>NC_063223.1:23204395-23504395 GCF_020740725.1 Corvus hawaiiensis | reverse complement strand
TCTGTGGTCCCAATGGTTCATCCCAGCCTCCCTGCTGGAGCACCAGGAGAGAGAGTGCTGGGGGTTTATGGCAGCTGGCAAAGGGAAGAATAGAAGAAATTACAGGGGGAAAAGGGATTCTTTTGGTTGAGAACTATTACAAACAGCATTAAAGTTTATGGAAGAATTCTACCTTTTTTTTCTCCATGGAACAGGACAGTTCTTGTTGTTATTCAAGTAGTAAGTAAAATCGCTTGATATATTAGAAAATGTGTGTTTGGAAAGAATGGCATTTTAATTTGAACAAAAAAAAATTTGTGGCAATGGAAGGAAATCCCTGCAAATGTTGAAAGTGCAGCTTAGTTCCCTGCAACTTCAGGGGCTGCTGAAGCAGTGAAGCATTTGGGTGGCTGCTGATTTTGGGGAAGATTGGAAAGGTTTCAAATCCCCTCTGGATTTGTACAGTTTCTGTAAGACTTTAGAGAATGTTTAAATGGTTTGTTTTCTGTGCAGTTTCCCAGTGCTTTAGTGGTCTGAGCAGGAGAATGACTGTGAAGTAAAAGAAGGAGTAAATTTGAGAGACCAATGTGACACTTGGGGGCATGTGGAGATGTTTGAGGCTGCTGGAGGTTTAACAAAGATTCCAGGGGCTTGTAACAGTCATGGAAATGGGGAGCCAGTTAAAAATGTCAAACATAGCAACATCATTCTCAAATATTTGCTGATGGCACATGAGCTGCTGGGCTCAGTGCCCTGTGTGCTTTGGGAGAGGGATGACAGGGGGACTCCACAGGGCTTTGCAGCCCTAAACATTTTGTCTGGGGGGACTTTGGAAGGTAACCCGTGTTTGTTATCCTTGTTCAATCGAAGCATGCATTGTTTTTTTTTTAAATAGCCAAAAATTGGTGTCACTGGAGCTCTGCATTGCTGTGCTGCCTATTGGTGGCAGAATGAACCTTCTGTATCATGCCCAACGTTAGCTGGTGATGCAGGGATGGGAGAAGGCATCTGGAAGGAGACACCCTCCTCCCAACACCCTCCCTGTGGGTTTGCTCTCACACGTGCGAAGCGATAAACACCCTGAAAATCCCTGGCAGTGGCCCATTTGCTCTTGCAGTAGGATTCTGGGAGCATATTTTTGTATTTATTTTCTATTTATTCAACACTGAGAGATGATATGAAGAAGCTGACAATTAGCAATGCAGAAAGAAAAATATTTCTGTTTACTCATGAGCAAAGACAAGTAAAGGGACATGCATCCTGTAGGGTTCAGCACTTAGAGGCTTTTATTTGTCCTTTTCCTTCTATTTCCTTCCACCTACCGGAAGGGGTCCCTGCCCATGGCAGGGGGTTGGAATTAGAAGAGCTTTAAGGTCACTTCCAACCCAAACCCTTCTGTGATTGTATGATTATTCTTCACTGCTTTCTACCACCTCTTATTACAAAAGCAGACAAGGAAAATTGTTCCGAAATCACCTGCCTGGATGGTTTCTCCACGGGAAAACAGAACTGCTGCAAAGCAAACCCAAATGTTCCACTTCAGCTTGAGGTGACACTCTGAGCAGATTTCCTGTGCCCAGCTCCAGCTGAATTAGAAATGCCCAGCGTGAGGGAGGTGTGGGACCCTCTCGGAGCCGGGTGTGGCTCTCCATCACTTCTCAGTAAGCTCTGAGATGCTTTAGTTACCTCCTTTATCTGGGCGCTTCATCTGCGTTCGCACACGTGCAGAGTTGGTCCCGTTGGGAAAATGCCTCAATTTCATGTCTTTCTCACAGCATGGTTTATTTTCTTTATTTAATCTCTCTCAGTAAACTTTTTGCTGGCTCAGTATCAGGAGCTCAGGCTACGGTGGCAAATGAGGCATCCCCAGGGGTGATGGCCCCTGTACAGGGCAGGTGGGGCTGTGCTGGTCACCAGTGGGTGAGGAGGGTGGGGGGCTCAGCTGGGCCAGGGGGTCCCTGATGGGTCCTCCTGGAGGGACAACCTGAGATTATGTTTTCCAGATGAAAAAGCAAAGGCCCCCCTTTTTCTTTCCTCTGCTCCCTGTTCTGCAAAGCTGGAGCATCCCAAGGGGCTGTGCCCACCCTGTGGGAAGGGTCTCTGGGAGCTGGGGCTCTCGATGGGAGCACCAGGGCAGAAAAGGGCTGGGCAGAGAGGGTGCACACCTGTACACCCTGTGACAGAGTCATCCCTGTGACTGCCAACTCATGGCTCAGCCTGTCTCTTACCAGGGAGTGAACCAGAGGGAAGGGCCGGGAGCAAACATGGATTTTTTTTTATTGTCCTTTTTAATCAGATCTAGGACAAAATCCTCAAGATGTGGGCTGGAGCCTGGAGAATTCCGCTGTGCCAGGCCAGGCTGCGAGCTTGGGGCAGGCAGGGGCGCAGCACTCTGTTACTGGCCCGTAACTATTCAAATCTGTGTTTTTTAAGAAACCTCTGTGTTACATCCTGGCTTCACAAGGTACTGCTGTTACCAGCAGTCCGTGAAACGACGTGGACGTGTGTGAGCTGCTCAAACCTGTTCCCAAATTCTGATTTCTACAGAGGACTCGAGCTGGAACGTTAAGTACAGCAGCTGCGGGGTGGGTTTTCCATGGTGGGTTTTTCCATGCACACCGAATGCCTGATGGGCCGGAGTTGGCTTTCAGTGGCAGCAGCCCTCTCAGCTCTTTGTCATGGTGATCAGCAATGCTTCGTCGTTGTCATGGCTGCGGGGTTACTACTGAAGCCAAAGCACTGCACAGCCCCTTTATTCATAGTTTCAGTGTATAAACTAATTAAGTCAACTGAAAGCAGCAGTCTGTTCCCCGCGCCTTGTTTTTCTAATATGCGGGATCAGATAGACCTGATTCCTGCCGTCCTCCAAAATATCCAGTCTGACTCCGTTTCACTTCCTTGGCTGAGTTTTGTACCTTAACACCAAGCAAAGTTCACTGATTATTTGATTGCCCAGAACCTCCTTGCAAAATTGAAAAGGTCTCTGGAAAATGTCTTTTGAGCTGCTAAGACGAGGCTGAGAGCCAGTGTGTTGCAGCCGTGCTGCATTCCTTATCACTGCTTTACTGGGGCAGGAACCCAGGCACTATGTTTAGTTTCTGAGTTTATGCATTGTTGGGTAAAAAAAAAGAAAGATGGCAAAATGCCTGGGGGAGGATCTCAGCAGAGCTCCTCACTCCTGCCCCCACCATGGCAGGGTGGGAGGATGGAGAAGGACAGCCCCAGCTGCAGCTGGCGGACACAGTGTTCCCTCCGGCCGGGGAAGGTCGGCTGCATAGGGACATGCAGCTCATTTTTTATAAAAACTCAATATAAGCAGAGGCTCTGTGTGAGCCTGGGAGCGATGGAAGGAGCCCATCCTGTGTGAGGCGGCAGTGGCGGCGCCGGCGGCAGCCGCTGCTGGGAAAGAGTTTGGGAGATTTGGGGTCCCCACTTGGTGTCTGGTCACTGCTCAGCTCATGGGCAAAGGAAACCCAGACAGGGACCCTAAAAATCTCCCTACCCCTGTCTGAGTGTGCTGTGGTGTCTCCCCAGGAGGACAGGCTCACTCTGACATGCAGCTCCTCACAGCCCTCCATTGCAGGGGAGCAGCGATGGAGGAGATGCAGGTGCCACTGGATCTTCTCAGGGTGCAAAGGGAGCTGGAATTCGCACTCTTGTCCCACACGGAGCTGTTGGCCGTGGCCAGCACAGTGCCTGGGAGATATGTGCCCCTTCCAACTCTTTGTTGCTCCACAAACATCCAACAATAATAGCTTTGGTTGCTTTCTTAGCAATTATTTTTACTGTTAATCTCATTTTGACAGAATATTTGTGGGGAGTAAACACAATGGAGGCCCAAATATAACAAATCTATGAGTGGGAGACGATCTTCTCTAGCTCCAGCCTTGGCCTGGGGGCTTTTAAGGTGCTGAATGCACCAGCTGGAGCTCCTGCCTCTCCAGATGCCGCAGGTTCACTGCTGGCAGTGTCCCGGTACAGCAGGTGTGTGAGATTTGGGACGGGGGCAGAGAGAGGGGTGGGAGGAAGCACCATGCAGGTGGTGCAGGGCTGTGTCCTGCCCACAGAGCTCAGAACATGCAGGGGCTCACTGTAAGATCCCCAGGAGAGACAGCAGGGGCTCGAGATGGCAAACAGAGCAGGGCGAGAGGAGGACACGGAGTGCAGGACAGGGACAGCACAACCCAGCAGCCACCACAGAGAATTCCACCAAAACTGAAGGAAGTGCTCCCAAAGGCTCTGCTGTTTGCTTGTCAAAATCTGCCGGCATAAACTTCTTTTAGAAGTAGTAATACTGTAGGAAGGTGGCAGAGACAGTTTTGCAGAGGGAGGTGACAGTGACTCCTTGCTGCTGAGGGATGCTGCAGAGCTGAGCCCACCCTGCAAACGTGGGGCTTTGCGAATTCACCGCCCAGGACTCGTACCCTGGTACCTGGCACCTTCCCTGGGAGCAAAACATAAGCAATTTTCACATGTGGCTAAGAATGCTGTGTTTTAGCAAGCTGCAGACCTATTCTGGGCTACCAGGTGAAGGCACACAACCATTCCTGTGCAGGAAGGACTTTCATGACTGATAAACATCAGATTCTCCTTTTTAGCCCCACTAAACAAAGCACAACAGAAAACAACTATTGATAAATCCCCTTAGGGATAAGTATCAGGCTGGAAGAACTACATGAGTTAAAGGTTTAACGCCTCCCTTTTAATGGGTATCAATTAGTCTTGAGTTAATGCAGGCTGGAAATTAGAAGACAGTTAATAGTAATGGGAGGATAAAAATTCTGGAGCACCATGTGATTACAGAGGTGGTTTGAGAAGCTCATGGAAGGATTGTGCAACTGAGTAGAAATTCCTGAAGAGAGAAAATGACTTTTTGTTGTGAGTCCTGAGGGATTTGGTGGACTGCTGTGATTGGAAACAGAAGGGACTTCTGGTTTTTCCCCTGCCAGATTCCTAGGGTTATCTGTGGGGGTAAGAAAAAAATCCTGTTGGTAGATCACCTAACTTGTGGGTGTTGGGTTGTTATTTTTTTCCCATCTTCTCAAGCACTGAAGATTCATCCCAGCCCGAACCAAGATGCAAGTGAGATTTGCTAAGTGACATTAAAATCCTGTGAGTCTGGCTGGCAGTGCTGCCTGGTGTCCTCACACCACCGACGTGCTCAAGGTCAGGGCTGGGTGGAAACTCCTCACTTGGCCTTGCAGACTTCAGCCTTGGCTACCAAGAGCTGGTCCTGGTGTCCTGCTGCGTGCAGGGGACGTGGGGCACATCCTCATCACCAGCAACTGTCACTGGACGGACGGGTACCTGGGGGCAAACACGCCAGGAACCCGCCCTCCCGATGACTTCTCGAACGCTCTTCTTCGTGCATGTCACAGGCGGGAGCCCAGACTTGCAGGGCAGGGGCTGCCATGCCTCGGCAAGTAAGCAGAGGCCCTTTGTGCCCAGCTGCAGGCAGGTGTTGGGGCCTCAGAAGGTCACCCGCTCTGCCTTCCCCTACCCCAAGGTCTGTGCAGTCATCTCTCACCCAGTGCTCGGTGACCTTCTCGTGGAGAGCAGGTGTGAAAACGGGGATTGTCCAACCTGTGCCCGAGGGAGGGGCTGGGACACGTGTGCAGTGCCAGGTGACAGCACAGGCTGTGGCCACGCACAGGTGACAGCACAGGACTGGTGTGTGCGGTGCCAGGTGACAGCACAGGCTGTGGCCACGCACAGGTGACAGCACAGGACTGGTGTGTGCGGTGCCAGGTGACAGCACAGGCTGTGGCCACGCACAGGTGACAGCACAGGACTGGTGTGTGCGGTGCCAGGTGACAGCACAGGCTGTGGCCACGCACAGGTGACAGCACAGGCTGTGGCCACTGTCCCCTCCCTGCCTGGGCCCGCAGGCGTTCGCTGCTGCTGAGCAGTGCGTGCTCCTGGAGCAGTGCGTGCTCACCTGGAGCATCCCAATAAATGACGTATTCACCTTCTTTCCGCAACACAGAAACCAAGTCACAGGTTGATATTTCATTTGTTAAAGTACATATATTTTTGTAATAAAATTCCATGCAGCACTACAGAGGAGATAACACATTATCAGCTTTCCAGCTCTCCTGTGGATTTCCTTGGCCCCCTGTTAGCAGCCTCAGGGCTGGTTAAATGGTCTGTTTCTGCTGGTTCTGTCACAGCCATAGTACTTTTGTGGCCTCTCAAGTGAACACCCTGCACTCTCCAGGCCATTGTCCTTTCTTGGTGTTACACAGTACAAGCCCAGAATATTTAAAGCATGTTTTGTATCACACCAGGCTGCTCTAGAAAGAGCTCTTCACTGATTGTAAAGTAATTATGGAGGACAAGTTTCACTCAGTCCCAAAATAGCCTGGCATCAAATTCTCAGTTGAAATAAACTGCTGTTTTGCCATTGCCTTGGGCACAAACCGACCAGGACAGAGAAGCAGCAGGTCTGATCCCGAGTGTGAGCTGAAGAGCTTGGTCATAAAACTGATGGTGACTTAGACTAATTTATTTTATTTCATTTAATTTTATGTTATGTTATTTCATCTTATTCTATTGTTTTTATTTTATTTTAGAAACTGCTGAGAAGGCTGAGATTAGTGGGGCCTCTCAGAATATCCAGGTCAAAGTAGTTAATTATTTAAACCATAGACTGAGCTTTCTTCTGAGCTCTTTTAGGTTAGCAGTGAAAAATAACCTCTGGTTGAATGCTGGGAAAGCAGGAGATGAAGATCATGATTTAACACTGCGGATGTTCTGGGTAAGGATGACCTGTTCCTTTGTGCCTGCACAGCAGCAGGCATGGGACTGCCTGTTGGGGCAAGATGAGTAAACATTAATAACAAATCCAGAGTAGTCCTTGTTCAAGCAGCACAACTCTAGCAGGGGAAGATCTGGCAGATAGATTAGCCCACACTTCTTGTTCAGATTTGAACCCTATTTAGGCAGTGAGGGTTTCTGCCTACTGATCTGGATTTCTAGTGTGGGAAAAGCTGCTTTTCTGATACGTATCCTGATACAAGTTCTCCTTGATAGCTCATAGGATCAGCAGCAGTATCAAGTACCTGGTGGGTGCTGTAAATACAGGGGTGGACCTGTAGTTGCTGCCCTTTAGGCATAGCTTTGCCAAGTTTCAGTGGTCATTGGACTCTTGGACTTTGTTGTAGGTCAGGATGCTGCTGGCTGAGCTGTGTGTCCTCACAGCTGTAATCTGCTCACTGCTGCTCCTCCAATTCTGAGGAACCACAGTGGCTCAAGGAGAAAGAGTGCTGGGACAAAGGGCTTTACAAGGAAAACTGTGGGATTAAAGGATGGAGGTCAACCATTGCCATCAATAGTTTAAAAGGTTTTCAGCTGGTGATAGAGCAAGAAGGCAGGCACAGGTAACAGCTGGGTTTCTGGCTGTGTCTGAAGGAGGACTAGAGAGGGATAAGGATGAAAACATCTCGATAAATCATGTAAAATGAAAGGCACCTCCATGAGAAAGGGGCAGAGGAAGCAGAATCAGCAAGGGTGGCTGCAGCTGGTGATGGGCAAGGAGAGAGAGGGGAACAGGACCTCTTCAGAGTAAATCCAAAAGTTCAGTCACTTTACATCTTCCACTGTGCTCTCAGAATTTTTACTGGATAACAGTCCTCCAACTTTCTAAATGATTTTTCAATTTTAATGATATTTTAATGTCAAACCAAGTAACCCATGAACAGCATCAGGCTGCTTGAAGTCAAGCACATGAATACTGTAAATGACAAAGCAAAGTGGAAGACTAAGAGAATGAGAGAGTAAGACTGTGACAACTATTCGGAATGTCAGGATTACCACATGTGATGGCTGGGTAAAACACAAAGTATGGTTTCCATTAATTTAGTTAAAGCCATCTGTTTTTTTTCACATATTCTCTCAAAATCTTTCGTCTTCTATGAGTGCCGGAGCTGACCCCTGTTGACTAAGATATCTTTCACTGAATAGGTTTGTACCCAAAAAAACCCACTCCTTTTCCTTTGGTGAAGAAAATAGCATGAATCGTGTTTTTCCAAGGTTAAATGGGGTTTTTGTTTCTAAAGGCAGGAAGAGAGTGCTTCTCAGTAGTACTACAATTGGCTAAAATAAACCACTGACTACTCAGCAGCTCAAAGGATACCTGTGATTAGCATTTAATCAAACAAGGGGACACAGGCCTAGTATCACCCTGTCATGTGAAATAATGAGGGTATTTCCTAACCCAGAAAATGCTTCTCATTACCATTAGGGGCAACAGAAAAGTGTATGTGATGCTAAGGATCTGTTCTCAAGTTCTGAGATCAGCATGTCGCTGTAGCAAAACCTTATCTCTTGAATTCCTAATAATGCAAAGCTTTTTCCAGAAAAAAAAAAAAGCATAATACATGAGGAATGATAGAACTGATGATAGAAGAATTGATGATAGAAGAATGAAAATTGGAACTTCTCAGATTTAAAGGCCATGCGAAGATCTTGCATTAGATCCATGTGATATGGATGTTTTAGATGACAGTGTCTGTGCTACAAACTGAAGGCAAGGCCAGACATCCCTGATATTGACAGGACTGCAAGTCCAGAGTGCCTGTATTCATGACTGGACTTTGATCATCCACAGGAGATGACAGGCAATCTGCAAAACTGAGAGTTGCAAATGGATTACCACTACTAGAAAAGGAAGAGCAGGTAGCTGGGGAATACCTTTACTTACTTTGTACACCCGAATTTTAAATCAACTGTCACCAGAGTCATGGAGTAAATCAGGCTATCCCAATCCGGTTTTGATCTAATACGTGATTTTATATCAACAAACAGCATGTTGGTACTAGTGGGAATGATTTCCCATGTTCCCTGGCACTTCAGTGCTGTGGAACAGGCTCCAGCGACTGATGCTCTGAGAGACCCATATTACCAATATGCTGCCACCAACAACCAAAGCACGTGCACAGAGGAAAGGACTAAAATTCTCAGGAGAAGAACTAGCAGGGAAAGAAAATCTCATTTTCTGATTTCCATTTATAGCCTAAAATAGCCTGTCTGCTATACCTGTTCTTCGGGAAAACAGTGATTATGAAGACTGTGGTGGTATTTACTTCCTGGCAGTGTTGCAGCACTCATGGGGTACTTTGAGTTGCAAATTCTGCCTGGCAGAAACTCAGTGGAGTTAATCACATGTAGCAAATTAAATAAATTTTTTAAAAGCTGGGGGGCTTAGGAGGACCTGCAGCAGGTGAATGTTTTCTGACCCTTTCCAGGCAAACTTTCCCAAATCGCAGGGAATGGGGAGGGTAAAGACAAAGGGCAGTGGTGGGTTTTGTATACAGGATCAAACAACCTATATATGTATCTGCAGTTTGTAGACTGAAGCAGGCTGAGAAATTTGTCTATAGTCTTACAATAGTCAGAATTAAAGCTTTTCTGCAGTGAAATTGTTGAAGGTAGTCCACCAACGTATCAGCTGTGCTCTGACAGTGAGGTGATGAGTTACTGTGTGCCCCAGCTCCTGTCCCAAGGAGGCAGGTGCTGCAGAAAGGGCTCCTAAAGCACCAGTGGTGGGTAGGAGGTTCACCAGCCATGGACTGGCCTTGCCATCCACAGACAGTTCAAGCAGTCTTGAATCTAACACGGATTAGCAGCATGCAAAGAAAGGTATAAGAGGCAGGAAGTCAAGGTGGTTTGGCATGGGTCAGCTGGATGCAGATGTCCTCATTCTGTATCCTTGTGGGAGGGTGAAATGGCTCCTGAACATCACCTTCTGCAGCACGTCCTTCTGTTGTTGAGGAGGTTGCCTAGAACATTCTTGCAGAAATGCACCTTTTTCCCATTGTTGATTTTGGTGACATGGAAGTGTATCTTCTATCTTTCTCTCTGAAACCACAGAAATGGTAAAATTAATCTCTGGTAAATGGTTAGAGTTAAGTTATAATGAGCTAACTCAAGCTCAGTGTAACTAAGCTCAGAACTTACAATAGAATCATAGCAATTAGCATTGGTGGGAAGGAACACATCGCTGCTTTAAATGAAAACTATTTTGCCATTAGCTCAAAGTAGCTTGTAAAAGCTTTCACTATGACTAAGATCTGCAGTAATGTTGGAGATCATTCAGCTGAAGGTTGTGCTATAATGCCTATTTATGCCTTTAGCATTTGAAGGGTTTTGTGAAGTAAAGCAGTAGGGATGAAGCGGACTCCCTCGCATCTGCTATGCCTTGGAAAGAGAGCATGTGCCTGCTTGGGAATAAATTAGGAATTACATATTCAATCAAGAATACACGTGTAAGGAGTTAAGAAGAGTTGAATGCTAAACTCTCACCCACCACTCCACAGGCATAGACAGAGCATGTTACAGTCACTTTGTTTTGAGAAGACAATTCTGCTGGCATCCCACTGCAGCATGCCAGAACCTCTCACCAAAAGGGTGGCTGGCTCCATCCCAGGAGTGGGGAAGGAGAGACAGAAGGTGGTCTTAGTTGAGAGACGTCCCAAAAGTGCTTTGTATTCTTCCAAGAGGGAAGTAAATCAGTGTTTGTACCGAAAGATGGGCTGGTGGATGTGCAGCTTACACAAGGCTCCACAACTCAAAGATTCACCAAGTTCAGACCCATTATGTGTCTTTCCTGGGAAAATGCAAAGAGGATTGTGATGGCAATATCCTTCCTTAGGCAGGTTTTGTTTGTTTTTTTCTGGCAAGAGATATTTTTTCTAATAACTGCTCTTTCTTATGAGGTAGCCGTTGTCAGTGTCCAGAGGACACAAAATAGATCCTATCTTCCCAAAACAGCTCACAGACATCAACTATCATTTTATTTCCTTTACTGGGTAAAAGAAGGAGGATGGCTTTTAAATTAGATGTTGAAGCCCTTCCAGAATTGCAATATAAGATACCAAATCAATCATTCTTCACACAGTTACCTCCTACTCCATGAGCTCCTACTACCACAAAAATTGGTTGTTGCCAACTGAGCTGTGAATAATTTGCAGTTTCATATTTGTTAGAGGAATTTTTTGGTTTTCTCTTTTCGTTATTTGTCCACAAGCAGATTGATTTGCTTGAGTATCTTTTTTCCTAGCATAGGTGCAGTAACCATTCTGGAAGTAACTCTTGCTGTAGATCATTTGTGAGCAATTTGTTGCAAGAAGTCTTCAAACATTTGTCCCAAAGCCATTCATTGTACATATGAACTTGCATCACGTGTCTGTTTCTGTGAACAAAACATGAGAGCCAGTCTTGAGTATTCTCCCTGAGAAGAATTGAAATTATGCACAATTTCACCATTTAAAACTTACTTCATTCCTAGAAATAATGGCAGGATTCTCTTGGTTAATGTAACACCTGAATGAAAAACAAGGCTGTATCAGAACCTCAGCTGAAGAGTCTGACCAGGACCATGCTGGAGTCAGTGCAAAGCTATTCTTTCTCCATTTTTTAGGTGGAGGAAACTGCCCTTCTCAGACTCTAAAATACTGTCTTTTAAGATAAAAGTTTGAAGGAATGATTGCACTTTTTTGTGGGAGTTGGGTTGGGTCCCTTGTGTCCTCTTACAAAGAAAGGCATTGGAGTGGCTTTGACAATATGGAAAAGGAGGTAAAAGCCAACTCAGACACCGAGTGCCGTGGTACATCAGAGCTAACGAGCTTTAGAACTTCAAATCCAAGTCTTGCAGTTGGCCTGAAATGTTTGCTTTGAAGGCGTCTGTAAAATACAGGCTTGGCTCTGGTTGGTGTGCCGGGGAAATGCTTTGCTGGTAGTCCAGCTACTGTAAACAGCTGCTGCAGCTGCCACCCCAGCACTGTGTGATGTTAAGTAGGAAAAATGGAAATGAAAAAGTCATGGAATTCATGGATGATGATGTTTGTGATTGTAAATGGGACATGGACAGGCATCTCTTCCATTGCTCCTTACTGCCTACTATGAAAACAGGAAGACCTTGAAAAACAGTTAAAAATCAAAAAAAATCCACATAGGAATACTGCTAGTGAGAAACCAAATATAGTTTTTTCAAAAATGAATTTTGGAAAAGAAGTTTTATTTTATTTTCTCTAACTTCTTCTGAAATTATTTTTAAATCTGTCAGTGCAGAAAAGACTTAGTGCACTGTGTTCATGTCCTTAACCAGCATCTGAGATGGACTGAAATGTTAACTCTCTGTGCTCAGGAACAACTCCTCAGATAATGTAGATTGCGACAGAAATAAGTTGTTGATGTTAAGCATCAAAGGTCCCTGAACTCAAGGTTCAAACCCCCAGTTTTTGGTTTGTCCACCAGCCTGGGTGCCAGAGGCAGCCCAGCCACGGGGATGAGGGAGCCCCACCCGCCTTTCCAAGGCCAGCAGAAGCGATACAAATGAGAGCACTGGCTGCAGCACAGACTGAAATCACCGTGAGACATTCAAATGAGATAATTATATCAGGGTAATTTGCATCTCATTTGGTGATGTAGTTGTACACTGCAAACACAGTACTGGAAATGAATGCAGTGCAGCTCATGCCCTGTCATGTCACACTGCTGGCCCTTCAGAGCGAGATGCTGTTAACACCATACTCAGAAATCAAGTCCCTCAAGACAGGAAAATTATTATAAAGCTGAACAACAATAATTTACACCCAGAAAAGCTCCCTACTTTTCCTTCCACCTGAAGCAGAACAGAGAACTCTTAGATGGTTTTATTGTACAGTGAGTTGCAATTTTACTCTTTGGCAGCAGCAAATAAATCCATGTTTCTTCTGTTGAGTTGCTTAACTAGTGTGGTGCTGTATCCATGCTCTAGAAAGGCCTGGGCACTCTCCTCGGAGAAGGCAATACTGCATGCATGAGTCTAAAGACTGCTTTGGAGCAGTGGCACAGCAATTCGTGCACCAATTTGTACAGTATTGCCCTTCCTGGTGGATCTCAAACATAATAGAATCTTTAAATTTAGTTTTACTTACGTTTATGCTGAATCATATAAAATGTGATCAGCTCAGAGGCACAGCATTATTTCTTAGTGCTTTCCATCACGTGCTGGTATTTTTTCCCCAGAACCTACGTGCTGCAACTTCCCATTCGGTATTGTGGTACCAATGTAGTTTTAGGTCAAAGCCGTGGGGATGTGCTAGCATCAAACAAACTTAAAAAAATTAAAATTTTTTAAGAAGATAGATGCTTTCCATGCATTTCCTGTAATTATTATAGAAACCTACAATAGTATACATCAGAGGGGAAATTTACTGTACTAAAAAACCCCGAGCTCTAGCCTGCCTGACTTTGAATCTGCATATTCAAGTTCACTTACATCACTGAAAGGGCAGCAGTCCAAACTCCAAACAGGGTGAGGTGCAGCCCCAAGGCGCGGCGCTGGTCTGAATCGCGGCTCTCTGCGCGGCCCCTGCCCTGCTCCCTACCTGGGGCTCGCTTCCACCCGCTGCAGAATGGAACATTTGTTCAGCTCCGTCACGCTGAGCTCTGCTTTGCTGGTGTGAAACTGCACAAAATGAGGTACACCATGTACTCTTATTCTAGAGAGCAGGTATAATCTCTGTAATTACACCACAACTGCACAGCAAACACCATGTAAATACAGAGTAACTGCATGTTCCTGCAGCTTACTTGTTAGTTATGCACTGCTACTTACGAGTTCAAAGATAAATTATCATAGCAGCTGAAGGATTTAGGTGCCTGCTAAGGTGGGTCATAATGGAATTCATGCTATTAAAGGCTTGCTTTTGTTGATTTTCCAGTGGAATGGAGAAGGGACACGACTTACCTCATATGCCCAAAGGCTTAAGTGCCTATTTTGTCCTGATACAGCAGAAGCACACTAGCATACAGAATAACATGGCACAATTAGGAAAACTGGATGAATAAACAAACAAAAATAATTTTCAATAATAAATCACTTTTCAAATTCCATTTAGTAATCCACCTAAGCAAATGGGTTTAAAATCACTGGTATTGCATGCAATAGAACTGATATGGGTTTCCTGGCCCAGTATTTAAACTTGCATGGGCTAACACCAGAGGAAAACATCATTTCACCGATGCCACTAGCAAAACTATCAACTGCAGGAAGGGCAGGGCTGTACCCATGCAGCTTGCCTGGGCTCTTGAAATAGTGTATTTTTTATGGTATCAGAAATAGATTGCCATGTGAGGCCAGTTCACAGCCTGTGCTAGCTCTCCTCTGAGCTGCAAAGCAGTATTTTGGACTACAACTTGTAACTTTGAATAGTATTCACTAAGATAAAATTAGCCTCTCTATAAACATTGCTCTTCTCCCAAGTGAAGCTTCCCTTTAAGTTATGACTGCATGATGGTTGTTTGGTCAGCCATTTATACTGATTTTTACAACCTGTGTTGGATCACCCTGGGTTTTATTTGAATTTTTTTTTTTCAATTTCATTAATCTCACATTGACTTTCTATCTGAAAGGAGATGTTGATATTTCTGAGATGTTTTTCTACCAAAGTTCTTGATCTATTTATTCTAAAAAATGTCCAGTGTTTATTGCAAAGGAAGATGTTGGTCTTTAGGGATTGCAGAATCAGGACGAGCAGAGACAAAACAGCCAACTGTTATTTTCTATTGCTTATAGAAACCTGAAGCACAGAATAAGATGCCACTGAAATTGGCTGTGCATAGCTGCAGATGAAAACAGCAAACCCAGGGCAGGGAAGTGACAGCTGGGGACAAAACAGACAAACACAGGTGAGAGGTGTTGGTCGTGCTGCTGGTAACCCCCTCGGCCCTTGTTCCTGCGTCTGTGCAAGAGACAGGAAAATAAGCATCTACTCACAGTGCTTCGAGGAAATTTAGGAGATAGATATGTGGATTAAATGACTTCTTGACTGCAGAGGAAATTTTGGAATTATTGCCCGTGAGAGGGACAAGTAATTTCCTAGTGAAAGAGATTGCTGGAGTAGGTGGGTCAAGGAGGGCACTGGGAAAGCAAAGAGCAGTAACTTATTTGAAGTGACAGAGAAGCAGGAAACAAAAGAAGGCTGAAGAGATTGCTAAGGAGGTAAAGCCATAAATCAGATAAAATTATTTGACTTGGTCATTCTAACGGCACTGGTCAAGCCCAGAAAGCAGGAATGTTACGGATATGAGCTGTAAGATCATCAAAGCCTGGTTCAAAGCTTTAGTTCTTAGCTGGCATAGAAAAGGACATCTCTGAAATGCCATTTCTGTCATGGAGAAAAAAGTATTAAGTTTGGATTCAGTTGGTCCAAGCTGACCCATAGTGTAACCTCTGCTGAAGTTGAGACAGTGGATGGACATGACAAAAAAGGAGTGATCATACTGCTCACAGAAACTGGGAAATAAACTGATGGAATGAGTTTGGAAGACTCTAAACCACCCTGTTTTGGGATACTGACCTTGAACAGATAACTACACCTTCATGGAGAAATGCCATGAGGTTCTGGTTTGGATAGAAGTCTGTCTGGAAATAGAAGGAAAATTCATGTTTGTCGTAGAGGTTCTTTGATGACCGAGCGTGGAGGAAGCAGGGAGAGACAGCAGAAGAGCTTACAAGGAAGCAGATAAAGGATAAGGATGATGTTTCAGTCTGTTTTGAAGGAGCAAATAGAAAGCACAGGGTGTGACATAAAAATTCCCCATGCATTTCAGCAGGAGAATAGCTGTCCATGCTCGGGGCTTAAGAGTTTAAGGTTAAAGATGAGAGGAAGGGAAGGGAAGGGACAAGAACTGGCCCAGAAAAGCCAAGCAGGAACCAGAATAGGATCGGATCACTGGAGCTGTGCATGATGTGTTGGAGTATTTTATTATCCAGTGTGCTCTTAATTGCAAGGGTAACACTGGCAAAAATTCCTAAAACAAAGTATAGTCTTACTAAAGACGATTGACTCTTTAGTGGGAAAATAACTTCAGATACAGAATGACTGTTGGTTTGAATGGGTTTATGTTTATGTAATGTACATTGACTTCAAATAAAAGGGGGCTTTTCGTCTCCAGCACTGTGAACAGGGCAGTCTAATTGAGGCTCCTTAGCACAGCTGCTGCAGCTGATGGGCTCTTCTGAAGATGGAAACCTTGATCATACAGAGGATGACAAAAGAGAAGGAAACATACCTTGTTTTCCTTCACTCATTTTACTCCCTCCTCAGTCTACCCTGGAGCCACAAGAGCTGTTTGTAGGTTCTCCTAGAACACAGCCATCTGCCAAAGACAAAATGAATGCAAATGATGTTTCTTCACTCCCAGGGTCTGCTCTTGCTCTCCCTCAAATCTGCAGTGAGATTCCTGCTGTCTTCAGTAGTACCAGGCACAGGTTGACCAGGCCTTGAAAATCCCCTAATGAAAAAGGGCTAAGAGCACTGAATGGGAGAGATACTCATTAATAACTATTTAGGAGAACATGGTTTCTTTGAAAGGCTAATTATCTTGAGAGCTACCCATTCAAAAAAAAGTCTGATCAATGGGAGAACAAATTGAAAATGAAGAATCTCTCATAAAACCAGACAGTGGAATACTGCATTCAAGAGGTTAGTCACAAATTAAAAGAAATGTCAAGAAATCAAGTGGCAGGAACTTCAAAAGGAAATTTTTTTCCTTATTTTCATATGCATTCTTCATGAGCAACATCAAGAAGTGTAACATGCTAATAGCTAATAACAGGATAAGATTCACTAATTTACTAACTGAATAACTTAATGCATATCAAAGGAATAATTTTCTCATTTCATTCTTTTTTTTAGATCTAACACTAAGCTGGGTATTATCAAGTAGATAAAACTGCATAGATTACAAGTCATCACTAAAATAGTAATTTTAGAATTAAGATTTCTTTTTTATGTTGGATGTCTCCTTTAGGTTTAAGGAATCACGTACCTTTTACCCTCATTATTATTCAGATTTCAAAAAAGAAATCAGGAAGGTATCTTTGGGGACATGTGATGTTTTCCTAAAAACAGAGTGTTTTGAAGAGACAGACTTGTTATGGTGTTACACTCTGAAAATGTTGAGGACTGCAGAGAGGCAGAGCCACTCACCTGTGCCAGGTAAGCCAGTAATGCTGTGGTTGGGAGGTGAGGTTGGGTCCTGAGCTGAAGCAGGGATGGGATGTGGATGACTGGTGTGCCACGGAAGTCCCCTGGCTGTCCTGGCATTGAGGACTCTCCCTCCTGCTGCTGTAAATGGTGAGAGGTTGGTGTGATGCCAGTGAAGAACAAAAGACAAAAATGTTCATTTTTTTAATTGCAAAAGAACAATGTATACTCCATATTTTGTATACTCCAAAATAATGGACTAGGTGTTGAACAACAGAACAATTTCTAGTTTAATGTAATTTTTGGAAGTCTACTTATAGAATTCCATTTAATTTAAACAATGCTTTGCCTTTGCTGCTATTGCACACTATATAGTCCACTATCCTCTGCTCAAAGTCTTTAGGAACAGGTCACCATTAAGGTACCAAACAGAAAAGCAGTTTGTTCCTTCTGTTCATATGTCACAGTCAGAGAATTTACTCAGAAAGGCACTAGACTGAAAGAGCCATCAATGTCTGCCTGGTGGCTGAAGGGAATCAGAGCTCTCCTGGGTCAGCACCACGACTGATGCTGTTTACCACCTTCAGTGTCACCTGGACGATGATGTAGAAATGTAGAAACAACAAACCTGAAGATGACACTAAATTAGGGTCGAGGTGTTGACATGCCACATTGTAACCTTCGGGGAAGAATCTTTGGGAACTTGGGATAGCCAGCAGAAATCCCATCAAGTTGAACAAGGTATACAAAGGCCCACACCTGGTAACATAGTGCCAGGAGAGGCTGGGAACTGTTTGGGTGATCAGTAACCCTGCTGGAGAGGACCTAGAGGTGACAGTGTGAGCCAAGGGTGTGCTCATGGCAATTGGGGAACACTACACATCACCTGCTGCCAAAGAAGGGCGGCCTGCAGGCTGAGGTCATTATCCCTGTCTCCTCAGGCCAGTAGTGTCACACCTGGAATAGTTTCCAGCTTGGGTCCCTGAGGTCAAGAGGACACATTGAACTGGGAAGTGAGGGTAGCAGGGGGACATGGAGCACATGCTCCGGGTGATGGAGGTGGCTATGGCTGTTCAGCCTGGAACAGAGGGGACCAAAGGGTGAACGAATAGCTGCTGGAACTGGAACTGAAAAGAAGACAGGACCAAGCTTTTTGTGGCAGTGACAGGTGGCAATCACCACAATGACCAATGGGGGCTCCTGGAGAGAGACTTTTTACAAGGGACAAGGGGAAATGGCTTCAAACTGAAGGAGAGTAGGTTTAGATTGGATATTGGGAGGGAATTCTTCCCTGCGAGGGTGGGCAGGCCCTGGCACAGGGTGCCCAGAGCAGCTGTGGCTGCCCCTGGATCCCTGGAAGTGTCCAAGGCCAGGCTGGACAGGGCTTGAAGCAACCTGGGAGAGTGGAAGGTGTCCCTGCCCATGGCACTGGATGAGCTTTGAGGTCCCTTCCAACACAAACCATTCTGTAATTTTATAATTCTGTTACTGTAGCCTGGGAGGTTCAGACTGGACATTAGGAAGAACTGCTTCCCTGGGAGGATACTGCAGCACTGGAAGAGGTTACCCAGAGGGGGACACCAAACATTAGGCCAGGTAAAATCACAGCAGACGTAATCCAGTGTTGGTTCAGTCCTGCTTTGAGCAGAAGGCAGGAGCTGATCTAAAGGCCCCTTCCAAGCAGTATTTCTATGGTGTAACTCAGATTTAAGCCAGTGGTGTTATCAAAATCTTAACATAGATGATGTCAAACACAGCTAACTTAACAGTTCCCAGACTAGTAAAGAGGAAGGAAGATACACCTCCTTAGCTGGCTTGTTTTCTCACAGCCAACTCCTTGCCAACGGGGCACACCACTGTAGTGTGTTCCACACTGGTATCACCTTCCTCTCCTCATATCCCAACCACAGACACGATGTGTTGTGATGTCCCTTTAACAGGGAAGGCCATGCTGTTGGAACCAATGGTTTTGTGGCAGATGGAGCAACATTTGCAATTGGGAAAAAAACAATCTCATGCTGCCAAAACATTAATAATTCCGCTTTCTTGGAAATATTCTGCCACTGTCACTGCTACATGTAAATTTGTCATGTAAATATGACTTCTTCCAAGGAAAAAGGTGTGGTTCAGCAGGCTTTCTGAGGACAAGGACCTCTCTGCACCTAGTTTTTCCCTCCTTCAAAACCATTTGCTTCCAGTCACAAATTTTCAGAGCTGCAGCACCATGCGGGTGCTACTCGTGGTGATTCCAATGAGAGACAGGAGTGAGCAGGGCTGGTTTGGGCAGGCTGGCCCGTGGTCCCCACTCAGCTGAAGCAGGCAGTAAGGACACATAGTGAAATCCAGCAGGGAATGGCTTCTTTTGGTTTGTTTGCATATTTTTGTACACTGTATCTCTCTCTGTGAATGCCTGTGTTCCTTACACTGTGAGAAAAACAAGAATTTCCTGATCTTCCTTTATACCACCCAGTATTTTTCATAGCCTTACAATGTCTTTTATTAATTTCCTTTTAAAAATAGACTCCTAATCCTTTCAAATTCTACATCTATACAACATCAAAGCATTTCAGTGAATTTTTCAGTCCATTTATATTCCAGCTGCCTGGTGCTGGAGTCAGACATGTGGTGGTAGTACTGCAGGCAGTAAAGATGTCCAACCTCTCTGCAGTTCTCCTTGCTGTAATTATTGATCGTTGGGGAAACTGAGCCTCAAACACCAAACAACCTTTCTGCAATGCCTGACTGTTTAGCAGAAGGCAACAGGACCAGTGGGCTTTTAGTTAAAAAAAACCAGCCATTGTCCCTCCACTGAGGAGGAGCTGAGATTTATTTTTAACTTCACACTTTTCTATACATCATGAAAAAAGCTGAACAATTCTCTTTTCATTTAGGAGGAGATTACAAGAGAAAGAAATGGTCTGATACATTTTAGATGAGAGCTTCTTCCCTGAGAACAGGGGCTGTTGCAGTGTGGTCCCATGCCAGAGATAATCTTCTTTTCCCCAGTACTGTCAGCTGGGTCAATATATTTTCAAGAATTCCTGCACTAAACTGAGAGTTCTCCAACATGAGGCTTCTGCGAATTTAGACTACTGTCCCTCTGTCAGTACTGGGATTAAGAAGTCATGAAGGTAATCTGCATCATAGTGATATTATAATGATCGATCTGAAATGGAAAAATATCACACATCTGTTTGCATTCTCCCACTTGAGACATACCTTTAGGAAGTCAGTTTCTGACGACATGTTTGGGCAAACGATGCCTTATCTGCATGCTTTTTCCATGCATCATCCTGATCTGGGAACCTAAATGCCATAACCAGAAAGCTATGTTATTTGTACAGGTTTGGAAGTCAGTGTAGTCCCAAACATATTCCTCAAGACTATCAGCCTCACGAAGTCTGCTCAAGAAGCTGGAGATGTTCCATATCTGTCAGAGGAATCACAGAAACTGTTTGTAAGAAGAATCTCCAACAAAGAGCATCTTGGCCTTATGGATATGACATACTTCTGTTTCCTAAAACCCACTACGTGTATGAACTGGTACTGTAAACACAAGTGCAAGTAAAAGAGTTCTACTGTTGCTGGATTCCTCATCCTCAGTTTAGTCAGTCAGCAAAATTACTTTCTCAGTACTGAGTTACAGTAAAGAATTGTTAACTGTGGTGTAACTGAGAGCAAAGACAAAGTCAAGTCAACGGGGTTTGCTTCAGCTTGTGACACTTCAAATAAAGCCTCTACATTTGTTTGGACCATAAAAGTGAGTATAGAGAAAATATGTGTTACAAAAATAGAAGTTTCTTACTAAAGCAATTTTAATGGAAATGCTCACAGTTGAGTTAGTGTTATTTGCTTCTAATTTGGGCTTCATTCTCCATATTGTACGTTAACAAACTTACACCACTTAATGCCAAGTGCCTTACGCATTTTTCTTTAATTAAATTTCTCCAAAGAATCACATTACATGAGCATTTGCCAATACAAAAAGCACACTCAGAGATCCTGGGTAAAATCCAGGCACTCCAACAGTAACCAGTAAAATTCCCATTGAAGACAGGATTCTACTGTATAGGTCTTTGCTATATATGGGTAGTAAAAATTATCTTGTCACTTGTGAATTCTTCAGTACACTCTTCTAAAAACCTTAGCTCTGAATGAGCTCCACACTAGCACTTACCACTTCCCTTACTAGATAAAAACAACGTTGCTTCAGAGTCCAATAATGTCTGTTTTCAGGTATGTTAGTAATTGCTGGAATATGCAGCAGATGCCAGTTTAGACAAGCTTCCTGCCTGTGGATAGACTGGTACTCAGTCTAATAATCTGCAGTTTTACTACAGAGCTTGAGCACAGGATTGCCTGTACTGAGCTCTGGGAGAAACCCGAACCATTAGAATTTAGGGATTCTCTTAACTGTTCAGTAATAAGTTATAGGTGATTAGTAAATGAAAGGGGTGCAAAAATGAAGAAGATTTTAAATAATCTTTATGATCATTAATAGAAGACCAGGTGTAACAATTTACCTTTATTTCATTCTGAACTATTTTTTGTCTATGTGAGATGCTGAAGTGGGTAGTTCTGCCACTCTTCCTCTGACACAGGTTTTTAGCAACACTTTTTCTTCCATAACTCAGCCATACATTGCTGTGGAATTTGATGTTTGGGAAAAAAATAAATCAGGGCTGCTCCAGGCCAGCACTGGTCAGCAAGGGCAAGAGCAGGAGGGTTTGAGCTGGTGCCTGCTCCTGCCATGGCTCCGTGGGATGTCACCAGCCTGCGGCTGCAGGAAGGACAGAGGGCTGAGGGCTGCTCATCTCCTTCAGTGCAAAGTTACTTTCCTAACTGGTATTTTTTTGCAGCTCTACGATGTTACCTAGTTACCAGGAAATCACAGCCTGGTAACCACTCGGAGAATTCTGGGGTTTATTTACAACAAGGTAAGTGACCCTGAATAAGTCAGGCTGGGGACACTTAGGCTGTCCAACTGTACAACAGGATGAGACTCACACAACATTTATTTGAAGTATTAAGATTAAAACTGCGGTATGAAATTAATTACGATTAGTCTTGACAACACTAATTCTATTTAAAATCTATTGAACTGGTTTAAAATTAAACTTCAGGTTCCCTTCAGCTGCAACCCAGCCCCGAAGCTGTCAAAGCCTGTGTTGTCCATCCCATGCTGGATTTTCTCATTTGGTTGGGAGATTGCTATTAATAGACCATAAGTAGATACAAAAAAAGAGGAAAAAGTGAGATTACCCAATTACTCGATTCTGCAAACAACCATGTTTGCTTGCTTCAGTTTTGAGAAAGATTGTCTGAAATTTAGTTTCCTGATGGGGCTTAAACCTCCCCTTTTGTGGCTCTGGACCATCCATCTCTCCTGCCTCCCCCAGTGCCGGCTAAGCAGGGTTGCTAAGCGACATGTTCTTCTCTTCTGTACTTTAGCAGAGAGGAACAGATCAAAGACACCCACAGTCCTGAATTATTTTATAAATGAATTTAAAGAGACACTCTCCTGTGCTGTATTATGTGGGGGGAGATCAAAAGTTGCTGGGTATAGTGAGAGTATCTGGAGAATTAAACTGATGTCTTCTGGAAAATAAGAATGCTCTCACAAATGACAACTGTGTAGTATTTCCCTTTTTTCTTGGTTTTTTTTTTTGCTTTTTCAGAACTAGATTACAATTTTTTTATGCTAATTAATGTTTCCAGTTTCATGGCAGGCTGTGTGTACAACTTTCAGAAATCAGGGTTTCTGTCATCGAGTGACAAGCTTGTGAGGTTTTAACTCTTTTCATCTCTTGCAAAAGAGATTATCCATTATCCAAAAATACTTAATTCTTTAATTTTTTGAATGTTTTCCTGACTGATGTTAGGAAAGAAAGCCACAGGATAAAGTTCAAGTGATGTATCTTTAAAAGGATAAATGAAGATAAGGAAGTAATCTGTGTAGATCAGGCAGAAAACCTACGACACCAACATCTCAGACCTTGCTGAAAAGAATGAAAACCAAATGACTAACCTGTAATTAAAAAACCCGGGAATACACAAGTTTAAACGTTACCTCTTACAAGACCTTCACCTTTCTGGCATCAGCTCAGCTCAGCTGCTCTGTGCAAGCTGTGGGGTTTGTAGGAGCACGCTGGCAGCTGAGGCAGGTGATTGCTGAAACAGAAAAGGGGGGAATTATTTGCCCTCAAATCTACTCAGTTTCAAATACCATCAATGATGTAAAAGGAAAAAAAGCAGCACTTGGTAACAAAGTGCAAGAATTTTTCAGGACTTTTCATTTCCAAAGATGCCACAGCTGGCACAGCCCTCAGAGAAGGAGAGACACACAAAAAACACACTTAAAGCCTTACTCAGACAAGTGAGACAAACTGTTTATGTAGAAAGTAAAACTCCTAGGTCAGATGGTTGCAAAAAATTGCATGCAAAATTTTTCCCACATGCAAATCTCATTGCTCTGTACCAGCCACCTGAGCTGCACAAGCAAATGTCTCCTTTAAGGCTTTTTCAGGGGCTTGCTGAGGCAAAGAGGTGCCCCTGCAGCTCCAGGCACAACATCGCTGGGGGAAGGTGAGCACAGAGGATCTCACTCTCTTCACCATGTGCCTGGGCACAGAGTGGAGCAAGCTCCTCACTCCTGTCCTAGGCCAGCAATCTCACATCAAATTGAGGGTAGATTAGTGACACTAATACACTCTAGGACAATAAAGGGATTCATCTCACACAGATCTTCACAAAAAAAATCAGCGTTAGGATTTATTTACAAGCATTTTATTTTTCAGTGAGAAAACAAGCCTTCCTTTTTTTCCTGCATCATTGAAAGTCTCTTCAAAATTCTCACTGCTTAGATTTGGCATGTAAAATCCACTGTACTACAGCTAACCTACATTCTCATAAAAGCACGTATTTTAGAACAGGACTCAGCCAGCTTCCCCATTTCTAGATATCAATTACGCAGGCAAGATATGTGCTTTACTCTCACTGACAGAGTGTTTTATGTATAAACATCTTGACCAGCACTATGCTGTCAGTGGATAGCAGATTTGGTGTGTTTTGGCTGAATTTCTGAAGGGGAAAACTGTGACTTGCACTCTAAATATTTTTTCTGGAGAATGGATTCCTCCACAAACTATGAGCATCTTGTACAGAATACAAGTAAACATTTGGGAAAGAATTTCATGCTTATGGCAGGTATTGATTTGCCAGCCTTGGAAACTGAACTCCCTGGGACTCGCTGCACAAGCACAGGTCTGGCTCTGTGAGCTCTGCAGGCCGGCCGCGGTCCCACCACAGCGCTGCTCCTGCTGCTGATGCCGTGAAGATTTTTGCCTTTTCTTTTATACCCCTGTTATACCTTTTTACAGCTTCTGTGTTCCTAGTGCTTTTTGCCTACATTCTTGGACTTGTTTGTCAAGCTAAGAGACTGAACATTTTAGAAGCTTCGTAGCTGGGGATCGGTGTGCCCCAGACCCCAGGGTCCTCTCCAGAACATATTCTGTGAGCCAGGGTGGAACCATCCAGGGGAAGGTTCCTTGGGGAGGGGGGGCTCACTTGAACCTCTCATTGGAGAATCTTTGATAGATATGCTAATTAGTAAAGCCTATAATGTTATACCCAATGTTGGGGGGGACACGGGAAGAAAGAAGAAAGACAGAGACACAGGGAAAGACTCGGCAGGGTGCATCTCGATGCATATGACCTGGACGTGTACACCTAAGGATCCTTAAAAATAAATACCAAGGTAAAATCCCTTTTCCCCTTCTAACCATGTGTGACTCTTGATTTTAAGAACAGGAAAAGGCATCACTGCAACGGCGAGCCAAAAGCCAGAGAACCCCAGAACCGAATGGCTTGGAAGGAACCTCAAAGATCATCCAATGTCACCTCCTGCCACGGGCAGGGACATCTTCCACTATCCCAGGGTGCTCCAAGTCCCACCCAACCTGGCCTTGAACACTTTCAGGGATGGGGCAGCCACAGCTGCTCTGGGCACTCTGTGCCAGGGCCTCACCACCCTCACAGCCAAGAATTTCTTTCTAATATCTAACCTAAACCTGCCCTCTGTCAGTCTGAAGCCATTCTCCCTTGTTCTGTCACTCCAGCTCCTTGTAAATAGCCTCCTTCCATCTTGTAATCTCCCTTCAGGAAGGCTGCAGTTGGGTCACCCTGAAGTTTCTCTTCTCCAGGCTGAACAACCCCAAAGCTCTCAGCCTTTCCCGTAGTAGAGGTGCTCCATCCTTCTGATCATCTTGATGGCCTCCTCTGGACTTGCTCCAACAGGTCAATGCCCTTCCCGTCTGTGCAGACAGGTTGTTAGGATCTGCATTTTTGGTGAGTTTATTCAGACATCCTGACCACGCTGTGTTCAGGTGTGCAGTTCAATTGAGCTAGTATTTTATCTTAAAGGTAAAATGTTCTGAAGTGGTGGTGTTGTAAGAATTTTAGTTAATTTTTATTAATATTGGTAGAATTTTGTTTAATGAATGTAAGTAATTTTGATTCGCTATTTCTCTTCCCTTACTTCCAGAATGCTGCAAGAACCTGTGCTGCAGCTGGGCAGCTGGATCCCAGATGTGAGCAGCCAGGGCTGGGTTTGGGCCTGGGAACAGGAGATGATGCTTTTGACATGTGGGAGGGCAGTGGAGGCCTTTGAGAACATTAATAACATTACTTGATGCTTCTACAGTGCTTTGCCTGCACCTGCTTAAAGCTCAACATAGACTATGAGTAATTAGTGATCTGGATGTCTCTGAAATTATCAGCAGCAGCATTTAAATCATCATTAAAATACAATTAGCAGCCTTTGAACAGAATGCTGTCGTTCAAAGCAGTCTAATTGGTGGCTCGTGGGCCAGTTCTGGACAACAGGAGGATTGTCTGCTTCTCCAACTGCACCAGTTCAAGGAGCACCCTGTCCCAGGAGTGGCAGCCATGCCTCTGGGATGGACATGGTAGAGCCA
Organism: Corvus hawaiiensis; assembly: GCF_020740725.1. Classification (NCBI taxonomy): domain Eukaryota; kingdom Metazoa; phylum Chordata; class Aves; order Passeriformes; family Corvidae; genus Corvus; species Corvus hawaiiensis. The sequence continues at coordinate 23,478,465 of NC_063223.1, read as the reverse complement.
TTATGCGACAGGAAAGGCACCAGCACAAAGTATCCCTTGTGTCCAGACCACTACTTTGAAAATTTATGGACCTCATTTCATCCTGTGTGCTGATTCAAGCAGGCGCAGCCCCAGAACTTTATACTTTGCAATTCAAATCAATTTAGGTTTTTTTATACTCACATTTTAGACTCTGCAGCAAGAGCCACAGGGATGAAAAAAGGGCAGACAATGGTAAGAAAAATAACTCAGTAATCCACATCTATGGGTGACACACTGGCAGACCGCACTGGCGTGTGCTTGGGCAAGATGAAGAATTCAGTTGCTGTAGCAGACTGAAAGTGAAGGTCTGGCTTGGATGGTGTTCCCCAACCTGCCAGCCCTACCCCACATTTAGGTAGCTAAATCTGTTACTTCCATGCCTGAGATACTTGTGTTAATTGCAGAAATGCCAACAAAAATGACATGTTTTTAAAGTGTTGGAAGTGTAAATAGCTGCTCTTCTGAAATGGCCACAGTAGATGCATTTTAGCTCAGACCTGCTCTTGCGATACCATTTGCAAATGCATCTTATCTGCTATAATTTCAAGCTGTAGCATTCTATTAGTATCTTTTCATAATATTATTGATGCTCCTGCAAAAAACTGCTGTAGAACAGACTTTAAATACTGGCTTTTTGTCTGTCTCACACAACTGCCACAGGAACAGCACACTACTGTTCCAGGTTTTTGAAGAACCAGTGCTCCCCACCAGCCCTGCTGCCTGCTTCATAATGCCCTTATTATTTATGCTTTTTCTCTTGAAAATTCAAGTCTAGAACTTAAAATTTTCATGCTTTTGTTTCTTAAAACTAATCAAAGGCAGAGAATGGCCCTGATGTAATCTGTGTAGTGTGTGCTATGGCCGAGCATCCACTGCTGTGAAAGCGCTGCTTGTTCTCTGAAAGGAGGAATTCTTTCAGCCAGCGTCATTGCCCCCTCCTCCTCCAGCCTGCTTTTCCCAGGCACTCAGAGGACTCGCTACCAGTCATTTTCTTGCCCTAAAAGTTTGCTGGAGCAACACCATCATTTACCCCACATGTGCCCAGGGTTCCAAACTCCTCAAGAATTGGCCTCTATGGAAAATCAAAAATTTTGAGTTGGAGCATAGCAGTGGCTCTAGTAAGATATGCTATCTTTTGAATCATCTTTTCTTTGGACTGGTAGTCCAACATCTCAGTGTCGGCTTCACTGCACGCTATCAGAGAAACTCTTTTCCTCTGCCGGTCATGTAGCAAGCGGCTTTCGCATACTTGCTGTCTACAAAAGAGGTCAGTGTTGGCCTGGCATGTTTCACTATAATTTCAAAGAGAAAAGAAGGAGAAAAAGAAGGCTCAGGGGAAACCCTAATGCTCTCTACAACTACCTGAAAGGAGGTTGTGGCGAGGTGGGTGTTGGAGTCTTCTTCCAGGTAACAATCAATAGGTCAATGGAAAATGGCCTCAAGTTGTGCCAAGGGTGGTTCAAGTTGGATATTACAAAATATTTCTTTACTGAAAGAGTGGTTAAGCATTGGAACAGATTCTCGAGGAAGTGGTGGAGTCAACACCCCTGGAAGTGTTAAAAAACCATGTAGATGTGGCACTTAGGGACATGGTTTAGTGGTGGATTTGATAGTCGATGGTCGGACTCGATGATCTTACAAGACCTTGTACGCATCCTGCAGCCTTTGCTAAAAGTCCTCAGAGTTAAACCAGGGGCTTAGGCTGGAAGAGATGGAGAGCTTGAGAAGGGCACAAATTCTACATAGACAACACCAGAGCAGAACAGAAAAGCAAATGAAGATGCTGAAAACCAAAGTTCATTGTAGTCAGTGAGAAAGCAGAGGAATAGTCCACCCCCCAGCTTGAGTACCTGTAGGAGCTCCATGCTTCCACAAAAAAGGGCTGATCCCAGCGAGAAGGTGCAAGCTGTACTCACCACGTATCAGCGAAAAAAGTTCCACACAATTTTAATGTTATGGTGGAAGTTATAGCAGAAACTAAATTTTAAATTAAATTGAAACGTTAGAGCAGAGGAATGTTTATTGGGTGAGGGCAGATCAGCTGAAACTTAAGATTTCAGCAAAGTTTGCTTTGCAAAAAGAAAGTTTTACAAAAGAAGCTGTGAGAGTTGATATTACCAAGCTGTTGCTAAAAGAATCGTATTATTTCTCAGAAAAAAACCCAGCTGTTAGCAATAAATGTGTTTAAGCTGAGCAATCACCTATGGAGTTCTGCAATCTTATGTCTTGCAGAAAGCTGAAAAAAGGAGAAGTTCCAGAAATAGACTCCAAGTCCCTAGAGAGCTGATGCTGATGGAGAGACCGATAAGTGTTTTAAATAACCCAGTGATATGCCTTCTATATCCACATCTTTGTCCTAAGAGGAAAATGGTCCATCTGAAGTATCATCTATATTTGAAAAAAGTTACAATATGCTTAAGCAAGATGGTGTTTGTTGATATTTTGTGGAGATACCTGAACATGGAAAATCTTCCACAAATTTTGTGTGATGGTATATGGTTTAATTGCAGCAACCTAAGAGACAAGAAAGGGATGTCACACATGGTAGCAAATACAATGATACAAAATCAGAGCAAGATTGCAACAAGTGACAAATTTTATCCCCAATACTTTTTTAAACCCCAACAATTTTTCTTCAATTTCTTGTATTTTTGCAACTCTTTTTGACTAAGTGACAGGCGTGCCTAGAACTGTGAGCACTGAAGTAGCAATGCAGAAAAGCACCCAGCCCACAGGGCGAGCCCATGGCCACTTGCAGACCTGGCAGTGACGTGAAGGCTGGGAGCTCTTCTACAGCAGAAAGAACTGAGAAGTTCTGGGGCAGCAGCTCCACAGCAAGATGCACCAGGCTGAGAAAAGAGGAGAAATATTATGGGAAATCACATCAAACAAGTGCTTTCCTTGGATAACATATGTATCTATTACTCCCAGGCAGATGGACCTTTCAGGTCACAGTGGCTAGTCTGTTGCACAGCCTGTGTCCATGTTCCTCTCACTGTGGGACTGATTTTCGTTAGCAAAGGAACCAAGACTAAACTGATAACATTCATCTCTATTCTTGCTCTGACATGGTTATTCGTTAGTTCTTCCTAATGACTGTTCAGTTCCTTCCTTTGAGGGAGCCACTCCTAATTCTCTTCTGTTCAGGTTGGATAATGAGTCACTGACTTTAATACCAACTGCCATTAACCCTTCCTTTACACAACCAACATCTGGGAACAGTGGAAGACGCTGTGTCTCAGTGCTGAGGAAGAAGATTGATGAATCCTGGAGGCTTTCTGCTGCTGGTTGATGAAAAAACATCTTGTTTGCCTCAGTCTTTGATTAATTGCTCTTTAAATCTAGCTTAATCTACCTGCTTTCCAGAGTAATTTTGTTTTCTGTAAATTTAACTTATTTTCCATTGTCTTCTTGTCTGGCCAAACTTTTAGTTTGTATTAAATAAGTTCTGGAAGCACCTTGTTTCCCCTTGTGCTTTTCCTCTCTTTTCTTTTCTTTGGGAAGGGAGGGTTGTGTTTGTGGCTGGGCACATGAGCCGGGCAGTGTTCAGTTCTGCTGCGCCTCCCTGACTCCAAGGATGCTGACAGCCAGGCTCCTCGTGGCACATGCTCTGGACTAGTTTCCTTCCTAAACAGCAAAATAAAAAACACAAGCAAATTTATCATCTTTTATTTATAGATGATTTTCCATTCCTAAGACTATTGAACTAAAGACCCTGTGAGACAATTAACAACAAGAAGCAAATTCTTCTTGGCTCAGTTATTGCTCACAAGGCTACTTAGCGAATGGCTTGTTTGTGATCAAGCTTTCCGCTGTTGGAGCATTGAATACATGCAGGGCTCTCTGATAACCTGCCTTTTAGGCACCTCATGTATGGCAATACTTGTTATTTTGACCAAATTTTTGTGATTTTTGGGATATTTGGAATTCTGAAGTTCTTCCTCCTCGATCTGCTTTCCTTCTATTAGCACTATTGTCCTGCTGCCATGTTTTGTGTGTTCCTCAAAGTGTTCCAAATGGTTTTATTATTCCAATGATATTATAACGTATCTATATCCTTATTGGATAATCTAAGGATTCTAAGGGAAAAGTAGCTCGGAAAGAGACCAGACTATTTACTTATGAAACCACATTCTCAGATTACAGCAAAAACAGATTTCTAAGAAGAAACATACACTTGTCATTGGTTACTTCCATAGCTTTTTCAGTATGCTTTATTCCATCATCCTGATGCTGCACCAGGTGGGCTCAGATACACACATCCATGGCACTCACCTCCTGGGAGTGAGCTGGCCCATTCCTGCTGCAATTGCTATTCCCTGCTGGGAATATTTACTGTGGGTGCCAATCCAGCCTGACTGAAATCTCATTAACAATATGCTTTTCCTCATTAATAAAATATTAATGTGAACATACAGCATCAGCAGCCTGACATTTCCTGTAGTTTTCCAACACCTGAACAGCAGAGAACTGCTCAGGCACTGTGGCATTATTGCAGTGATAAACCTGAAGCTTGGGCACAGTCCTCACCTTGGCCTTTTAAAAAATAATTTCATCCGGTAAAACCAAAGACAGGTAATTCCCTGCTGCCTGTGCAGCGAAGAGCAGGTTTCTTCTGGTAGTTGATACTTATGCTCATTTATGGGTTTCTTCCCTTATAGTTGATATTTATGCTCATTTACCAGTTATGGCAACAGTTTGGCTGCTCTGTGGATGGCAGGTCTCAAGATGCAAGCAGTTGCCCTTTTAAGCGTGTCTAAGGTGAAAAGGCCACCAAAATCACTGAGGGAGGTGATTGTGTCTCTCTATTCTGCACTGGTGTGGCCTCACCTCAAGTCTTGTGTGCAGTTTCAGGTGCCACAATACAAGAAAGATCTAAAGCTATTAGAGAGTGTCCAAAGGAGAGCAATGAATATGTTTAAGGGTCTGGAGGGGCCGTACAAAGAGTGGCTGAGGGCTCTTGGTTTGCTCAGCTGGAGAACCGGAGACTGAGGTCAGAGCTCAGCGGGGGCTGCAGCTCCTCCCGAGGGGCAGCACAGGGGCAGCTCCGATCTCTGCTCCCTGGGACAGGGACAGGACACGGGGGAACAGCTGGAGCTGGGCCTGGACAGGGTTAGGGTGGATATCAAGAAAAGATTCTTCCCCAGAGGGTGCTGGGCACTGCCCAGGCTCCCCAGGGAATGGGCACGGCCCCGAGGCTGCCAGAGCTCCAGGAGCGTTTGGACAGCGCTGCCAGGGATGCCCAGGGCGGGATTTGGGGTGTCTGGGCAGGGACAGGAGTTGGACTGGATGATCCTTGGGGGACCCTTCCAGCCCGGGGTACTCTACGATCTGGAAGCTTCACCAGCAGCAGCAAACGCTCAGCGGGGAGAGGTCAGCCAGCCGGTCACTTTTACCGGCCACGGCCCGTCGGGTCTGCGCGGACGGGAAGGCGCTATGGTCAGGCCGGGCGCGGCAGCAGGCTGGGAGCCCCGCAGCTCCCCGGCCCGAGCCGAACCGCTGCGGGGGCGCTTCTGCTGCCCGGTCACGGCCCAAGACCCTCGAGCAACAGGTGCCCGGGGCGCCGCTCCCCCGAGCTGGGCCCGCCACAGCGGCCGCGGGGCTGAGGGACCGCCGCTGCCCGGCAGCGCGGGGCCAGAACCGGGCAGGCCGATCCGGGCCGAGCCGTGAGACCCCGGCCCCGGTTCCCGCCGCCGCCGCTCCCCGCCCCCGGCCCCCTCCCCTTCCCCGCCACTCGCTTCCGCCGCGCTCCCGCGCATGCCCGGGTTATGCAACGGCCGCGGCGGGCGGGCCGGGCCGGGCCAGAGCCGCAGGGTAGGGCAGGGCAGGGCAGGGGGCCGTGAGGGGCTCCGGGCTCCGGGCACGGGCGGCGCCGAGGGCGCTCCGCTCCCCCCGCGCTCCCGCCGCGGCCCCGCGCGGTGTGTGAGTGGCAGCGGCGCCGCCGCCAAGTCCCGCCCGTTCCGCTCTCGCTGCCGCAGGCGGCGGCGGCGGCGGGTTGGCTTCCTGCGCGCCCGGCCGCTCCCCCGCCCCCCGGCAGTCGGAGCCGCAGCCGCCCGGATCCCCGAGCCATGGCTCTGTGAGCGCAGCACATGGCGGCCGCGGCAGCCATGAGCCCCCCACTAATCCATACAACTCCCCCCTGATCGGCCACCGACGGCAGCCAGCGCTCCCACCCGGCTCCACCGCTCCCACCGCCCGCCCGCTGCCGCCGCGCCGCCCGGCCCGAGCCCAGACCTCGCTGCTGCCGCCGCCGCCGCCGCCGGGCCCCCGCTCGCCCGCCCACCGCCGCCGCCCGGTCCTCACCATGGGAGTGCAGGGATTCCAGGACTACATCGAGAAGCACTGCCCCAGCGCCGTGGTGCCCGTCGAGCTGCAGAAGCTGGCGCGGGGCAGCCTCGTGGGTGGGGGCCGCCAGCGGCCCCCCCAGACCCCGCTGCGCCTCCTCATCGACGCCGACAACTGCCTGCACCGGCTCTACGGCGGCTTCTACACGGACTGGGTGAGCGGCGGGCAGTGGAACCACATGCTGGGCTACCTGGCGGCCCTGGCCAAGGCCTGCTTCAACGGGAACATCGAGCTTTTCGTCTTCTTCAACGGCGCCCTGGAGAAGGCCCGGCTGCACGAGTGGGTGAAGCGCCAGGGCAACGAGCGCCAGACGGCGCAGCAGATCGTCAGCCACGTCCAGAACAAGGGCACCCCGCCGCCCAAGGTCTGGTTCCTGCCGCCCGTCTGCATGGCGCACTGCATCCGCCTGGCCCTCATCCGCTTCCACATCAAGGTGAGGAGGAGCCCGGGGTCCCCCCCGCCCGGGGGTCCCGGCGCCCCCTCCCCGCCGCTCCCTGCCGGCTCCAAGATGGCAGCGGGGGCTGCCCGCGGGGGGAGGGAGGGCACCCTCAGCCGCTCCTCTCAGCGCCTCAAAATGTCGCCCAGACCCGCGGGGGCGGCACAACTTTTGGCGGCCTCAATCCCGGGGGGATTTTGGCTTATTTACATGACGCTCCCCGCCGCCCCGCCAAAGGCCGGAGGCCGGGAGGCCTTGGCGGGGCGACCGGCAGCGCCCATGGCCCGGCCCGGCAGCAGGGCGGCTTCTGCCTCCATGTTCTTTCGCTCCGTTGACTCAAAATGTCCCTTCTTGCCTTGTGGGCTGTGGTACCGCAGGGGAGAGCGGGTGGGCGAAAAGCATCTCTGTAATTAATTATTGAGGGGAGGAAAAAATAATTAATCAGTTTAGTTCTCGCGCAGGATGGATCTGCAACAAGTTCCCGGCTCAGGCGAGGTGTTTAAACTTGGGCCGGAGGGGAAATGGCTCGCTGCAAAAAACACAGGGGTGCCACTTTTGGCTTTATGGAGGTTTCCGTGTTTTGGTCAGCGTTTTTTCAGAATCAAGAAGCTTTTAAAACCAGTTGTAGAATAAGTGGCTCCTTACTCCATAACAGCAACACTTCTGGTTTGTGCGATCAGCAGTGCCAAGCTGACAGTCCTTCTTTTAAACTCCTTATTTTAAGGGGCAACCTCGGTTTTCTGGCCCCACAAACAGCCCTTCATGTTGGAGCTGGGCTCCATGGCCATCTTGTGCTCGAAGGCCACGATTTCAAAGGTTGCAGGATATGACCACGTCGCATCTCTGCCCACGGCTTTCCTGATTTACGATGGTTTCTCTTCAGCTGAGCGATTGTGTGTATTGAAACACAAGACGCTGGAAAAACAAGCCCGGGGATGAAGCTGCAGTTTTAGGAGTTGCCTGCTCACCTTCCCGCTGGGGAGGGAAGAGCAGCAGGAGGGAAGCACATACTTGTAGGCTTTATTATCTTAAATTACTTTTGTGTGTAGAAAAATATTATGTAACCTTCGGAATTGCTCGATCACTAGCAGCAGCTTAATGTTATTTGGCCTTTCGGTGGATTAGCAACGTTCTGGCTGGGTTGCAGCCCTGGGGTACAGCTGCCTCTCTCCAAGGAGCTCACCCCAAAGGTGACTTTGGGTGAAGTTTCTCCTAGTTCTGCCAACAGGGCGGGAATCACTGTTGCTCCCTCTTAGCTCCCTGCTTGCTGGGCCAGGCCCATCAGTGGAGAAACACCGAGCTGGAGTGCAGCCATCCTGAGTTCAGCCTGCTCGGCAGTGGAAGTCCCACCCCGCGGTGGCCCCGGCTGTGGCGGGGATTGGGTCACCGGCCGGGGCCGCTGCGCCGGGCAAAGCACGTGTGGAATGAACTGGAAGCGGAGGCGAAGCTCGTTCTTGCAGGGCATGTTCAGCTCTGCCAAACGCGATGCCTTGGGCTTGGCCTTGGTTAAAGTGAGGAGGTTATGGCCATGTGTGCTGCAGTCATGTGTTTGCCTGGTCAGTGTAGAAGCCAAATGGTGTTATGTTTTTTGGACAGTGGGAATTTGCATGATAGCAAAAACATCCTATCATTTGAACTTTTGGGGACCTTTTGTAGCTAGGAAATAGTTTTGTTCTTTCAGCAAAAAGTTTTAGGGCCCATGCAGTGAAGGTCCTTACCTTGACCTGTTTGTGGGTGCATTATAAATCTTCCTTATTTGTTACTGAGACTTGGAGATCATTAGTGAAAGCAATGAATGGGGTAAAATAAGAATGTTGTTTTTCTTTTAATGTATTAAAGTGGAGACTTGGTTTAATGCAACATGGAAATGCATAGTACCCAACAGGAGGCCAGCTGTTTTGATATCAGCGGGAATTTGGTGTTTGCAATAGTTTTGTAGCATGTTGAACTGGCTGTTAGTTTGTTAAGCATTTTCTGTCTCAGACCTGACTCAGGTACATTACATCTGAACGAAGTTGCTGCATTTGACAGCAATACCACCTGTAGCATTTTGTTTACTTTCCAGTGCAGCTGCAGCATTAGCTCCTTTTTGGTTTCTTGGTGACAGGCCTTATTCCTAATCTCTGGAAGCAGTTATAGGAGTGTGAGCACACTCATACTGAGTCCCTTTTCTGTCATTAAAAAGTACCCCAAATTTGCAAAATCTCAGTAAGCACAACATCCTCCCAGTTTTGCTGGAGAAGGTTTGGGAGGTGTGTATTTATTTGTCTTTGTCAGGTTAGCCCTAGGAGCTGGCAGCTCATTACCAGATACTGAGGGCTGTGGGGGAAGAGGTTGTTGCTGTCCACACCACGGAGCCACCACCATGCGTGTCCAAACTGCACTGGTTCTCTGCACTGCTCAGCTGTCCTGGGAATGGGAAGGATACCAGCAATTTCTGTTTGATGCCTCATTTTTTTCAGCTGTCAAGAAACTCTGTGGATAAATCTAGTTTTAATGGGTTCATTTTCAGGTTAACAAGGATATTTCATGGTTATAGTGGTCGCATGCATAATACACGCCAAAGATACTCCTGAGCTTAAAGCACTTTCCTTCTCTGGTTTTTGTTTTCTCTTACACGATTCATTGTCTTTCTAAATCTGCTTTGTTACATATATATTTTTTTCTCTAAGTCTTCCTTCAGTTTTGTTCTCACTTTGGTGTAGCCCTCCTGATGAGGAGGTGGAATGTGTCTTGAAGGTGTGATTTTTATTTACATGTATAGGTGATTTTTTTAAATTTACATATGCACAAGACAGTTGTTAAATTGTAGTGTTTTCTCACTTTGTTTGGAGAAGTTGGGTTTGAGAATACTGATTGACTTTAAATAATGAAACTGATTTTCATATTTTTAGGAACATTTGAGTCTGGAGTAGGTTTCTGTGTGAAGCTAGGAACTGGCTATGAATTTAATCTATTTTGGTAATTAGAGAGGAGAAAAAGAGTAATGTCTTCTATCCAGAACAATTATAAATCACTCACAGATGGTTTCAGCAGTACATAAAAATAACAGGTTCCTCCAGGTTATAACAAATATCCTGCGGGTTCTTAGTTTTGTTGTGACCTGATATTTTTCAGTTTGGGGGGAATAATTCTTAAAAGAAAATTCTATGCGAAGTAGGTTTGCTAAAATTTAAATATTTAGGCAGTGGAGTTCTTAACAACTCTAATACTTTGGGGAGACTATTTTGTTCTCAGTATCTAAAGGTGCTCATGTGTATTTATTCAGGCAGGATTCTCTCTTTCTGAGCCAGCACCATTAATGTTTACACAAGATTTAGGCTTGAAAATATTCCAAACTCCTGGCTGTGATTTCTACCACGTCCCCTCTCCCTGGGTTGGTTTTGAAGCCTGCATGTTCCTGGGTACCTCTGCATTTGTGAGAGCCGTGAGATATTTCTCTGGCTCTCTCATCTTGTTAGAGTTTTACATTGTGGGTTAACTGTACTTTGGTAAATACAGCTCTTTCCCCTGTGATGGTTGAGTTATTTGAACATGGATTCTCGTATTCCCTGAACACGCAGTGGCTTCGTGCTGGGTTAGAGAGCTCTATAAAATGGGGAGGGAACTGGAGGCTGTGGAGGTAGAGGAAATAGCTCATAGGAAATCAGAGGAGCTGCACACCGAGCTTCCTCTTGCGTTATCTGCACACCCATGTCACACCTAGTGCTGCAGAAGGAGTTCTCACTTGGTTTTTTATAGATCAGAGCTGCTTGTTGTGCATGCAGAGAGGTTGGGTTTAGATATATGGACATAATTTAAATCTATCTACCCTTAATTAAAAAACATCGGAGGGGTTTTTCTAATTTAAGACCTGTGAAGACTGGTGGGTGGGGGTGGGGTGAAGCCTAAGTTTGCCTTCCTTTAGTTAGGAGCTGTGTAAGTCTGATGTCTTTAAATTTTTCCAAAAATGTTTATGGTTTCTCCCACACATTATGCTAGAGGACAGCATCATTGTGAGAAAAATGAGTATGTGTGTTCTTCTCATGAACAAAGTAAATGTCAAAAACAGTCCATCAAGGAAGTTTCTGAAGAAGTAACATTTTCTGAAGACAGGCAGGGTGGTAGGATTAGGAGCAGGGAGAGCTTAGTGAACTGGTGTTTGGTTGCAGGAACAGGTGAGGTGCTGGTTGTTCTGCTGCTTGGGATTTGACTTGAAAGGGAACATCTTGCGAAGGTGCACGGGAGAAGTAAAATTTGACATACCTCTTTGGAATACTGTAGTTCAGCATCAGGTTCAGCAAGTGCAAGACGTGAGTAGAAGAGAAAGGGTCACTGTAAACTTGCTGTGGGTGACTGCAGGGGCTGCTGGAACGGGCTGTGGAGTTTGGGACCTCCTCTCCTGTTCTGCAGAGGAAATAAATAGCCTTGCTGGCACTAAGGCTGTATTTATTCATGCGTGCTGTGGAGACTGAAGCTAATAGTTTTGTACTAGTCTATTTTGGGATAGCTTGCTATCTACATTGTTGTTAAAATGGAATACTCTTGTGAGGGTGGGTTATACCAACACCCAGCTTCCAAGGGGATTTCTGAAGCACTGAATGTATACTATGCATGTGGATGGTAGAAGCACTAGGGATCCAAAGCCCTTGGCTGGCTGTAGTTGAGTGTGCTCGTGTGCACACTGTAGTTGTAGCAGTTCCTGAAGGTATGTTGGAATGCAGAACTGTAGGTACTGACCTGTTACCATGGGACTTTCAGTGTCACTACAAGCTTCTTGATTAGAAAGGGTTCCTTTTATATTTCCAACATTAGGAATTGGCCCATGTCTCCCTGCACATGTCTGTTCAAGTCATCTGATTTCTGTAGCCTAAAATATGTGCTTTGCTAGGCAACAGGAGTGGAGAGGTGAAGTTTGGGCTATAAACTCAAAGCAGTTTGCACCATCGGATACAGCTGTGCATGAAGGGATAGGCTGAAGGTGGAAAGGGGAAAAAAGTTGGCTTAAATACAGCAAGGTTTGCATTTGAAAGGTCAACAAAGTTATCTCTGTTCATCTGGGGTTGTGTTTGGCCCATTTAAAAGTGGGCCAAAAAACTTCGTATCATGGGGGGCATCTTGGTGTGCTGAACTGTTGGAGTACCCACAGCCTCAGGGCTCTCCCCATGAGCTGGTACAGACACACTGGAACAGTAACATCTTCAGAGTTCAAGTGTTTCTGGTAATAAACAGTTTTTTCAGATGAGTTCACTCATACAGAATGCCGCTACAGCGTGCGGCCTTCCAGAAGCGTGTGCTTCTGCGTGCTCCTTACGTCCTGTCTGTATGTGCTGCGTCACTGGAGTTTTTTAATTACTTTAAAAATATCTCAAGTGTTGTAAATGCATGTGTATAGTTTCAGAAAGACCCACTGTATCATAATAGTTGTGATAAATCAGTGCTGCCATTTACACTGGAGCTAATTGCTCTGTCTTCCACTATAGGTTGCACAGAGCATTGAGGATCATCATCAAGAAGTAATTGCTTTCTGCAGAGAAAAAGGTTTCCATGGTTTGGTTGCATATGACTCCGATTATGCATTGTGCAACATCCCTTACTATTTCAGTGCCCATGCCCTAAAACTGAGCCGGAATGGGAAAAGCCTCACAACAAGCCAATACCTAATGCATGAAGTTGCCAAGCAACTGGACCTGAATCCAAATCGCTTTCCTATTTTTGCTGCTCTTTTAGGTAAGTGAAGATGCTGCTAGTCAGCCTTACAATTTCAGTTTCTATTAACTGTTTTAAAATAATGTGTGTGTAATTTGACAAAGCACCTGGGGAAAGGCATCCCTTTGTTCCAGACATTCCTGCTGTGTGAGGTGGACTGGATGTGTGTTTGAGGTCAGACATACCCAGTTTGTAGAAACCTTTGAGCAATGCAAATTGTGGCTGTCTAGAAAGAAGAGCTGAAAGCAGGGATTCAGCAGAGCTCTGCTTAGCTAGAATGTTCTCTGTGGGTTGGGGGAATCAGGACAGTTGTGGTTCTAGTTTGGGTTCTGTATAGTATGAGGTCTAGTTTCAGTGGTAAACTTTCCAGACTGGAAGTATGCTTTTATCCTGAATTCTGCCTAAAAATAACACCTAAAAATAACACCTATGGAGTGAAGGTGCTTGGTTTGCTGGGGCTTTTTTCCGCCCTCTGAAATGAGTGTTGGATAAATATGGCAGCATGTCAGCTGCAACGGAAATATATTGAACTGTATAATTGAGTGAAACTCAGCATTTCTGAAAACACAAGTGACCAGCATTGTACCATTCCATTGGTTTTGTCTGTATACTTCCTTAGCACTCTAGCTTTTCATGCTCACGAGCTTCTCATACTCAGCAGCACAGGAGGGAATGTCTGCAGTTTCACATTCCTGCTTAAACGGGACACTTTTAACACACTCTTTCCACAGCAGTGATAGTGAATAACTGTCATACTCTCAGACAGAAGAGTGAATTAATTACTGACAAAGTTGACTCCAATGAATAAGATTCATTTAGAACAGCATTCTAACTGCTTTTTGGGAGCAGCCATGTTCTTGATCTTGTCATGCTGTGCAAACAAATTAAGTAAACTGGATCTTCTTTTTAGTTTCTCACTCACTTTGTTTCAGTTGTGGGTACATGATAGAGGAATAAAACTTCTTTGAAAGCTCTGAATGAGAGAGATTTTGTGTTACTGTTTTAAATGCTAATATTTTAGCAGTCTTTAATATTGCTCCCAGTCCAGGAAGGCGCCTTCCATGTTAAGAAGGAAAGAACCAATGGCTCTCGCAGTAGAAAGTCACAAGTTTTTGACTAGCTGGAGTTGCTTTTTGTCAGTGTGTGTTTTTCCTGCCTGTGCAGGTGTAGGGAGGGAAGGCAGAGGGTTGGCTGAGCTGCCATTGCAGGAATTGCATGACAGACTACTATTGCTTGGCTTTGTTTTGGAGTCTATAAATAAGTTGGGGCATGCCAGTTCAATGAGTAAGAATTACTGCTGGAAAAGCAGTTTCCCAGTTGCAGATACACTTTATGGACTTCATGGGAAGTGTGGCTTTAAGTTGCCACACAATTCCAGCTGCGTGGCCTGCTGAGACTTTGCTTGCTTATATCGAACAGTTGGTGAGAAAAGTTCTGATAAAGTCTCTGAAGGCTTTGCAGTTTTATGCAAGAAGCTCTTGGTTATTTTTCTCTCTTGCTGTCTTTCACGACCAAATATTTTTCAGCGTGTTCTTAGGAGAAAGAAATTTGAGGTAATTTCACATGATTACTCTAGAGAGATTTGGTGGCTTTCCCTCCTCCCCCTCAAATTGGTACAAAGGTTAAAGACCCCCAGGTCAGCTACAAGTTTAGTTTGAGTATTCCTTTGCATTTCTTGTGGGTGTGTGTATTCAGTATGAGTAAGCAGAATAAAGTTCACAGAAGTTAGAATAGAAGAGACTCCGGAGATCTTCTTGTGCTTGGGGCTTTTGTGTTATTTTTGTACGAGTGAATTTTAGGAACCCTAGGTATTTGGGATAGAAAGTGATTATATGAGCTGACAACAAACTGATACAGTTTGCCTTAAAGTACTGGCAACATGTTTTAACTTTTGCAACCTTGGTAATATAGTAACTTTTTTTTGTTGTTGTTGTTGTTGTTGTTAAATGGAATATACTAAGTGCCTATATGCATATAGTTGTGTGTAGCATGAAATGTGTTTAAATTAGGGTGGCTCATTTTCTAATCTGAATTTTTATATTTTTGTTGAATATCTAAGGGCTTGTCTGGCTTATTCTGCCCTTGCTCCTGTGGCCTCTTTGGGTCTTTTTTGATCCTATTAAGTAGAATAAAGAAAAGCACAATGGGAAGGAATGAGTGAGCATTTGATGACATGGGAAGGCACATGAATTTCTTCTGAGTACAGCAGTATAACTCCCCATGCTAGTACTTTGTGTAGGAATAAAATAATGTATTCTGAAATAATTACAGTTAAGCTGCTGGTTTAATGTTTGCAATTCCAGAAGGCCCAAACTATCACAATAGCTGTGATATCCGTATTCAACTTTAGGGCTGCAGATGTATTTCTCTGTATCCAGGAAACTAAAGTTTCTTTGTATTCAGATTCTTTCATGTCATTAACTCCAAGAATCAGTTTGGGGAATGCTGAAAGAGTAAAATCATCCTCAAAGTTTCAGTCTCACATTAAGCAGTTGGAGAAGCCTGAGGAATGACACTAAACTGGGCAGTTAAAAAGTTGTTCTCAATGGCAAGTGATTTGGGATTGAGTTCTGTTCAGGGATAAAGTCTCAATTGAAGTATTCTTTCAAAATATTTTTCTGACTGTATCAACGAGGCAAACTTCTAAAGATTGCTTTCATATGAGGTTCTGTGTGCACTGTGGTTGGTTGGCTTGGTTTACAGTTTTTTTCCTTCTTACAGCTTTTCATCCAGAAGGGGTTTATAGCTGTACCATTATAATACAAAGGGTATCCTTGGCATGTGGCCTGGATACTGCGTGCTCTTAAAAATTTCTGTTCTAATTGCTGCTGGTGTAAACAGGGAGTTGATTTGGGTTATTTTGTAACTTTTGACTCAAATACCTCAGAATAATTTTAAAAAAGAAAAGCAGCCCAAGCTTCAGCAAGTAGAAAAACAAACCCAGTGTGAGATATAGGGCTCTAATTCAGTGAACTCTTTAGAAAAGGCAGTGGCTTCAATTAGTATCTAATTGCTTTAAAAAAAAAACTTAAGGCATACACTAAAATAAGCTATTAAAATGGGAAAAATCAATATATGTTGAGGTTGTTCAGCCAGGTCAAGAAATAGAGGTTGCTTATGTAACACTGATCTCTTTCCCACTGTGACAGCACTCT
Organism: Corvus hawaiiensis; assembly: GCF_020740725.1. Lineage (NCBI taxonomy): Eukaryota > Metazoa > Chordata > Aves > Passeriformes > Corvidae > Corvus > Corvus hawaiiensis. The sequence continues at coordinate 23,462,820 of NC_063223.1, read as the reverse complement.
GTAACATGTTTAGTTATGGAATCCTGTACTGCTCCTCAGTAAAATTTTAGAACTATGTAAGGTAAGTACAGGCATCACTTCTTAATTGGACCACAAAAGATACTGCTGCACTTCAGTGTACATGGTGAGAATTGATCGAACACTGCCTTATGTGTGTTCTGGGGGATGGAGTTAACTGCAATGACAGATGGAGACCAAACAAAATTGAGGTTTTGGTGGACGGGAGAGAAGGCCTGACTATTTTAAAAGGTAGCATCTGCAGGAGCGACTGTCAGTTATCACAGAACTGTGCTGCTCTGGCCACAGTAGATTTTTGCAGACCTGTATTAGAAAGACTGTCTAATCTTACCTTGATCAGATTAGTGAGTGTGGCTGTTATATGCAAACTTGTTGAATCTTTCTGATGTGACATTAAAGTTTAGATGATAGCATCTCCTTGCTGGAGATCTTGGTAGGGGTGAAGTATTGCTTGAACACAAAGACTTTCCACTCTGAGAAGGCATCTGCTTGTCACCAGGCAGGGGACGGCTTTCCTGGCTTTCACAGGTTAAAGAGCATTAAGAGAAAACTAGATGATTTTACAAGAAAAATATCAAGAAAGAAAACAACTGTTGTAATATTCAGAGAATCTTGTCATGTTCTTTATGAACAGTGCATTCACTAATAAGCTGCTGCTCTATAAAACCGGGTATTGAATATATCCTGAAGTTTTCCACCAGAATTGTGTTAAGACATTCTGTTTAGCTCTTGTAAAGTTTGGATCTGCAGCCATTGAACTCCATCAGAGGTTGATTAGTTGTGTCTTTGATTAATAGAAATGTTTGAAATGTTTCCTAGTAAGAATTTTTTTTTGAGTGTGATGTGCTTTGGGGGAAAAAAAAAAGCCAGTGTAGGTGATCTTCCATTAGGTATGAACAGTGTGGTAAATACAGTCTCTATCTCTGTCCATGGAAACAACAAAATAATTTCCCAATTCCTTCCCTGCTGCCAGCCCAAGGTCTCATCTGACCCGGTCAGATCAGCAAAAGAAACTTCAGGGACTGGGAACCTGCTAAGTGTCATTGGAGCTGCTGGCGTTCGTGAGGGTTAGATAAACCTGGCTGGTGCCTTGCTGCTTGACCCGTGCTGCACAGTGGAGCAGAGTGCAGATTCCAGAGGCAGCTCCCATGTGGATCAGTAATGGCACGTGCTGGGATGCAGAAGGGGCTTACCAGCATGTGTCAGGGAGCAATAGAATGTGTTCTTACACTGTTGCACCTGCATTGTGAAATCTCTTGAGGATTCCCTAATAGGACACACTGGCTTGAGGTGGGTCCCATGTTGTGCCTGGCTCCGTTGCTGCTGCAGGGGAGTTGGTTTCATGGAAGAGCGCTCCTCACACGCATAAAGTGGCTGTTGCTGCAGCAGCAGCGTGCTAATTAGGTTTTTCTGGAGTAACAAAAAGCTATCTGCAAGTTTAATCTGTTAATCCTCTTGATCGGGAGTTGAGGGCTGATTGCAGACTTGTTTGCTGTATGTAGAAATAGTGTGTAACGTTTTACAGTGTACTTAAATGAATTCTGTGTTATGTTCCAGGTAATCATATTCTACCTGATGAAGATTTGGCTTCCTTTCATTGGAGTTTACTTGGTCCAGAACATCCACTAGCTTCACTTAAGGTAAAAATTCAATATAATTCGGAGAAATTAAGCTAAAATCAATGCTACTGGTTAACAAGAGCAATGTGGTAGGTTAATTGAGAGCAGCTCTGCAAGGCCCTTGTGCTGGGTCACCCTCAGGTATCCCAGTCCCCAGCTGCAGAGGATACCTGGGGTCATTGGCCTTACAGGTCTAAACTTAGCCCTGTGATCCCCCTCAGTGCCCTTCAGCTGCACGAGCCGGAGCTCCAGTGTGGTTTGGCTTGGAGAATGCAGCTTCTTGCTCTCCTCTTTCTCGAAGAGGAGAGTTTTTTGTTTAGTCATGTTCTTCAGCTATCAAAAATAATGAGCTGTATATCTTCCTACCATCTTGTTTTGTTTTCTGCTGCTCTGAGTTTGTCTGTAATAGTCTGTTTTTGGAATGTAAAGTGTAGATATGCTGGAGAACAGATTGCATGAGAAAGCTAAAGTGGCCTTTGGTAGTTTTGGGGGGTTGAGACAAGTAACTTGCCTGATGCTCTTAGTTTACAGTACGTGTGTTCTGCTGCTTCATCACACTTGCCTCGTGCATCTGCCAAGTAGACAGCTATAAAAGGGAAACTGGACACATCAGAGAATGGGATCACAGTGACCTTTCTCTCTGCCACAACAAATGTATCTGTTTGCCTTTCTCCTAAGGTGTACCATGCAGCAAATAATCTGCTTTTTGTAAATTCTGTCAGACTGTTTTGTTATCTCTACAGCAAAAATAGGTGGGTTTTTTTCCCCTTCTGTTCTGAAAGTTTATTAAGCCTTGAAAACTTGTTTTGCCAAAGGTAGAATTTAAAACTAGATTCCAGATTTTCAGCAGAATTTTTAGGGCTTGCACATGCATTGTTTAGTGAACAGTTGTGACATTTGATGTTACACTCATCCTCTATTTTGCTGCCACTCTGGTGTTTAGGAAGGTAAGTGTCAGCACATTCCAGTGGCAAAACAAAACCTGCATGCATGTTTGCTACTTCCTTGTAAAATCTGAGGTGAAAAAATGAGTGAGTGTGCTTGTATTTTCATTTTTTACTAAAAAGGTTAGAATGTAGGGCTTCTTGCCAAGTGGTTGATAAACTTTCTGGTGATTCTTTCTGGGGTCTAGCCTGAATAGACTTGTTTGCCAGTCAGATCAGATTATGACTTCAGACACCTAGACCTCCTGGAAAGCCCTCTAAAGTTATCCTGAATTACTTAAATGAAAATTAGATATTTGTCATCTTTGCTTCTCGATGTACCTGTTCAGTGGAAATGCCAGCTGGCCTTTGTAGCTGGCATCCCAAGGAAGTGAAACATGTACCCTCAGAGCATCCTGGCCTGCCTTAAGCAGTCCTCCCTGATGGATTTTATCTGTTGGCCAATGTAATTAGATATGAAAGCAGTTCCCATTTGGCTGTTAAAGGTTCCGTGAAAACTGCTGCGCTGTTGTCAGTGCAAAGCCCCAGATGAGTGCCCTGACTGAGGAAAGGCTAGCACAACACGGGATTTGTTGAATTTCATGGCCGCTTGCTGGCCATTTGTTCAGTTCACAGCCCCAAACTGAGCACAGCACCTCTGTCTTCTGCCTGGCAGTTGTGTCAGGTGGAAGGACACATCTGCAGCAAACCAGTCTTCCTTAGTTACTGGTATTGGAACAACTGCCTGTTTGTTTCAGCTTTAATTTCACAGTGCTCATGGTTTGAAATGATAACTTGTTTCAGGAGCTCATTAATTGAGTTTCATTTCATTGACATGCTAGTATGTCAGTGATGTCACCACAGCTCCCTGTAGGGACCTCTTCAGTGTAGATCTGCACAAAGCAATATTACATGTAAATTTTATGAATGCTTAAATAACCCTAAAAAAACATTTCTATTAACCACAAGGCTGATAGCAAGGAGTAGTTTCAGAACAGTCCCAAAAAGCACAAGCCCTCATGAAAACTGGAAATGGGGGGAAGTTGTTGTGTTTCCCCAGGATGTCCTTCCTGGGCTGTGCTTACAAACTTTGCTTTGTTGTGTCTATTTAGAGTCACAACTGAGTGTTCTCCGTGCTCGGGAACCAAGGGCTTTAATCCCACACCTCATGCATCTCAGGATTTAGAAGGCTTTTTCTCATTGTGTAAAGATTTTAATCTTTTGTCTTTAGAACAGTATGGTCTTGAGCATCAAAGCTGACAGATTCTGTTCCAGTGGCCGGATTTGTTGCTTTTCAGGGAGAACTATTACAGTTAATAAAGTACAATTTATTTCCTGCATTCTCTCTCAATCTTTTATTATGCTGTAGCAAAATAGTAATTACTTTTCCTGCAAGAGAAGCTTTGCCAGTTCACCAGTGGAAGAGGGTAACTTAGAAAAGAAACTACCAGCTTTGCTGGTGGAAATTGCTGGGTCTCCCCTGAAGTCGCCATGGGGAGGGGAAAAAAGCAAACCAGAGGAACCCCTACCTCTGTTTTAAAGGGGGGGGTTCATCCAGGAACAGCTGAGTAGAGATGGGAAGATGGGAGGAAAATGGAAAACCTGACTGAAGACATCCATACTTAACCTGTGGAAGGAAATGAACCCAAGAGTCAGGACAACATCTCTATGTGTTGGATGAAAAGCCTTTCAGGAGACACCAGCAATTACCAGCCAGCTCAGCAGAACTGTGAAGATTCCATGGCCAAATTTAAATGAAGAGATATGAATTGCTGTTGCTGCAACAGGGAGAAAGAATCAAAAGCTGGATGTGACCTTTTCTGAGTCAGGATCTTGTCTGTCCAAATGTCCCTGTGGAAACATGTAATCATTGTGCAGACCTGCATTTGAGTCCTGTCACCTTCCTGAGAGCAGAGTTCACTGAAATGACCACCCAAATCAGGGGTTTGAAACAAGAAGAGTTGATTGATTTCCTGAGAAATCATCTGATTGCTAGACCTTGTTTGTAAACCAGCATTATTTGTGTGCTTTTGGATTTATCTTAAAGACAATTTGGTTCTTATTCTGGAAAAACTGGTTGAAGTATGGAGCTTCAAGATCAATGTGCAATACTGTCAGAATGAGTTTGGGAGGGCAGTTTCTTAGCTCTGGAAGGAATTGGTGCCTGTTTGGGAGCACAGACCACTGAAGAAGTGCTGACTCTTCATTCACAAGGTAACCTTAGAAACAAAGCTTAATGCAGTCTCCCTTTATTAATAAGAAGGGTATGCAGGGAAACTCCATCTCCTTAGTTGCTCCATCTCGGTGGAGAGGCAGAGATGCTTCCAGAAAGCAATCCAAAATATGCAGGTTAGGCTCCTTCTCTGAATCTCTCTAGGAAATTCCTGTCTTACTGTTTGTTGACTTCAGAGGGTGTTTGCCAGAGGGAGACTAATATGTGAAGTAGATGCTTAGGTAATTTGCTGCTGCTTAGATGACAAAGGGGACACTATTAAAATACACTTCAAATAAATGCCTTGTTGTTCATGGGGTATTTTGATGCTAAGGGTCATCATAATGCAGGTCAGAAAGACCTCAGGAAGTCATCTAGTACAGCCTCCTGTGAAAAGTGTGGTCAGCTTGAGGTCAGAGCAGGTTGCTCAGGGCATTGCCCAGACTAGTCTTGGAAATCTCCAAGGTTGGAGACTGCACAGCCTGTCTGGGCAGCCTGCCCTGTGGTTTGATGGTCCCGACGGTGAAGATGCTTGCTTTGCCTTGTGTGCAGTCTGAGCCCTTCTTGTTTCAGGCTATGTCTGGTGTCTTTTGCTCTTGCACAATGCAGTGCTGTGAAGAGCTTGGCTCTGTGTGCTCAGTTACCTTTCTGTGGGTAGTAGAAGGCTGTATTTCCAAAGCCTTGTCTTTCCCACGCTGAATAAGCCCCATTCCCTCAGCCCTGTCTTTACAGAGCAATTGTTCCCACCTCTTTGACAATCTGGATGGCCTTCTGCAGAACCAGCTCAACTGTTCGGCCACGTGGCTCGAGCCCCAGACAGAATGCAGTGCTCTGGAGTGGATCTGCTGTGTACTGAGGAGTGGGATGCCTGGGTTTGCCAGCTGTGCTCCTGCTGCACAGCCCAGGGTGCACCCTGCTGGCTCCCGTTCAGTTTGCTGCTGCCTTCCAGCCCCAGGTCCCTTTTGGCACACCTCCAGCCTGTGGAGTAGCCAGGGGTTATTCCTGCCCAGGTGCAAGGCTTCACTTTTATAGCTATAGAATTTATGAAGGCTCCCGTTGGCTCATCCCTATGGCTTGTCAGGGAGTTCTGGATGGCAGCCCAGCCCTCAGGTTTGGAGTGTGCTGGGCTGTCACACAGGTCTCAGGGAAGTCTGTCTGTATCACATCTTTGGCTTGTGCTTCTGCTCTCTCCTTCGCTTTCTGACATAATTCTTGTTCCTCTTCATATCTTCAGCCTTTTCACTCACCAGTGGAAAAAAGATGTTCTCTGTGTGTTGTCTCACAGCAACTGAACGTTCGAGGTCTCTTTTTTGTTTGAGAATGAAACTGAACCAATTACCTGTTTCCAGCAGGCACAGCGGTAAATGACTAGTTGATTAGTCTCTACAGGCTTTGCTTCTGAAGACAGTGGGCAGCTGGGGTGTTCCCAGAGTTGGGGAGCTCTTCCCAGGTGTAGCTTAGGTACCTTCTACGCTATCCTAGTTATCCCGTGGAGTTGTGCTTATGAGTCTGTTCTCTTCCAAAAACCATTTTCGCAGGTTTATTTTGTCAAACCCAAGATATTTTTGTCTTGTTGCTTCTGTGTTTGTAATGTTACTCTGCCTCTCATTTTGACAATTACTTCTATAGAATGCATGGCCTTTCCCCACTTAGTCTTTTCAGAGTGCACAAAAAAGTGACTTGTGATTTTTGTCAGTGCTCTGTCACAAACTGAAGGAGTCCTTTTACAACTAGCAAAGAGACTGGGCCCTTCTCAGGTGTAAGCTCTCCAACCTGATTGCCTGCATGTGTGGGACCCACCCCCATGTTTGCCTTCCAGAAATGATTTTCCATGTTGTTGCTTGTCTGAAACTTTTCTTCAGAGGATAAGGGAAAAAAGTAACTTCTAATGAGAAATTGGTAAAACATGTTGCTGCTTTTGCTCTGAAATGCTTTGTGTGACACTAAAAGTAAGTTTGAACCACCAACACATGCTCTGTAACTTCTGCTGCTAGTCTGAATTTTTCCTATCCCTAACATGCAGTAAGACTTAGCTTGTGTTTTAATGCACGCAGGATTAGAAACATTCTTTATGATCCAGTACAAAATCTACAGTTTTGGATTTCTGGAAAGTTCTGAAATGAATAGAAATATATTTTATTCTTTAATATCAGGAAAGTACATCTTATTTCACCATTTTCATTTCAGACTTCTGTGTAGTGTAGGTCATGATACTCTTAGTTTTGAGGGTGTTCTCACATCTGTACTGGATGTCTTTGAAACAGAAGAAAAGAAAATCCAAATATGTGAAATGTCTCTAGATCTGTAAAGCATACTTCCAGAAGGCCTCACTTCAGGATTTAAGAATATGCTCCAGTAAGATCTTGAGGCTGTTTATAGGCAGCTAAATGGGAGCGACATGCAAAGTGAGCCCTTGATAGGCCTCACTTCATACTTCAGGGCCTGAGCTGAATGTTAGTGCCAGAGTGATGTGATGTGTTCTCTTGATGCCAGCTTTATATGGTTTATTCAGTATTGTCATCATGGAGATCACATAAATTAATGGGAGATTGCTTACTTCTGTCATCCACTGTGTTTCCAAGCAGAGATTGCAGGAACCCTCAGGGAGCAGTGCAGGGTTTCTGCAAGGGCTCTGCCGAGAGCGCATCCAGCATGACACAGCCACGGAATGATTCAGCTGCTTTTAGAGATGGGTAATTGTTACACATACAAGGAACATGGGAGGTGTTCACCAACTGACTTGGATTACCAGGGAGAGGAAAATCTTATCCTTCTTCTGGCAAAATGTGGGCAAAATTCTATCATCAATATTTGTGACTCTAAGCTTACATGTGAGTGTGATCTATATTTAATATTGTATATATTCAGAGTGCACACTAGTGTAAACTTAGATTTTAGTGTCTGAGATAGAAATAATTACCCTGCCACTGACTACACTGAACAGAACTGTTCTTAACTGCTCACTTTTCACAAGGACATGGAGTGACAGAACATGGGGGAATGGTCTTAACCTGAAGGAGAGCAGGTTTAGGTTAGTTTTTAGAAAGAAATTCCTCCCTGTGAGGGTGGGCAGGCCCTGGCACGGGGTGCCCAGAGCAGCTGTGGCTGCCCCTGGATCCCTGGCAGTGTCCAAGGCCAGGCTGGATGGGGCTTGGAGCAGCCTGGGACAGTGGGAGGTGTCCCTGCCCATGGCGAGGATGGCACTGGATGGGCTTTAAGGTCCCTTAACCATTCTGTTTCTATGTTTAATTTAGGCTTATAAAATACAGAGCTCATCTCTGGTAGAGAATGACCAGAGATAGAATGAATATCCTGACATTTGTAAAAAGTAGACATTAGGAGAAGGAAATTAATAAAAATGGGAATCTGGCAAAAATTCCATGGCCTAAATATGAAGAGGGCAGTGTAAGAAGTTGCATCAGAAGTAGATCAAATAAGGGCAGGGAAGAAAATAATCACATATGGTAGACTCTGTATAAAATGGAGTTGTGGTACAGGTTTTAAATTTTCAAAGATAAAACTAATGAAGTATTAATCAGAATTTTGCTTAAATATTTCTGACAAGACTGAATTGTGCTATTTTCTAGTAAAGTATGATCTCTCTGTGTAGAACGCAATAAGAACACAAAGATTTTTCAAATTTTTTTATATCTTAAAAATAGAAGTATTAAATCATAATAGTGATCTCTCAAGTTTTGAATCACTGAATTTTGCAAACAGGTTAAAAGATGTTAAAAGCAAAAACCTAGCTAGCAAAAACCTGTAGACCCAGGCGGAGTGCTTCAGAATTGTGCAGAGGTTCCAGCCAGAATTTTTAGGAATTGCTCAGGCTTCCTCTAGAATGTAGGACATGTATTTGGCGACCTCGTTCCTGGCCCTGTGAGCATGTGCAGCACTCGGGATGCGAGCAGAGGCTGCCGATGGTTGAGGAGTTCTTCAGACCCAGCTGGCAGCACTGCTTCCTGCCTGGAATTTTACAGAGGTCCAGAATGGTTCCTTGGCCTGAAGCTTCTGTTCCCCACATAGGATTACATGGGGCATATAAGAGCAGCCATTCCCATAATCATATGCCAAGTCATGATTTATTTTCAGGAGGAACCAGTTGAATGCTGAGGTGGAAGTCCAGGGTTTCCAGTGGGTCTTTTTCATCAGTTCTGCTATCACTTTACACTCAGAAAATAAACTGTATCAAAATATTTCCCGCCATATATATGTGAATGTGTGATGAAGATTATGGTTCATGATGAATTAGATGAAACATTTTGTACTGGGGGAAATGTGCAACTAGAAAGCAGTGAAAGAATCAGCACAGTTAACCTTGTTTGTTGTTGGAGCTGATACTTAACCAGCAGGTATTTACATAGAGGTGAGGTTTCACGTATATATAAATGTGTTGCAATTGTATGAGTCCCTGTTTAAGGTGAAGTCTTAAAGTGGAAGGCCCAAAAGTAGGTAGATAGTGTGGCAGCAGGGAGTTTGTTGAAGATACTGTCAGTAACGGGGGGTTCGGCTGCGTGCCGTGTGCCCGTTCCGTGCTCACGCTGCCGTGTTTGCCATGCAGGTACGTGCTCACCAGTTAGTTTTACCGCCGTGTGACGTAGTGATCAAAGCCGTAGCCGACTACGTCCGCAACATTCAGGACACCACTGATTTGGATGCCATAGCAAAAGATGTTTTTCAGCATTCGCAGGTAAAGTATAAAGCCAACTACTTGTCTTGCTTTCTTTTTTAAATCAATTTTGCTGTACATTTGTGTTGAAGAATTGCATTCGATAAAATAGTGATTTGATCAGTTGATAATAGGAATCTATTGGTATTTGCAGTGGCTCAGCTATTCTAATTTCATGTTCCGTGCTTTCTGAGGGTGTTTACCCTCAGTGCTTTAAATTCTTGATGACCAGAGGGGTTTGTAGCCTAGCTGCGTGCACTTCCTTTGAAAATCAGCTGTACATGAAGACTGAATGTTTAAACTTCACCCTTACATGGGTTGACATAACATTTCTTGTACTGGAGCACTGCTGCAGCCCTTGAGGGTCCCTAGGCATTAATCCTGAGATATGGTGTACATAACTACTGTACAGCCCTGTGCTGACCTACAGGTGACAAACCTGGATGTGCTTCTGACAGATTTTTTTTTTTTTTTAGTCTAGAACAGATGACAAAGTTACTCGGTTTAAGAGAGCGGTTGCTTATTACTCAGCAACTAATAAACCTATGCCATTTCATCCACCACATTACCTAGGTAAGTAATGACAGCAGCCAGGCTTTTTGTGTTAACTAACACCTGGAATAACCCTAAATCAGAAATTGTATTGGTGGCAGCATCTACAAAAGTGTTTGTATCTTCTGGCAATTCTCACTGACCCTTGAAGATGAGGTTTCAGAAGAAGGTTTTTATAGGATATGTGCTGAGGTTGTGTTCTTGCCCCAGAAGAGAGCAACCTGGTTTACTTTTCTTCTTGGCTATTGCAGCATCCATTCTGGCATTGGGACTTGAGAGAGATGATGCTGTGAACAACTGAAGTCTGGTGTCCATTCACATTCATGAGGACAGGACCTCTTTCTGGCCATTAAAACATATTTACTGTTTCTCACTGGCCTTGCTGACATGTTTCAGAAATCCCTTTATAGTCTTTGATTTTTTGATGTCATAAGAAACCTGCTTAAATTGCAGCCACACATTGTTGTGGTGTTGCAGATTATTCTCAGGCTTAAAAATTAAAATGTGTGATCACAGGATTTCCTACTCATGCCCCAATCTTAACACTAAAATGTCATTTTAGCTGAAATTTTCTGAAGATCATCAGTTACCATACTGGTACACTGACACAGATTTTTCCTGCTCTTTTTGAGGGTGTGGGAGGTCTTTATTTACATCCAAAGACCTGCATTAAAGGGTTTAGAGGCTCCCCTAGGTCAAATACTCAAATGACAAAATGCCAGCATTCTGCATCTGCGTGACGTTGGCAGCATCTTCATTGTGACATCTCTTGAGGTTTTTTTTTTCTTGTAAGCTGTCTTTGATTCCCAGGTAGAATAGGAATGTGTAGCAATGAGAGATACAAAGACCTGAAAGAAGGTGAGACACATAAAATACACTTCACAAGCTACAAAGTATTTTTATTGAAAGGCAAAAATGAATAAAACTGACTTAAAGACATAGGAGAAAACAGTAATGCTAACAGAACAAGAGTAAATGAACCATAGAAGCAAAAGGACAAACAGGGTAACATTTATGTCAAATACTGAGTGTTTTCATGAGTGTTTGGTTTTTTAGTTTGTTTTTTTTTTTCCCTTCTCTTTTCCCCTCCTCCCCTGCCATACAGCAGCCAGACCGAATCAGTTTGGTATGCCTGGGATAGTGCCACCATATGTTCCTTCTCAGATGCTTAACATTCCACAGACCTCACTACAAGCAAAACCTGTGGTAAGTGTAGCTTCTGCCCTGCTCCCTGGGAGAAGCCTGCTGTGCTCAGCAAACTGGAATCCAGATGGGAAAGGTGGAGCCAGCTTTTTTAGAGTGGGCAGTCACTGACTGAATTTTAAATCTGGAACTGAAGTGGTGCTACAGACTCTGGTAGAACAGTTTTTGTGGATGCTCAAGATGGCTGAGTTTTAATGCATACATTTGGAAAAGGCCACTTGATTAAAGAATGTATTTTGTTTTAAAAGCAAAGCCTTATTTGACTTCACTCAAGAGTGATCCCTTTATTTTAGGCCCAGCAGATGTCCAGTCAGGGTGGGGCCCAAGGGCAGGGTCCATACCCATACAGCCTCTCTGAGCCAGCTATCACCTTGGAAACAGGTGGAAAAAGTCTGTCTGAGCAGAACAACTACAGTAACATTCCTCACGAAGGAAAACACACACCATTGTATGAACGGTCTTCTCCAATCAATCCAGCCCAGAGCGGGAGCCCTAATCATGTGGATTCAACCTATTTTCCTGCCTCTTCTACATCTTCGTCCTCTGACAATGATGAAGGCAATGGGGGTGCAGTGAAGTAAGTTTCTCATGAGGATATTCTCTTACTCAGCTTCTGTTAAAATAAATTTACTTTCAAAATCATTTACCTGTATCCTGAAAGTAAGAATCATAGAATCAATCATAGCATACCCTGAGTTGGAAGGGACCCAGAAGCATCATTGAAGTCCAGCTCCTGGCCCTGCAGAAGTCTGCAAATTAGTGATATGATAGACCTTAAAAAGATAGTTTTGGGTCACTATGACTGCAGACATCTGCATGGTTCAATCTCACCGCTGTGTTCCTTAATCAGGAATCCAAAACCAAATAGTGTTGGGTGTTTTTTCTCTTCTGCCCTTATGTTTTATTGAGAGAGTGAGGTTTTGGTAAATGTCATAAAGCCTTCCAGTCCTTTACATTGTGTAAAAAAATCTTCCTACTTCACAGTATAATTCATTAAAATTTCAGAAGCTAAAAGCTATGGAACTTCACTGAACTTGTAGTGTTTACACTTCCTAAATTTGGGGATAATGTGACTTTGCAAAGGAACCTAATGTGAATGTCAGAAATTTTTTTTGAAGACTCGTGCAAATGGACATTTTTTATAGAAAGCATCCCTTAAAATCAGAATGTCTTGCCCAAAATTCCAGTCACAGACACCAAGGATTTATTTCACTGTCTCTCAAACTGCATTTTAGTATGATGTTTTTCTTTCTGCTGTCCTTCAGCCATGTCAGTGGGAACAAAATAGGCTGGGAAAAGCCAGGAACCCAGTCAGAAGGTCAAACACGTGGAGAGCTGGGAGACCAAACAAAGGTATTTCCTTAAATTCCAAACATCACAGTTTATTACTTTGTGTTAAAGCTTTACAGCAAATTCGGGGGAGGATTTCCAATATTGATCCATAGTATTTAGTGCAAACCTTTACACTTCTTTGTGAATTACAAAACAACAGCTTTAGAGTACAGGAGGGAAGTTTCCAAGGGAGCATATACATAAAAACAAACATTAAATAGGATGTGTAAAAAAATGCTAGATACAAACCAGGAACAAATCAATAACTTTGTGTGGCCCTTAGCCAACTATCTCACCCTCAGATGTTGCTCTCTGGGTTTCCAGTAGTGCATGTTGGACTTTGAGGAAGGAGTGTAACAGTCCGGGTGTCCATGGAGTCAGAGTCCACATCCTGTAACCCACAGTGCAGTAAGTACAGCTCTGACACCATCAGTGTTAGCCACAGGCCACTGCAGGTGTATTAGAGCTCAGCTGAGGAGTTAAAAGTCCTTTATAACTGCATGGTAGGAATTTCACATAATACTTGTTAAAGTAGCTCTGTGGGACCAGTTAGTGTTGCTGCTTAACTAGGTAAGGATGGGCTAGGTAAGCCCTTCATAAAGATTTATCATTATTAAATTTAAGATTTCAAACCACTGTTCAATCAAGAATATGGTGGCCTCTATGCCGAGTTTGAGCTGTGTTTGGAAAGAATATTCAGAGCATTTGCACTTAATATCTCTGTGCCTTGATGGTGGAGCTGTATACCAGCTGTTAACTCTGTCAAAAAACCCCTGATCCTGAGTTAGTTACACTGTAAGCAAACAACATTTTCCTTGTACTTTGGCATAGGAATTCCAGTAAACTTGGGCTTTTGTGCTTAAAATATCAAGTGGATGATTTCATCCGTCAGCGATTATTATTTCTACAGGCTATGCCTGTAGGATAGCTGTGTCTGCCTGGAGATTAGTCACCGTATGCAAATGCTAATTTGACCTATTACATTCCTTTCTTCTCTGCTGGGCTGGGCTGTGTGTGTGCAGCCCTGTGGGTCCCCGCAGCCCTGAGTGTGTCCTTTCCCAGGGACAGCCCCCACACCGAGCCAGAGCTGTACGAGCACTTTCCAATGGATGTGTGCACGCAGGCTGACTTAAACATATCCTGTTTAATGTATTGGTGCTCCTGAGCTTTACTTGCCTAGTTTTTTTAATATTATTAAACCACTTCTTCAGCCCTCAGTAGCAGGAGAAGGCAGAAGTATCTGCTGAGCACAACAGGAAGGATTGTGAGTACGTTTTGTAAATGAACTTATTTCCTAGAGAGGTGAACATTAATGACTGAAAAAAGAGGTAGTACTTCCTTAAGAAGTTGCCCAGAGAAGGTACCCCATCCCTGGAAGTGTCCAAGGCTGGGTTGGACGGGGCTTGGAGCAACCTGGGATAGTGGAAGTGTCCCTGCCCATGGCAGGGGTGGAATGAGATGGTCTCAAAGGTCCCTTCCAATCTGTGATTCTATGAAGATTTCAACCGAGTGAGCTGTGTGAATCTCTGAGGTAAAGTCCTGAAAATCCAGCTAAGATCAGGCAGGTAGCAGCAGTCTTGACACTCCTTTCCTTGACTTAAATGTCAAAATTCCTTGCAGTTATCTCACAGTGTGATTCTACATGACAAAGGTAAGCTCCTCTCATTTGGGTGGATGCATATTTCTAGAGAAAAAAATCCCCTTTTAACTTTGGTGTTTCCTCAGCTTAGGTGTTGGAATATTGCTGGAGCAGATGCAGGAAGAAACTGGGTAGTGCAGTCGGGGAAAGCATTGCTGTCATGTGGGGCTTTTTGTCTTCTTTCTTCCCTGTGTGCCCCCAGTAATTGATAGTTCTGTAAACTTCTCGCTGTGGTTCACTATTGTTGACTTACAGTTGTTGGGGTAGTAGAAGACAGAGACAGAAGTCTTTAACCTGATATAGAAATATTTGATACTATAACACAGATTTAATAAAGCTGTGCTATGAAAGCATTTGGTGTTAGCATGTGGTGTTGGGAGTGTTCTGGTTTACAGGTTTTAACCATTTCATCTATATATTTTCATTTTTATAACTCAAATGAAGTCCATATTGCCAACATTTAAAATGCAATCTTTCAATAGCGTCCTCTTTGGCTGTGTGATTAAAGTGTCATCTGAAAACAAGGTTTCCCTTTGATATCTTGCTAGAGTCTGTTTTTACTACCTACACCTTTCTGTAGAAGATTTTTGGAAGTAGTGTGGGGTTTTTTGTTGTTTGCATGCAGGTTTGTATTTTTCATGGGTCTGAAGGGAACCACCTGAGCTTGTTTGGGCCTATTTTTTATGTTACGTGTTCTGTGGGATTTCATGCTTTGGCCATTTCTGTTTCAGCTTTGCTTTTCAAGTCTTAGGAAGCATGTGAACTTCTTTACACATATTGTGAAAATACTCATGCATGATGTATTATCAAGTGATCAAATTTTGGTCTTAAAAGTTTTTACTATTGCTGTAATAATTTGTAGGCATGAAACTAACATGAGCTCTTAAGCTAAAACCAGCTTTCAGTTTTGAAGACCAGGATTTTTAGGAATGAACTCTAATTTTTTTTTTTTTTTGTCATATCCCTGAGAAATCAACATAAATCCTTATAAAGGCTGGGAGGTTTACAGTATATTTTTATGCATCATATTTTTCCCGTAAGTTTATGGACTGCATTTCTAGAACTGGAATAGAATGCCACTTTAATCTTTCAGTCAGAAAACTCTGCCATTTTCTCTTACAATCTTCTCAGACAAAAGAGCTTTTATGTTACAAAAAAAACCCCAACCAACCATAAAAACCAACAACATTTACCAGACTTTTGAGTTTGGACACTGTGTATTTTACATGTTACACAATTGAACTATGTTATTTTCCCTGTTTTGTCTAGAATTGCAAGCTGAGAAGGGCTATGTTTATGGAAGTCATAGATAAATTACAGACTATGTGGCTGTCGGTTAACACATTGAGTTGGGAGTATCTTGGAAATACTGAGTTGAGAGGCCATTCATAGGTCATTAAAAGGCCATCAGTCCACTTTTGCATTATGCAGTTAAAATTTTTTTTAAAAATAGCAATTACTGTTGCTGTTAATAAGTTAAAAGTTTTATCGTAATATTTATTTTCGTAGTAATTTGGTTCCACTAGCAGACAATGGCTGAAGGTTTCTGTTTCCTGAAAACCTTGCAGCCAGCTTTGGATAATGTATTCTGCACACTGCAACAGCGTGATGCGAGGATTTACTGTTTTCATTGGGGGTGAGGGAGGAAGTTTGCTGTTTCTCTTGGCTGATCTCCTGGTATGTTTCTGGATACATCCAAAGCACTTTATTTTGTATGTTCTGTTACAGGCAGAAGGTTCCTCTAGTGCTTCTTCAGGAAGTCAGGCAGCTGATGTCAAAGGGAATCAAACCAGTAATCCACAAATCCCATGCCTGTTGTCCATGCCCACCAGAAACCACATGGATATTACTACCCCTCCATTACCTCCGGTAGCACCTGAAGTATTACGAGTGGCAGAGCACAGGCACAAGAAGGGGTTAATGTATCCCTACATCTTTCATGTCCTAACTAAGGTATGATATTTTAAAATGAGGTACTGTGAGATAATGATTCTGTGAAGATAATTGTCCTGGCATTTCTGGCTAAAGAGTATCAGATTTTTACATCGTTTTTAATGCTCTAAGTTCTGGTCCCTTTTCAGTCTTTTGAACCAGTTTTCCCCCCATTTTCTAACCACTGATCTGGTACATTGTTCCAATAAATATGAGGTTACGATAATTAGAAGTATTTATTTACAAAATTAATTTTTTTTCCCCAGCTATATGCAGATATTCGTATATCTCTATGCATGGGTGTATATGTCTCTGTGTGTATGTTTATGCAGAGTCCATTTCCATCTAAAAATTCCAGTGCATGTGCTTTGGTGTCTGTGCCAAGTCTTTTCTATTTTCAGTGTTCTGAAGTATTGAGATTGTTTTCCCTCCCATCTGATCCCTCCCATTGCTGATAGCTGGCCCCAAAGAAACACAGCAGCTCTAAGAAATCCCTTTTGTACCAGCAGCTAGCAAAATGGCACTGTCCCCATTCCTGTTAACCTTTATTCACCTTAAAAATCCTCATCAGGACAATAAGGACCGCAGGCAGGTCTGACATCCATCAAACTAAAAGTTACTGCATCGAGGTTGAGGTTTGGATTTCCTATTTCCCATTTGTTTGTTTAGTACCACAGCTCATGTTGCTGTCATGTTCTTACACTTTTTTGTCAAAGAGAAGTGAAGAATCAAAAGGTCTGTGAAGACCATTGATGTCAGGTCTGTTTCACACTTTGCACAGCCAAATATTCTTAGCATGTTTAAATAGTACTTGATGTTTAGTCACAGAATCACAGAATCATTTAGGTTAGAAAAGATCTTTTAAGATCATTGAGTACAATTGCTAACCCAGCACTGCCAAGGCCACCACTGAACCATGTCCCCAGCTGCCCCATCTACGTGGCTTTTAAATCCCTCCAGGGAGGGGGACTCCACCACTGCCACCTAAAGCCATTTCCTTTGTCCTGTCCCTGTTCCCTGGGAGCAGAGCTCACTCCCCCCTGGCTGCCCCCTCCTGTCAGGGACTTGTGCAGAGCCACAAGGTCCCCCCTGAGCCTCCTTTGCTCCAGGCTGAGCCCCTTTCCCAGCTCCCTCAGCTCCTTCCCAGCTCCGTTCCCTTCTCTGGACATGCTCCAGCCCCTCAAGGTCATTCTTGTTGTGAGGAGCCCAAAACTGACCCCAGGAGCTGAGGTGGGGCTTCACCAGTGCCCAGCACAGGGGATGGGCACTGCCCTGGTCCTGCTGCCCCACCATGGCTGGAACAGGCCTGGGTGCCCTGGTCCTTCTTGCCCACCTGGGCTCCTGTTCAGCTGCTGCCACCAGCACCCCCAGGGCCTTTCCTGCCGGGCCCTTTCCAGCCCCTCTGGCTCAGCCTGGAGCTGCAGAGGGTTTCTGTGACCCTAGTGCAGAGCTGTTGAACCTTGTGGTGGAATTATGGGGATTCTTCAGAAATGGGCACGTGTTCCAGGTTATGTTGCTGTTACTGAGAGAGACCTTTTAGACACAACCTTAAACCTAAGGTAGTTTTGTCGAAGTTAAACCTGACAATATCCTAATGTAATCACTTCAAGGTGTCACCTTCAGGATTCATTACTAGGATAGTTTAAATAGGTTTTTTTTTAAGAGAAAGTAGCACAATGGAGTGTTTTCTTGTCAGTGTTAAAAATAAAGGTTGATTTTTGGGGGCAGTGCAGTCAGTTTTTCTCCAAGAATATCCTAACATGTTTGGATATGCAGTTATAGAAAACAGTGCTGTTTTGAGAGAAAATCTTGGAAGGTTCTTTCATGCTTTTTTCTTAAAAGGTATAAACCACTAAATTTTTTGCATACATGTATTCAAACCTAACCTTACTCGAGTAATTCCCAGATAGGTGGTTTTGTCCAGGTGTGCTCATGCATTGTTTTTCACATTGAGTCCCCAATATTGTTTCAAATCCTGCAGCAAAGACTGGTGTTTTTAGACAGCATGAATATTTTTTGAAATAACTGCCTGAAATGTAGATCAGCTTCAGATGTGTTTGGCTGTCTAAAAGCACGTTGCTCTATTTCCATGTGTGCTGTTTTTTCAAGTACCTGTATTAAAAGTACAATATTTAGTTAATCCTCACATGTAGCTAGTCCAGACAAACAAATATGTGTGTGATGGAGAAGGGAAAGAGGAAAGCAACAGAACCTGGAGGAAATGAGGCAGGCTGGGTTAATCCTTCCCCGAGCTGAGATCCGCTTTATTACTGAATCACATTTGTCTTGACTAGCTGACATGTGTATTAGGGTTGGATTGGGTTCCCGTGCATACCTAAGTGCTTTTTGTTCACTGTAACATGTCATATTTCTCTGCTTTCTTTCATGCCAAAGGGTGAAATCAAAATTGCCGTTTCTATAGAAGATGAAGCCAACAAAGACTTGCCTCCTGCTGCTCTCCTGTATAGGCCAGTGCGTCAGTATGTTTACGGAGTCCTGTTTAGTTTGGCAGAAAGCAGAAAGAAAACTGAAAGGCTTGCTTTTAGAAAGAACAGACTTCCACCAGAATGTACGTACTGCAGAACCCATGCTTTATTCCTCTTCCCTTTGCTGTGGTTTCAGAGCCGCTTGTACCGTGATGTGAATGGGAATTGTTGCTAAGATCCTGTCAGGGTAGCTGATGCCAGAGGAATTTTGGGCTTATTGGATACCATGGATAAGAGAAAAAGATATTGTTAATTTGAAATTTTATTTCCTATTGTAGTTTAAGAACTATAAATGTTGCCATTTCTAAGCAAGCTCTGAGGTTTGGCTTTGAATGTCTGCTTAAGCTGCTGCCAGACCTGCAGTGAGTGATGTCAGCTTGTGATGTCATTTCTGTGTATGGCAGCACTGGATTTTAGGAAACTTCTATTCTCTGTACATGCATACAAATCTCCCTGCGTTTTTAAAAAATGAGAGGTGCACAGGTTAACTTGCCCTGTCTTCCCAAATGTGTCCCTGAAGGTACCTCAGGGAAATTTGCAAGTATCTTGTGTATTTCAGGTATTGGCATGTAAAAACCTAGTTTCAACCCCACAGAAATCAGAGTGTAATGTAACCAAAGGTAGACCTGGGTGAGGACAGACTAAACTTTTGCAAGCAACCTTGTCAGAAGATCCTTTGACTTGTTCAGAGAGATGGATGTTAATCTTCTCATTAATCTGGAAGTTGTCTTCTTAAGTCTTCAGTTTCCAGGAATTACTACCATTCTAGTCCTTGTTCTAGAGTGTTTTTGTTATAATGAAATGCATGCAAGGAAATGACTGAACTTTGCAGTAGCAGCTTATAAAGGTTACAGGAATGCTGAAGCATTCAGTGCATGGCACCAGCAGCACAAGTATTTAAATGTAGGAGTCTGCTGTCACTATGCTAAATCTAAGAATCAGATATTTGGAATGTATGAAATCATCATTCACAGGTTTCATGTGTAAAAGGATAAAAATAATTATCAGTTGTAAACTTTGTATTCATTCCCTTTGCTCTTTCCATTTGTAATTGTGAAATGTTTTTGTACATTTGTAGTGAAAATGATAATCTCCCAATGATGTTTGAAAAGCCATTTATCTTTGCCAGTTACTTTGTGGGAATCAGTATTTACCCTGTTTGAATAATACCTCAGCACACATACAAACTTCTTACTTCTTAAAACTCACACAGCATAGTACTATTTTGGGTTACAAGGTTATTTGAGGATTAAAACAGTGATTTTATTTGCAGTCTTCATATATCCTCATGAGACTTCTGTCCTGAAAAGTGTACTACAGCCTGTTTTTTGGTGAAGTAGCTGAATGCTGGAGGTCCACTTCAGGTTTAATCTTGTAAACCTAGAAAGTTCTCTGTAGGCTGCTGGAGAAGCCTATATAATCTCTATTTTCTCTTCATTTATCCTGCTTTCCAGAGTTTATTCTTAGTGGAGGGTAAGCACACTGCTGCTGACTTGGTTTAGTTACAGGAGCTCTGGCAAATCTTGCTGTAGGACGTATTCAGCTACTGACCTACTTCTAGCTTAGGACTGACCAAGCTCTTAAAAAAGCAAAAACCAATTTGAACACATGCCCAGAAGTTCCTTGCTTCGCTGCAAAGCTGGCAGTGCCGGTAAAGATGGGTTTGGGCTGCTGTGCAGGTGTGGGGTATGAAAGGGCTCTGGTGCAGGAACGCCTTTATTTTGGTTGGCTCTCTTACAGAGCAGCAAGACTTGGGCAGTCTGTCCAAGATGTGAGGAGGGAACAGCATCTGAAGCACTGATTAGCCCTCTCTAATTTTTCTGAGGACCCAGGCTATAATGAACTAGGTGCTCATTCTCCTCCAGTGTCTAAATTATTTTGCTGCTCTCAAAAATGAGTAAGTTATGAAACACAGTAATGAAGACAATTAAGAGAAAATTTAGGGATTAAGATATGTTAAGAGAATTAAGAAATTAGTTTCTGAAGAAATGTAAATAGTCCTTAAGATTTATGTAGAGAGGTAATGAATATTAATATCTGAAATCCTGTCATGTTTGTTGTGCAAACCTAACATTGGCAACTTAATAATAGTGCCTGAATAATTGGCAAGGATATTGCATGTGAGGGTTATGGGAGGCTGGGAAAAATGCATAATAAACTGACACCTCAGGATTATTACTAAATATATAGATGGCAAGATAATGGGTCTTTCATGAAACGGATGGGTTCTTGTCTTCTAAATCATTATTTTTTTTATGAAGTTGAAAAGCCAATGAGAAACAACAGAAGCAGCAATCAGTGGTGTTCCTCAGTAATCAGTGTCTGCTAAGTAATGCCTTTGCTGTACATGGCCTCGTCTCTGCTCCCAGAGGACAGGAGAGGCTGGGTCACAGAATGCCTGATTGTGTTTGGCTGCCAAGGGCACGGTGCTGACTGTGCTGCCCTTCCCTCAGAGGGGGTAGAAACCAAGGGTCTCAACTTGCTCTGCTTGTCAAGCTCTGAAACAGGTTATTTCCATGTCCCGATAAATACATGTGTGTACTGAAACCATCTGCTCTTTCTGCTCAGTGGCGAAACGCACACTTGCTCAAGCTGTCAGAGCTCCTGGTTGGATCCCAAGGTTTGTTATTTTAAGCCCAGCCACCTTGTGATGTGCTGTTCCCCATCATGGATGTACTCAGCCGGTGCTGGCCTTGCCAAGAGGAAAGCCGTGTCTCTTGGGCAGTAGCCCTCGTGCAAAATCAAGCGTGCTGAGCTCAAGCTGTGCTGTCAGGAAGGATTGTAAGGTTAAAAATTACAGTTAATGAATAAGACCAGAACTACTGGAGCTGTGCTTGGCAACCAGAGCTCTGCTGGGGTGCTGTGGCTGGTGCCTTCAGAGCCTGTAACAGCACTCAGAAGTTCATCAGGCAGATTACTGTTGTGCAGGTTGATGCTGACCCCCTTTGCTTGGATTGACCTTAGCATGTTGTGAGGGCACTGTTGAAAGCAGAAGTCCATAGATTGTGTGGTGCCTTGGGCCTCTGTGGGTATTCAAACCTGCTGATGAGCAGTAGGATGAGGTTGGTATGAAAACAGTAGAATCACCATGGTAATGGGGCTGAACGTTATAATGGGGCTGATCCTAGTTGTAGTCAACGTAGTTTTCAGGGTAGGCACTGCTCATTTCTCAGTGGAAGTCATGGGAGAAAATGCCATAGGTCCCTGTGAGGACAGAGATTCTGGCAGCTGAGGATGCAGTGAGTTTGGCAGCAGTCTCAGTACAGATTTGTCAAAGGTTTAAGAAATGCCCTGGACAAATTAGTGGATATGGACAAGTCCTGAATTCATCTGTTAGGTTAAATGCTGATTTTGGATGGACAGTGCTACAGTTGCTTGTCAATGGATTCAGCTGCAATTCCTCGTCCCCGTCACTCAGAGAGGAAACTGTATTCCAGCCCACTAGATGAACCTTCATGTTAAACCTTTCCACAGGAAGCATGGTTACCTGCATCCAGCTCTGGGTCCTCAGCACAGGGCATGGACCTGGAGAAGCAAGTCCAGAGAAGGCCATGAAGATGTTCTGAGGGCTGGAATACTTCTGTTACAGAGACACTCTGGGAAGACTCTTTAGCTTAGAGAAGAGAGGGCTCCAGGGAGACTTAGAACCCCTTCCAGTACCTAACGGGACTCCAAGAGAGCTGGAGATAAACTTCGGACAAGGGCCTGGAGTGGCAGGACAATGGGAATGGCTTCCAGAGGGCAAATACGGGATATTGGGAAGAAATTCTTCCTTGTGAGAGTGGTGAGGCCCTGGCACAGGTTGCCCTGCCACAGCAGGGGATGGAACTTTAAGGGGTGGGCTTTAGGGTCTGTTTCCACTCCAGCCATTCTAGGGGTCTTGTATATTATTACTGTTTAGCACAATGTAGAAGCCAGTGCAGATCTCTAGTGTGACCTCTGTAGCATGTGCCTGAAGAACAGGCTGAGGTGTTCTTCCTGTGGCCTTCATGTCACAGAGCCATGGAGGTTCTCATCCACAGATTAAAAGCTTTGAACCAGATTTGAGTGTTGAAACCTAAGATAGAAAACATAGATGTAAAACATTCTCTTCTTCTAAGCTTAAGGTCTTTATGTGTTCAATGTAAGTGAAAGAAACATCAGGGAAACACTGGTGGTGTGTACAGCATTACTTCTGATATCTAAAGCAATTACAGTAGGGTTGAAAGCCCACATAAAATACATCCTTTTGTTTGTGTTTGCTGTTCTGGGCCTAAGCAAGCAGAGAAACCCGGAGAGATGAGCAGGGCAGGGTAGCTCTGCTGGCTCTTGGAGCCCATCTTTAGAGCGTGGTGGTGGATAAAACCTGGGAGCAACCAAAATAGAACATGATTTTATAGTGAGGCAACCAACTAAATATGTCAGAATGTTTATTTGCATTGTTGTGTGTGATCTTTGTAAAACTGCCCTGAGCTCTGTGAAGGGTAACTAATGCTAGGCTGGGTTTATTCCCGAAAAGCAGGAGAGCCTTTTGGGGTGTTCTAGAGTTTCTTCCTGTAGTCCTGACCATCACCTGTGCCATGGTTTGCCTGCCCCTGGCTATACAATCACACGTTGGGCTACTGCCCCATTGCTGAAGGAGGCTTTGTAGCTGTAGGCCTGTGCTGGCACCAGAAGGATGCATTCCCCAGGCTGTATCCAGTGGATTTCCAGCAGAAAGAGCAGGTCTGGGCTCCCGCAGGGAATCTCCCCAGGCTGTAACCTGAACCTGCACTAACAAGTTCCTTGAACCTTTCCACACTGCATAACTGGGCTCAGAGTTAGGGTGCAGGCACGCTGTGAACTGTGTCAGGCTCGGGGTTGCTCCAAGGCCAAAGGTATCGTGTCTCAGCCTTGACTTGAACTTGTGTTCTGTTCTGGTTGTCTTCAAATAGAAGGGAGATGATTTAGCAGCAATGTAGAGTGAACTGTCTTCGTGCTGATGTGGATGAAAGGGAGCTTAGGCACAAAGCCACTAACCTCTTCATAGACAGCAGTGCAATAAATGGGGAGGTTTATGTAAAGTGATGTTTTGTAACGTTTTTAGGGAGAAGAACTCCAAACCCACCTGTATTTGAGATCTCATTCCATTGTAGTAGCTGAACAGCTACAGACAAGTATAATAATACCAGGTTTAAATATGATTCAGATAAAATCACTAGGATCATACTGTTCTTAAAAGAGCACATATGGGATATATTTGTGTTTATGTACTATTTTTATTTATCACTGTAAGTTTCTGATCACACACAAGTACTGTTGGATATGACAGTATGATCACACACAGATATGACACAGGTATTTAAGGGGAAAATTGCATTTTTAAGTTAAAATCACTGAATGGTTCAGATTGGAAGGGACCTTGAAGATCATCCATTTCAAATCCTCTGCCATGGGCAGGGACACCTTCCAGTAGAGCAGGTTTCTCCAAGCCCTGTCCACCCTGGCCTTGGACATTTCCAGGGGAAATTGTGCTGTTTGTTTTAGAAAAATAGTGTATTTCCTTTATGTTGTATATTAATTTGAAAATATTAGCACGACATTCCTAGTGTATGCATGTCTGTATACACTTTAATTTGTCAGTGATCACAATGAAAGGATATTTCATGCAGGGTTTGAATTACCAGTTTGGCAGTGTAATCCAGCACACTATTGCAGTCTCAAAGTGATGCTTTTTGAATCAAAATCTCTTGCATGTGAAGTTTGAAGTAAATGCTGGAATATGAAGCATTAGCTCAGATGATTTCTTTCTGGTGTTGCCATTCTGCAGTTTCACCGGTGATAATTAAGGAATGGGCTGCTTACAAAGGCAAATCTCCTCAGACCCCTGAGCTGGTGGAAGCCCTGGCCTTCAGAGAGTGGACCTGCCCAAACCTGAAGAAGCTGTGGCTGGGCAAAGCCGTGGAAGACAAGAACCGACGGATGAGGGCGTTTCTGGCCTGTATGCGATCAGACACACCAGCAATGCTCAACCCAACTAATGTGCCCACTCATCTTATGGTGCTCTGCTGTGTGCTGAGGTCAGTGTCACCTCCAGGGAAATCAGAGCCGAGGAAAGGTTCTACTGTGGGATCTCTGTGCAAAGTGTTAATTCATATTTGCAGCCTCACTGGGAGAGGGGGTTTGGTTTGGTTATAGAATAGCATGTTGTGTAGTTCTTTGTCAGTCTCCAAAGGATTGACGGGAAGACAAAAAAGATCTTTTGTTGCAAAGAGGCTGTATCATTTGAATTAGTTCTTCCTTAGTGTACTCGAAGCTTCAGCTCAGTAAAAAACCAACTTTTGGGGCCTCAGAGGCTTGTGTGGGTGAAGTTGCACAGCAGAAGAGAGTCGTTCAGAGAAAGCTGCATAGCAGCTTATCAGGATGCAGAGCTTGCGGGATGATGCCTGTGGTGTGTGGAGCTCCCTGAGTTAGAATTACTCATCCAGTTGAGGTGATGATAATCAACAGTAGAAGTATTAATTCTGTATTTCAGCTTTCCAGAGAGAAAGTCACAAGGTCCAAAATCCTGAACTGTTTAATTTTCAGATTGAAAATTGACAGAGGAATTGGGAGATGCTTACATTTGGGGTAATTATTTAAGACAACTAGCGTGTAATTCTTTCAGAATCCAAGGTTAGCATCTTACACATGGTAAAATTTAAGCCATTTTTGAGAGTGATAAATAGAAATTTGTCTTTGGTTCTATTGAACTTCACCTTGCCTTTTGAGCACTAAAACACCATTTCTCCTTATAGAATAGTTAGTATGCAAAAAAAGTGGTATCTTAAAGGTCCTCTTTTCAGTGGCACAGCATGTTTCTCTCCTGTCACATGTTCTGTACATACACTGGGGATTTCAGACTTGCCCATTAAGAAGCCACTGACAGGACGTGCTTCCCTTACAGGTATATGGTACAGTGGCCGGGGGTGCGCATCCTGCGTCGCCAGGAACTCGATGCTTTCCTTGCCCAAGCATTGTCTCCAAAGCTCTATGAACCTGACCAGCTTCAGGAACTCAAGGTAATTCTTAACTATATCTTACATAATTTAAGAGATTAGTTTCCAGCTGATCTGGGAATTAACTGTAGTGGCTGATTTATATGTGCCTGTCTCACTGAAAGCCTTGCACAATCACCTATACTTTCCAAAATATTAATCTTAGTGGCTTGAAGTGTTGCAGAGATTCATAATCCATTCTGTTTCACTAATCAGAAAGGTAACTAAAATCCTAAACATATCCTATGCTGCAGAACCTTTTCTCACAATTCATTAAGTAATTGTGTCTTGGAAGTTCAAAGATTGTGCTTCCATTGAAAAGATGAAGGAAAACAGACGCTGCTTCTCAGTGTGGCTGTTTTCAAACACTAACCTGGGTATTTTCTTATGATTCAGCATTCAAAAGATTTTTTCAGCTAAGTGTAAAAATGGAGCCTTATATAATCTTGAGTGGAAAAATGCAGGAGAAACAAGTAAAATAGTTTGTGAATTCTCAGAATTGTAGAAATCATTATTTTGAGGGTTTTAAAAGTTAAAATCTCAAAGTGGTGTTACATGAAGTAAATACTGCTGGCTAACTGCTAGTTAGTGTGGTATTCTTGCTGTAGGTACACAGTGTAAAGCAGCAGGGAGGAAGTGGCCCTTGTTTCCCAGGTTGGTTCATGTTTACAGGTACACCCTGTGGAGGGGCACGGACATGAGCAGCAATCCTAGCACCCCTCTTCTCAGGAGAAACAGTAATTAGGCTCATGCAGATTCTAACTATTGGGCTTTTTTCCAAGGAATATTTTGTCACTGATGCCAGATCTGCAAGAGGATTCTCAAAGCAAGCACGTGGCTATTTTCTTTTCTGACGAGCTGACGAGCTAATAATGTTTTGGTTTAATAGTAATTGTTTTATTTTTCAATCATACATAAAGTGATGCAGATTACTTCCATAAGATATGTCGGTTAACTGGAAGATGCAGTAACTCCCTCAGGGTTGTTACTGTCTTCACAGGAAGGAGCTTGTGAGGTCAGACAGAAAGAGCAGCTGAATTTGAACCCAGCTATGTATCTGCAAAATGAGCGGGATAGTCTTTGGGCTCTTAAAGGTTGCTTATGCATAAGGAAGGTGGTAATGGAGTTTAATTTTAAAATTTAATACCAAGGTCTTGAAAATGTTCCCAAGCAAGGGCTGATATTTTGAGAAGTATTTCAGAGAACACCAGTAGTGATATTTTCTTACGCCAGAGCTAAAAATACACTTGCTGCAAGCAAATCCTTTTTTGCTTTGACCACTACCTATTATTCACTGTTTAATTCTACCTTTATGTCTCTATCCTGCATCCTAAATAAAGCTGTTGTATGCATAAACACTACTTTGTGTTCTTAAAGCAAAATTTTGAATCAAACTAATAGAAAATCCATTATAAAGGAGTTCAGAAGGAAATGTGTTACATGGGAAGAAAAATGGACTTTTGCATTGAGGTCATTCCTGAGATGTTCTATAACACATCTCAGAAGATGTGTTATGGAATTTGGAATAAAATTTTTGATGAAGTTTTCTAGTGCTAATTTCCTGTAAGTCTCTTTAGAAATAGCTTCCTGGGCTTTGTGTTGAGAAAACAGGGGTTTGTGTTTATCTCTGGCCTCCAGAGCAGGTGGATGGGACCACAGCTTTCCTGAAGATGGCAGCTCTGCACGCACAAGCGAGAGGTTCCGGTGCATTCTTCTGCTCAAACTTCTGAAAGTCTGGATGACCTTTTAAAATCCCTCTGTTTGCAAGAGTTTTGAAAAGAATGTAACTATTGGAATAACTTTGAATTGCATCTCATTGCAATCTTACTAAATTTACCATGTTTTTAAACAGATTGAGAATTTGGATCCCCGCGGAATCCAGCTGTCAGCTCTCTTCATGAGTGGTGTGGATATGGCTCTTTTTGCCAACGACGCCTGCGGACAGCCGATTCCGTGGGAGCACTGCTGTCCCTGGATGTATTTTGATGGGAAATTATTCCAGACCAAGCTCATCAAAGCAAGCCGGGAGAAAGTTCCGCTCATTGACCTCTGTGATGGTCAGGTGTGTAGTTGTGCAGGGTGATGGAGTGTCCCATGTGCCCACAAGGGTTCCATGGGGTGGGTTGTCATCATTCACTTCATGTGTCATCTCTGCTTTTAAAGGCAAATATGAGGAGAATGGCTAACGGGTGGGGTTTGCTGTTTAATCCCTTATTTCTTGATGAGTAGGATGGCAGTTGGGTGGATTTGGAAGAAGGGCATCAACTTGAACTTGATTTTTTTTTTTTTTTCTGTCTGAAAAATGAAACACTGATATGAATGGCCAAGTTGGAAACTCTCTGCTCATTTGTTCAAGTCCCATCTTTTTGGGTCAGACTGTCCAAAGGACTAAGCTGCACTGGTTTTGTAATGAAAGAAAATTGGTGATGTCTAGCTGATTTTACAGACTGTGAAGTCATTCTTGGGGTCCTCAGCTCAAAATCTTTTCACATTTCTTAAAACCATCTTAAAATACAAATGAAGGAGACTTTTGTTGTATCCAAATGATGCAAAATTACTATGTAACTGTAAAGCCAGGAAACTGATAAAACGGTTTACTGAATAACCCAAACCTTTTTTGTTTTTAACTTTTTGAAAGGTATGAAATTGTATCCCTTCTCCTTTCTGACTTGAGGGAAGCTGATCCTAGCTTTGCCACTGATGGTGTGGTTCCTCTCAGGGTTGCTACCCCCCAGGCATGTTTCAGCCTGTATGCAGAGACTCTGGTTTGCAGCCTAGGTTTAGGATGATGATTCTCCTCCATTACTTTGTGTTTTTCTTTGAATTTGTTGTGTTAAAGTAGCTTTATTCAATTGAAATGAGAATTTTAACGTCTTTCTGTGACCTTCTCTTTATTCCTAGGCTGAGCAGGCAGCCAAGGTTGAAAAGATGCGTCAGAGCATCCTAGAAGGATTAAATTTCTCCAGGCAGAACCATCCTCTCCCTTTCCCACCTCCACCTGCCATGCCTTTCTATCCAGCTTCTATGTATCCTCGACACTTTGGGCCAGTCCCACCACCTCAGGGCAGGGGGAGAGGCTTTGCTGGTAAGTGATGGGACAGCGGTGCCACACGTTACCTTACCTTGCCCATTCCCAAAACTACCAACCCTGTTCAATTTCATAGGGAAAATACATAAAAGCAAGTGGTCAGCTTGTGTTGGCATGTGCCAATCACTGTATTTTGGGGTTGCTTTTATTAGCCCAGTGATACGGAATGTGCCGTATTGCTGCGTATTTTCATCAGGATTTTAGTAGCTGTGCCAGATCAAAATATTTTTACTGTTGTTGTAGAACTAGAAAAAAGAGCAATGGATCGACACTGGGTGGTATGAAAAGGCTCTGATTTGCACAGTAAATCGCTTCAAAACTTTTATAAATTAACAGACACAGTTTAACTGCCAGGGTTGAAGACAACCTTTCCCCCTCCCCACTCCTCTGTGTTTTGCTACAGTCATATAACCATTGGCACCCTCAAGTGTAAATACTGACATAACCATTCCAAGCTCCTCTTAGAATTGCTCCCTTCCTCAAAATCTCTCCGTACCAAGCTCCATAGGTGTATGGATACTGGACACTGGCATTCCAGGGTGCCATGACTGTAGCCACCAGACCTCACTGCCAAAAAATTGTCACAAGCCTTTACAACACCATAGAGTTGGGATCCCATTCCAAGCCCCAAGGCCTGCCCTTCAGCAGAGACTCCCTGCTGGCTGAGACAGCAGGACTCCTTTGCCAGGGCTCTCTTGGTTCGGTGCTGCAGCTTTGCCCACAGGAGCCCGGCCCGTGGGAGCGCAGCCCTCCCAGCTGGCTCTGGAAGGGTGGAAGGAGGCAGCAACCTCTCTGCTGGGGCCTTCCTGGTTGCCTGGCCCCCTCACAGCTTTTCCCCTGTCTTTCTTTACCCTGGGTCTAACAGGAGTCTATGGCTTCGGAGGCCCTTATGGGGAAACAGTAGCCACAGGCGCTTACCGGGCCTTCCGGGTGGCGGCAGCAGCAGGACACTCCGGAGCCTTCTCTGGCAATGACAGCAACAGGACTAGCAAGTTTCAGGGCGGTAATTATACCCAAACCCCTTTTCTTAGAGCTTCTGGCAACGGCTTCCTCCACTGTACGGTTTGGTCTGAGGCTTTCCTACTGACTCCCTGTCTGCCTAACTGTCTCAGCTTCCCTCTCTAGAGCCTGCCTGGGCTGCTGTCCACTCCGCTCCCCGTCCCTGCCGCAAGCCCCCGGCGCCAGCCCTCCTCGTGCCTAGAAACCCTCCTCCAAATACAGGAGAGCCTGAAACCCAGCGGGGCAGGTTGTCTCCTGTGCTCCCACAGGCGAAGAGGGCATCAGTAACCCACTGGCCTCTGCCTCTATATTAACAGGGATTTTCCAAAATCTGGGGGCAGTTGCGCTTTTTGCAAAGACCCAGCCTAGAAATTACTGACTTTGGTATTACTGCTGAGCCCTTCTTTGCTGGCATCAGTGCTGGCATGGACACAGGAGTGGGATTTACTTCCCTACCTGTGTGCCCATGCTCACTTCCTGTATGATGTGGGGTGATGGAAACCTATTTAGGGTAAATTTTTCCCACGTATTTAGCTGTTCTTTCTGGCCTCTAAACTTTTATCCTAAGAGCAAACATACCTCTAATGCTTCATGTGTGAATAACTCTGGCCCTGCAAACCATCTGCATTTGGAGCTCAAGGACTTGCACAGGGAAGTAGGAACCTTCTGGATGTAATCAGTAGTGTAGTTCCCAGCCTATTAACACTGGAGACTAATTATGGCTGCGTAAACGCTGTGGTTTGTAACCCTTTTGGTGCTGATGGTCTTACCAGTAACATCTTGCTCAGTTCACATACCTGGATTTCTTGAAATACGTGTTATGCCCCAGAGCTGATTTTTCAGGGCAGAACACTATGAAGACATAAGCAACTTGAACAGAAGCTACAGTTGCATCTTAGACAACTGTAATTTTAGCTGCCTTCTTGGAGGGGGAAGGATAAACCCACCTTTTAAACCAGATCTGTTCGAATGCTACATTTTATAGCAACTTAGTGTTAGTACAGCTTATCCTGCCTAGTAAGTTCTTTATTGCCAATATAATCTGTGTGGTCTATTCTGATACTTGCTGTTGGCTAAAATGTGCCTTGAACCTGCAAGAATTTCTTCTTCATTAGAAGTGCAGGAAGAAAGCAATCTTCATCCAGCTTGTAAAATTCCCCTTGTTTCTTGAGGCTTATCTCAAGTATATTTTTAATTACTGAAACTGAAGCATTCATGTCAGATTATTTTTCTTTTCAGAGTTCATATCTATTTTTAAAAAGGGGTGGGGGAAACACTCTTGGAGTTCTAACACTTCTGAAATACTGCAAAATGAGCAATAATCTCACAGTATCCATAGAGGAGATGGGATATGTGGTGAAATCTGGGCAAACCAGCTTTCCGTTCATTTGGAGCTTTACTGTGATGATTGTGAAGATCAAAGTTTGGTTTTGCTTTTATGTGCAGGAGTCCAACCTATTCCTTCTCAGGGAGGGAAACTTGAAATTGCCGGCACTGTAGTCGGCCATTGGGCTGGAAGCAGACGTGGACGAGGGGGGAGAGGGCCATTTCCTCTGCAGGTGGTGTCCGTGGGAGGACCAGCCAGAGGGTAAGTGCCGGCCTGGGAATGTGCTTCTCATGTGGGATTTAATGATTGGGGAAACAAGGACAACAGGGAAAAGTTGGAGGCAGTAGAGATTGCATATGACACACTTTAGGACACACTGGGTCAATTATACCCACCGAATACTCAGGAAAAGCATTGGCATTCGTTATAAGAACTTTTTTAGCCAGTTATCTGTATAGATATAAGCATTTCTATGTGTAAATAAAATTCATACCCAATCTGAGATACATAGAGATATAGGTATATTTGTATGTATAGCTATATATACACACACACAGAGGTTGATTTTGCATGAGGAGATGACTTTGGGACTTTCCCATGAAATCAGTAGATGCATTACATTTGATTCCTTTCTTTTTTGTGGCAGGACATTTATTAAGAATCATGATAACATTTTAAATAACTACATTATGTAATCCTGTGAAGCAGAAAACACCTGAAGGACATTTCTAGGTTCAATAGTTCTCTGTTACAGTTGTGATGGAAGTGTGCTTAAAAGAATATTAATTTCTTCAGCTCTTCCACTTCATTTCACTACAGCTGAAGTTACAGGTGCACAACGTGTCTGAAAACCAAGTACTTTATTACAAAAGTATCTAGTTCATTACTTTTAAGATTATATTTTTTCCATAGGATTGCTGGTTCTGTGCCTTACAGAACTCTCTTATCTTTAATTATGGTCGTGTCTATTACAGGAGACAATCCTAAAGCAACATGATTTATGTATTGTGTCTGTATCAGGAGTAGAGTAAAGCTGATGGATTTATTGCCACCTCAAGCTAGGGAGCAGCAGTGTGAAAGGCTGCACTGCATGAATTCCATCTCTCTGTTAATTTTCTCCAATGTGCACTATGAAGCTTCATGCTGGAGCCAGGGAGAGCTGTTGGAAAGCCTGTTGGTGTTGGGCCGAGTGAGGAGATGGGTTAATCTGAAGGCCTGGGAGAATGGGAGCTGCTGTGGGGACAGGGAGAGGCAGGAGCAGTGGAAACAAATGCAAACAGGTTCAGTGGCACCACGGTGTGCTGTGGGAGCAGAGCTGACCCTTCCAGGGGATCACATTTACCTAGGACTGCTCACTTCTCTAGAATGAGATTCAGCTGCCAAAACAGAAGCATTGAGTGTTGATCTAGGTGTTTCAGACAACTGTCAGGCACCTGTGCGGGCATGGGGGGGTTTTTGGGAGCCCTGTGCTGATCCAGAGCAGCATCTGGAGACAGTGGGAGTGAGCAAAGGTGAGGAGGCATGAGGCTTGTTTGGGTATCGGGAGACAAAATAACCTTTTTCACCAGTGAAATGAGGTTCTTGGATGATCATCGGTTCTGTTTTTCATGAGGATACATGAACAGAAGCTGGTTGCTTCTTCCAGTGACCTGCACTCTGTGTGGGGAGGTGCTGCTGGTGATGGCTGGTGTCCTGCCAAAGCCAGTGTCTGCCAGAGCACCCTGGGCAGGGTCTGGGCTCGGAGCTGGGTTACATCAACACAGGACAGCAGTTCCTCCATCTCCTGAACAGGGAAATACCTGAATTCATGCAGAACATCAGTAGCCAAGAACTGAGAATCCTCCTTATCTGGGAAGTGAACAGATCACTGAAAGGGTGTCATGGCTCCTGCCAGTACCTTTATGACAGAGAAGTATGGTTCTTCAGTAGTAGCTTTTGATTTGAGATAAAATACCTGAGGTTTCTTTTTGTTGGAGGTACTGTCTTAAGGCAGTAACGTTTGGGTGCAAGTTGTCACCCCAGAGACAGGAAAACTGTCAATGCCAGACCTTCCTGTCTCCATCAAATCAGCACCGATAGGGCGTTCTTCACGTGTAGAGTTACTGGAATAGGTCAGAGGGAAAATGACTGCAGGCAGCTTACCTGTTTGTTGGGTCAGTTGATACTAAAATAGGACCAATAGGAAAACATGCTTGTGTTAAGGGTTCTGCCCGAAGACAGAATCACAGAACCACAGAATATTTTGAGTTGGAAAGGAGCCGCAGGTATCCTGGAGTCCAGCTCCAGGCCCTGTACAGGGCACCCCGACAACCTCCATCCTGTCCCTGAGAGCAGTGTCCAAAGGATCCTGGAGCTCTGGCAGCCTCGGGCCATGCCCATTCCCTGGGGAGCCTGGGCAGTGCCCAGCAGCCTCTGGGGGAAGAACCTTTGCTGATACCCAGCCTAAATCTCCAGTGCTTGAACAACAGGTTCATGTTGGCAGAGGTTATTTCCTACCGAAGGTCACCACTACAAAACAGCACAGCAGGTTGTCTCAGTTCATGGCCCAGTTCTGCACACTAGTAGTCCATTTTTATCTCTTCAGCAGAGGGGATCAAGTCAGGCTTGTTCACCCCATTTCCTCATGTCTCTGCAATGCTGAGCTCAGATATTGTTCTTACTGTGTAAAGTTATAGCAGCTGCTTTGTATTGGCTTTGATCCATCAGTATATTTAATGTGATTTTGAGGGGGAAAAGCCCTTCTCAGCTCCTTGAAGGGCACGCTTTGACCTTGCAAAAAGAGAGCCAGTGAGGTTGGCAAGGAAGGAACACAGTGAGAGGGACTCACACACAAACCACAGCTCTTCTGTCTTCATTCTCTGCTGTTGCTTCTAAACCTCAGAATTCGATTTCTTACTGCCCAGTGTGGGAATTCACAGCATGTGAGAGGAGACTGGGGGGGCACAGGCCAGTGCCGCTCCCCTGGGTAGTTCAGCCTCACTCCAGCTCAGAGACCTGAGCTGCACCTGGCTGCTCCAGCCAGCCCCAGTGGGGTTAGGTGTCACACCAGGACCTCCCAGTATCGGGCAGCACATCCAGAGGAAATACAGGGCATTCCCATGCTTCTAGAGCAAACCAGTATTTCTAGTAGAGAATTTTTAGGACAACGGTATTCTTGACATGACAAGGAAGTTCAGTTTCTGCAAATGATGGAATTAAAGCACTTGTAGCTGAATTCTGGAATTGTTAAAGTTGGAAAAGACCTCTAAGATCATCAAGTCCAACCGTCAACCCAGTAATACCCACCACCATGCTCATCCCTAAACTATATCTGCAAGTGCCGCATCCACGTGTTTTGTGAACAGTTCCAGGGATGGTGACTCCAGCACTGCCCTGGGCAGCCTGTGCCAGGGCTTGACAACCCTTTCTCTGAACAAATTTTCCCAAATATATCTGATCTAAACTACCTCCCCTTGTCCTTGTCCTCACGTGCAATCCCATACCTGTGCAATGGGACTGAGAATTGTGATTATCTGGATAATGAGAATGCTGGAGAACAGCAGTTCTGACTCACCTGCAAAGTCCTTCTGTAAAATCCTTCAGCAGCTTAGAGCAGGTATTCTAGTAGGTAAAAATTGAGGCACAACTTGAGACCAAGGTGAGGAAGTTTGGTTTTATCTGATCTAATCTTTACTGAATCACACCAAAAATCACCACCTAATGTGTCTAAGTTAGGAGTCTCCACTGGAAAGCATCCCAACTTATCAATTGCCACATGCCATATACAGGTGAAACGCCTTTATTCCCTCAGTTTCTTAGATAATTTTGTATTCTCCCATCAAAACCAAGGCGATTTTTTTATTTTGCCTCACGTTCTTTTATCAGATCCTGTCTGTCTTGTGTGTTTATATGGGGAACTGTTATTAAATGGGGGAAATGGCCTTCTCTGTTGTTCAAATTGCTATTTTTGTAAGGTGAAAGTATTTTGAGCTCTGGTTTTAAAGTGCCATGAGGATAATTTGACACTTGGAAAATGTTTCTGCAAAGCTTGAAAGTATCATTTATTGTTTCTTTAGAAGAGAACTATAGAAACAGACATTTTACTGCTCCGGACCCAAAAGGTTTGTTGGGTTTGATACAATTGCAAGCAATAGAACCTTGCAATTTGGAATTAGTCATCTTGCCTCTTGGAAGACGTGTTGATGACAGGCCCTAGACAGTAAAGATAGGAAAATAATATTCCAGCAAAACTAAATGTAAAGAGTTGTAAACAAAACTGATCTATGTTTTATTCTCTCCCCTCTCCCCACCCCTGCAGGCGTCCTAGAGGAGTTATCTCCACTCCAGTGATAAGAACTTTTGGAAGAGGTGGAAGGTACTATGGGCGAGGTTATAAAAGCCAGGGAGCAATTCAGGTAATGAAGCCATGTGCCTGACTGCAGCACGCTCTGTGACAGGCTGGGCTGGGGTGGACTCCAGACCAGCACCACTTTAACAGCTACAAGTGTTTCTGGCGACTCATGGAAGCTGTGAGCTGCACAGCGGTGACAGGACAGGCTGGTGTCACAGCTCACTTAAAGCAAACTTTGCTTCTAAAGACAGACGTGGAAGAATGTATTTTGACATGAATCCTGTGCCTACACAGCTCTAACCAGCCGTGGGAGTAGAAGAAAATTTAGAAAATGGGAGAAATACAAAGCTGAAACAAATTAGCAGTTCTGCTCCTGCCCCCACTCTTCCCAATTTCTTTTCTGGGACCACGGTCCAACCTCATGAAGGAAAGTTTCTAGCAGTGAAGGATCTTTGCTGCTGCCATGCTCCAGATCTAAGAGGTCTCTCTAAACTTCTGGGGAATAGCAGAGCAGCCTTTGCCCCCTGAGCATGCAGGCTCCTTTCTGGTGACACCCTGCCAAGCGTCCGTGGATCGTGACTTCTGTCTAGTCCATGGATCCTTCAAATATAGCTGAGGCAGACTGCTGATCTGTATGAGATGCCAGTTGCTTTCAGAGCTCTGTTTTCCTCCCTTTTCCATGGTTTTGGCTGCTATGCAGTTTGGATGAATGAGTAGTAAATAGCTGGAAAAACTTCCACAATAAATATGTCATATGGACATGCCATTTGTCAGGGAGACCTGAGAGTAGGGGGGTGTTTTCAGGTGTCACACAGTACGAGAGAGAATGTTCTCCAGTAGTTAATGAAGCAACTATTAACTTCCAGTAAAACTTACTGTTTTACAGGTGTAAAAATTCAAATACTTCCATGTTAAATTTCTGTGTACACAGACTCTATATGTCTAAAATGTACGTGTGGATCTGAAACTTTACATCTTTAAATAGAAGAGAAACCACTATGTTAATAATAGAGCATCTAATTTCTGAGTACCTTAAGCTTTGAAATAAAGGAAATCCTGAAAACGAGCTCCCACATACTCCAGGCTTACTACAGGTGTACATATGGGAGTGTAGTTCAGGTGGTAGCTGCAGGTGTCTTGACAAATGCCGTCAAGGTTGGGTATTTGCATTTTTATTAATGATATGTAATTTGGATGGTAAATACTTGTGATCACAAGGACCTGTGTGTAAAATTGTGCCTGGAAAAGAAAGGTAAATGGCATTTTCTATGGACCTGAGCTCATTGCATTTTGTGGTCATCAAGGCCCAATAGGATTTTCTTGTACAGGAAGAGAAAAAAGGTGATTTAAAATGCACATGGCAGGGAGAGCTTCCCATGTCGTGAGTGGGTTGTGATAGCCAGGTGAGGCTGGGCAGTGCCAGCGGCCCTTCTGCCTCACTGAGGCAGTGCCTGTGTAAGGCCAGGCTCAGCCTGAGGCACTTCCTCCCCCAAAGCTTGGGAATCTGACCAAAACGAGCTGTTTGGATTTATCCAACACATCAGACTGGTCTGTTTTATCCCAAGATGAGGCTTTTCACTCTTGTCCTGGAAAGAAACTAAAGCATGTCTTGAAAGCTGAACTTAAGGATGTCTATAAAGAGGCATCTTGGCAGTGATCAGTGTCCCTTGTCCTCACGTGCAATCCCATACCTGTGCAATGGGACTGAGAATTGTGATTATCTGGATAATGAGAATACTGGAGAACAGCAGTTCTGACTCACCTGCAAAGTCCTTCTGTAAAATCCTTCAGCAGCTTAGAGCAGGTGTTCTAGTAGGTAAAAAATGAGGTTTTTATACTGCAAAGCTGTTTGCTGCTGTTGAAAGTGTCCCTGTCTTAAGCCATTTCTTAGCACTTGACTTTGTGAACAGTGTGACAGGCTGGTGTGCTGCTTCTTAGCAGCCTAACCTGCTTATTTTGGTTTGTTTAAAGCCTATTATGTTTCTGGAATGCTAAGATTAATTATAAATACTTAAAAACTAATTGTATGCTGCATCAGTCTGGTTTTTATGGCTATACTCAGTCTTGTAAGATTTTACTATATGCTTTTTTATGAAACCCTTTCCTAATCTTGGAAGCATATAGCTTGGTGCAGGGAATAGTGCACGGTGCCTCTGCACTCCTCCAAACGCTGGCTGGAAACAGTCAGGTTTGTATTTGAGTAACACGGAATCCTGCCACTGAATCACAGCACACATGAACCAAGAAGCAGAGTTCAGCTGTACACTGATTCTCAGTTTCGGTGTTTCAGACATTTATGTAGCTCTGATGTTGTGAAAGGAGGGCAACATCGAAGTTAAAACTAAAGCATTTGCCCCGGGGGCATCAGAAGGCTCTGGGGAACACCGAAAATCCTCTCTGTGTATTTTGTGGGCCACTTCTTTCAGCAATGCCTAATATTTGGTGTTCACTCACGATCCTGTGCCCTGCATGCTGCCTGTTGTAGTGTCCTTATATCAGACTGTACATTTATATACATTTTTAGCACTGGTTCTTCAGTAATTCTCTTCTTTTTTTAACAACTAGGGCAAACCTCCTTACGCTGCTTCAGCAGAAGAAGTAGCCAAAGAACTTAAGTCAAAATCCGAGGAATCTAAATCCTCACTTGTGTCTTCAGATGGATCCCTGGCTGAAAATGGAGTTGTGACTGAGGAAAAACCAGCTTCCCAGATGAATGGGAATACAGGAGACATCAGGGCTTCCAATCAGTCTGAAAGTGCCTTGAGTAATGACTCTAAAATGTGCAATACGAATCCTCACTTAAATGCACTAAATGCAGACAGTGTTTGCCATAAAGATGATGCTCTTGAGGCCACTGTCTTAAAAAAAGAAGAGTAAACTTATTTTTTATAGAGGGTGAAGGATGTTGGGAAGGGTCAGGATTAGGAATATCTGGAAAGAAAGAGAGCCTACAGTTATGTACATTTTTTCCTTTCCGTAAGAGAAAAATGAGGACTTTGGAAATTCGGATCCCTCTTTGATGTCAGAGATTTAAACAACACATTTTTTTAGTTTTAACCAGTTGTAGTCAAAATGCTACAATAAAACAAAAAAAAAAAAAAAGAGAATGAAGAGCATTTGACTCCCGCACTTAAAATGAAGTATACATAAAGTTTAAACTGGTTATGACAAAAGCTTGTAGTTTTGTTTTTTGAAATATAAAGAAAACAAATTTTGGCAGTCTTTAAGTATATATAGCTTAAAACTATAATTTTTAGTACTTGGCACCATATGTATGCCATTATATTTGATTTTGCATTACTGTGTCACAATAAAGCTTTCTTTAAGGCTTTGATTTCATGATTCTGGGGGGAAAAAGGCACAACCACAGTTTTTTCTTTCTGAAATCTCATCACCGTTGCCGTGGTTCTTTTGTGTTAAAAATGTGCAAACTCTCGAAACTACCAATTCTCAGTAACACTGCAGTTCTGCTGAGTTCAATAGACATCATACATATGTTACGAGCGAGTTAAACGGAGATAAACTTGAAATCATAGAAGATGCAAACGACCTTTCAAAACAAACACAATGTGTTGGGAAACTTTTTGTGACTAATACCATGCATCCGTGATCAATGAACTATGTGGTTTTGAATCAGACGTAGACCATTAGTACTACTATTTGAGCTAAACTTCTGCATGGTTCATGATTTTTAAAGTGTGTAGTTAATATTATGCATGTTATTGTCCTCTTTCTTCCATTCTTACAAGTACTGTGCCCATTTGCAAAACAAAAAAAGCTAATAATCAGTAATAGTCCTATAAAAGATGTTAACTATGTTTAGTCATTGACTGATCTTGCTCTAACCTTAAAATTTTGTGATTATTGACCTCTGTTGCATTTATTCTAAAACTTTAAAAAAAAAATTATCTAGCCGTTTTGAATATCAACGTTACCCTGGTGTACTCATTGCTGTATGCATTATTGTTCTCTGTTGCTGTTTTATGCCTTCATATTAGCAAATATGAAATTCTGTGAAAAACAAAAAAAAAAACGCTTTGATCTTCAAAAAAAAAAGTACCCCCCTTCTGTAGCAGGAAACAAATGGCTTGTTCTTGAGAACTTTCCCATCAAGAATTTAGTATAAGCAAATATACCTGTATCATTTTGATGTTTTTGTTAGTGTTTCCAAACTTAATGTACTTCAAAATCAGAATCATTTCTTTATATTCGTTTTCATATAATTCTCCTGATGCTCTTCATCACACATTAGTGATCAGAAATGAGGTGTAATTCCCCATTCCCTGCCCGCCAGAGCTAAGTAGGTATCTTAATGTAAGTTGAAGGGAGTTCTGCCCCAACTCATGGATTGTGCAAGAATGAACTACTGTTGGGTTTGGCTGGTTGTAGATGGATTGTGGTGTGGTGTCTTTGAAGGCTATTGAATGCAACTTACAGTGCTTAATAAAAATCTTTATTCTTTTAGTATAAAATACTGTATGCCTTTTTTGTCAAGTATTTTTTTAATTAACATGTAAATAAAAGTTTTTCCTATGCCCAAGTCAAGTGGTTGAGTTGGCAGGATCTGTGGTGTCCTCCTACAAGGCAGAGGAGGCCGTTGGTTGTGGGTGCCCTATTCCTGGCAGTGTCCAAGGCCAGGCTGGACAGTGCTTAGAGCAGCCTGGGACAGTGGAAGGTGTCCCTGCCCATGGCAGGGGTGGGACTGGATGAGCTTTAACGTCCCTTCCAACCCAAACCGTTCTGGGATTTTGTGATTCACCCACTGCTGGGGGACACCACACCTGACTGGAGTCATGCCCTGGCTTTGCTGGTGTGTGCAGTTCCTTTACATGTCACCTTTCAATGTCAGATGGTTGCAGAGATGTAAATAAGACACAAAGAACGGGGAGCAGTTGTTCAAAGAAGAAAAACCGCAGGTGCTCACAGAGGTTGATACACAAGGTGGTGAGCAGTGCCTCTACAGAGCCGGGCACCAGTTGGTCTGTTACACAGGATCCAACCGACAGAACATGAGGAGTTGCAGATTTACACATTGGTGTAGATTGGGGAGCTTTCTCCCCTGCCGTGCCCGTCCGCTCGGTGCCCACAGCCGCGTTCACGCATCTCCCGGGCTGTGAGCACTGGGCACGGCTCCCACTGCCCGGCCCAGCAGCACAGCCGTGTTTTCCTCAAGGGACAGCAATCGGCCTTCTCTCTTCTTCCCGAGTCCGATCCCCCTGCAGCACCCGGGAGGGGTCGCGTCCCTACGCTCCCTGCTCCCGGGCAGTGTGACTCGCCCATGCCAGCACTGCTCTGTCCTGACAGCATTTCCCACTCGCTGCTTCTCGTGCAGGTGCAAGGCACCCCTTGTCCCATTTCCCAGCAGTTTTCCTCTTCGAGCCCGGCCTGGGAGCTGGCATGGAATAACCAGCACCAAGAGTTAAAGGGGGAGAGTCCGCTATTTGGGTGGGATCCGGGGCCACTGTCCGTTCTGTGCCATCAGCGGCAGCATCGGCTCCTCCCTCCCTCCCTCCCTGTGTTAGCGAGCAGCGATGCTCGGCGTGTGCCGCGCTCGGTCCCCGGCACTGCGCGTTGTACCCCGGCCTTCCCGGGGTCCCCGCCAGCGCAGGGCGGAGCAGCGGCCGAGGGAAGATTTCGGGCCGGGGGGAGCCCAGCGCAGGCATCCCAGCCCAGTTTTGCTCTCGGCTCCCGCTTGCGAGGCGGTGTCCCGGGCAGCGGGGCGGTGTCCCGGGCAGCGGGGAGGGCAGCGGGGAGGGCAGCGGGGAGGGCAGCGGGGCGGTGTCCCGGGAAGCGGGGCGGTGTCCCGCGCAGAGGGTGACGCGGCCCACGCCGACCGGCCCCGGGGCAGGAAGGCCCCTCCGCCGCCATCACCGCTCCCGCCCCTTCCTGCCCGGGGCCGGCCGGGGGAGGCGGGGCCGGGGGCGGCTCCGGCGCTGCGTTGGGGGCCGGGCCGGGGAGAGCCGCTGCTTCTCGGGGTGTTCCCGGTGCGTGCTAAAACTCCCGGAGGGGTGGGTTTCAGGAGGCTGTGAGAAGCCCTGCCCGCACAGAGCTGCTGAGGCCGTTCTCGCGCCCCTCAGTGAACAGCGCTGGTGACCCCCGGACGGAGCCCCAGCCACGGCTGCAGCCAGAGGGGGAATGGGGAATGGGGAATGGGACGTGCAGGCATCGCTCCTGCGCTGGGGCGAGATGAGGAGGAGACCGTGGCACGTCTTTCAGTGCTGCCGGTGCGCAAGAGTACTGTTATCCAGCCCCGCAATTATCCAGCCCCGCAATTATCCATCCAGCCCCATGGCAGATGGCAGCACGGTCTGTGGTGAGAGTCTGTGTGATCCTTTAGATCGCACCCAAAGCCTGTAAAGTGAACCAAATCCGGTCGCACTGACCTGCCAAGTACAGGCGGGCCCCACCCATTGGATGGAGATGGGATGAAGTGGGACAGTGTGGAATCCCAGAAGATAAGGGGTAATGTGTATGTCTCAACCACTGATAGCTGGATAGCTTTGGAGCCAACCAAGGATTGTTGGTAATAATCAAGGATTGTTGGTAATAACAGCCCATTGTAAAATAACAAGATGTGGCTGGAGAAGGGTTCATGCAGAGGGAGGGCAGCACTTTTCTGGGACAATCATTCTTGTTCCAATGTCTCTGGAGATAAGTACAACACAGTCCAGTGCAAGCACAGGAATGAGGCTGAGTAGTGAGCATCGGCTGTAGGAGGTGATCAAAACCACCCATGTCCCTCAAAGCCCTCTGACCCATTTCCAGAAAGATCTGAAAGAACGGTCTGTGTGGGATGGGATGGGATGGGAGCAGAGGGCTTGCCAGCAGGATTCTAAGTGACTGTTGGAGGAGGGTGACATTGGAGCCAGGTGCCTCCTGGGGGTGCCAGCCCAGAGGCACAGAACCCACGGGTGCCTGGAGCCTTCCTGTGGGGCTGGAGGTGCCAATCTCCCCAGCTTCCCCTCTGCATTTCCAGGTGCTGCATCAAGGTGCTGCCTCAGGGTGAAGCCTCAGAGGGTTCACCCTCAGCAGCAGATTCTGCCGTTCATGTCAGACCACCCTGCACCTTCTCCAGAAAGTCCCAAGGAGGGTGTCCTCAAGTGCTGTCTCTGGTGAAGATCCTCCGAGCCCACAGCCCTTGGCTTCAGGTCTCTGTCAGAGCTGAACTAACAGTTCTTATCTAACAGTGATTCCTCTGATACCTTATTCTGGTTTTGGGTTCTTAACAGCTCTCAGCAAACAGGAAAAGTTCTAAACACTTGGAAAATCTCTTTTACCTGGGAAATTCCTGGATGCTTTGAATTTGGGAAAAATGAACATTCTGATGCCTCAGAAAGTGTCCTGATCCCTAGCAGGAGAGTAAACAAGTGGGGATCAGCCTGAGGCAGTGATGGGCTCGTGTGTCTCCCTCCTTTGTGGAGTTTTGGACTAGAGAACGCTCATGGCCCTGCACAGCAACACTCTGTGGGGCTCTGCCATCTGTTTGGGCCAGTGCTGCTGACTTTTTTCCAATCAGTTTAAAAATACGTACTAGAAACTCACTTCAAGGTTTCGAACAAGTGAACTCTGTGATCAAATGATGTTTTGCTGAGGCACCTGGGCACAGCTCCACTGCTCACCCTCCCAGCCCAAGGGCAGCCAGGCACCTTCTGGACTGAAATGCTCCTGGAGAGGTGAGGACAGTGGGACAACCTCACCCATAAGTTTCTTAATCCACTAATCCCTGTTAAAACGATGAGTAAGGTGTCTGAGCTGCCAGAACAGAGCCCCTACCTTTCCATGCAGTGTCAGCTCCAGCATCCTCCAGCACAAGTACAGATGGCCCAGCTGGCTGTGGCACTTGGCAGTGTCCATAAAAACATGGACACTGTAAAAACAGGAGTAAAACTGCAGACACACCACTCTACTGCCCGGTACAGCATCACCTGAGGGCCAGTGATGGACAATGAAGAGCTGGACATGATTCCAGCCCCTAGGAGCACCTGGCTGCACTCAGGCATGGCCCTGCTGCCCTTTGTAGTGAGCACCAAACCTCCAGCGTGTTCAGAGGGTTGGCTCACCCACTGCAGCAGTTGGGACACGCTGACACTGGAGTTTGGGGTGGTGCTTTGGAAATAAGGCTGTTTGCATGGAGGTGCTCATGGGACTGAGGAAAGGGGATGAGAAAAATTCTTCACAGCTCATAGGGGCTGGGTGAGCAAAGCCCATAAACAACTGGGAGAGGAACATGGGCACAGGAAAAGGTGTGGAGGAGCTGCTTCAGGGAATAGTCATTTTGTTTGGAAAAGGCCTCCAAGATCATGGATCCACCCGCTGCTTCCATGCTCAGTAACATAAAAACACTGGTTTCAGGAAGGGAGGGAGGCCCTTCAGGTTGCA
Source organism: Corvus hawaiiensis (assembly GCF_020740725.1). Classification (NCBI taxonomy): domain Eukaryota; kingdom Metazoa; phylum Chordata; class Aves; order Passeriformes; family Corvidae; genus Corvus; species Corvus hawaiiensis. The sequence continues at coordinate 23,419,117 of NC_063223.1, read as the reverse complement.
GCTGTTGGTGTTTGGTGTGTTCAGAGGCACAATGCCCAGTGTCCTCATGACCATCCTGTACCAAAGGACATCCCAGTCTTTAGAGGCTCATTTAAACCCTGAGCTGAGTGGTGCTGGGAGATGTCCTTGGCATCGAGGAGCCGTGTAAAGGTGTGTGCAGCTCTGGGATGGCTCACAGCTGTTTTGCCCCATCCTGCCTTACTACCAAGACTTGCTCTTCTACTTTCTGGCTGAAGCTCTGAACCATTAAAGCCATGACCAATAGATTTAAACTTAAACAGGGCTGGTTTTTAGGGTGCAGGTTCTTATGTGGTGCATTGTGATGAAGGAAACAGGTCCCTTGGTACGTTTTGAGACACTCAGAAGCACCGAGTCATGGTTTAGGACACAGGCCTGGGGCCTCCCACTGTGTCACTGCAATTCCAGCTGTGTCAGAGGCCACCTGTGGCAGGGCCGAGTGTGTCACTCACACACAACCCTGTGCATGACAGTCCTGCCTGTGGCATATACCTGCAGTGGGCAAGGGTAATGATCCTGACAGCCCCTCTTCAGCCTTTCGGCAACAGCTGCCGTCCTGTAGAAAAACTTGAAACTGAAGTTTTTTGGCTTCTTGAATTACCCTTGTCCTCCACAGGTGATTCTGAGGATTTTTACAGACAGATGAAAAAAGTCTGAGAAATGACAGTTTTAGTTTTTTGTTCAAAGACAAATTCCCTGCCACACCACCAAATGTAACGGATTCAAGATGCTGAATCCATTGTAATAGAATTAAAATCCCACCTTCATTGCGAAGCCCTTTGCAACCACTCTGTAGGAAGCTCTCGCTCCTCAGGGAAAGGTTCCAGTGGCCATTGAACACTCTGGGAATAGAGGTCCTTCCGAAAGCCCCCAGTCCATTTGTTTAACCCCTCTCAGAGCATTGGCATGGCAGGGCAGCGAGGTTCTGCATCTTCAGCCTCGGCTCCAACTCCATGATTCCTCTTTTGCCTCTGCATGGGAGGAGGTTGGTGTCTGTGGGGCTGTGTGGTGTTGGGGTACATAGTCAGTCAGGGCCTCAGTGTCCCCCCACAGCCCATATGCTCCTGTGATCTGGTTCTTGGTGGGCACAAGGTGTTTATTACCATCCCCTTGGTGTCACAGCAGGGAAAGGGCTGCTGTGAGCAGACGTGGTGACTTTAAAAGCAGGAATCATACAAATAGAGAATCACAGGGTACTTAGAGCTGGAGGCAACCTTACAGACCATCTCCCTCCAACCCCAGTAAACCCCCGAGCTGGTTAAACCCCCACTAAGATCATGTTACTGAATAGGAAGAGGCTCGTTCTTTCGGGTTCCTTTGATGCGAACCAGCCGCGGTGTGTATCTCGTTGCCCCCACCCGCACACCCAGCCGAGCGTTGTTCCCGCGGGTCGCACCGCACTTGAGGCCACTTCTCCGGGCTTCCTCGCCCTTGGGGCGGCCCGGAGCCCCCCCGTTCTCGCAGGCCGCCGAGCTCCCCGCTCCCCGCGCGGGCTCTGCCCGCTCCGCAGACACCCCCGGGCGCCCCGAGCGGGGTCCCCCCGCTCCCGCAGCCCCCCGAGCGCTCTCCGCTCCGACCCCCCCCGCACCGCCCCCCAGGCCCCCCCGGCGGGGCGGGCGGGGGCGCTCGGGCTGGGCAGCTCCCTCCCGGCAGGCGGGGGTTAACAAAAACACGCGTTTTCCGCCGAGCCCCCGCCGCGCCCCGGCCCCGACCGGGGAGCCCCGCTCCGCTGCGCCGCGCTCCGCCCGGCCCCGCTCGGCCCCGCTCCCTCCGGGCTGACGCAAGGCCGGGCCCGCCGGGGAGGCCGCGCCGGGCTGTCACCAGGGGGCACCGCCGCGATCGCCGAACACCGGGAATCACCATCCTGGAGGGACAACAACAACAACAACAACAGAGAGCCCCGGCCCGCGGCGCCGGCGGGCGGCGGGACCTGGCCATGGCCCCCGGCTCCGGGCAGCGCTTCCCCGTCCTCCGGCACCGCTCGCCCGCCCCTCTGGAGCCCTAAATCCACTATCGCGGTTTTTTAGCGTTTTTTATTATTTTGTATTATTTCGGTTTTTTTCGCTCTCCCCTTCCTCCCCCGGGTCTCCCCCCTCGGCGCCTCGGCCCCGCCGCGCTCCGCTCCGCTCGGCCGGGCGGGCGGGCAGCGGTGAGCGGAGCGGATCGGCGCGATCGGCGCGAACATGGCGACGGTGCCCGTCTATTGCATCTGCCGGCTGCCCTACGACGTGACCCGCTTCATGATCGAGTGCGACGCCTGCAAGGACTGGTTCCACGGCAGGTAACGCACCGCGCCCGGCACCCCGGCCCCGGCCCCGCCGCCCCCGGTGCTCTCGCCGCCGCGCTCCCTCCCGCAGGCCTTCCCGGAGCGGGGAAGGAGGAGCCGCGCTCCCCGGCGCCGCTCCCGCGCTCCCCGCGCGCTGGTTTTGTGTGTTTTGTGGGTTTTGGGCTGGATTCCCGACACAAAGCTGCTCCCCCCGCGGTGACACCGGAGCCCCGGGGTGGCGGGGGCCATTGTGCGCGCCCGGGGAGGGGATGCGGCCGCCCCGCGCCGCCCGCCCGCGGCTCCGCGCCGCGTCCCTGCCGGAGCCGGGCCCGGGGCGGGGAGCGCGGGGCCGCGGCGGCGGCTGGCGGGGCTCGGCCGCGCTGTCAGCGGGCTCGGCCCCGGCGCCTCGGCCTCCCGCCCGGGCAGGGCTCGGGCACCTTGGCCCCGGGTCACCCGCGGCGGCGGAGCGGGGCCGCGGGGTGTTCCCCGGTGACAGGGCGGCCATGGCCGGGCAGGGCCGGGGGCTGCGGGGAGCGGCCGCCCTGGCAGCCCCTCGGCGCCGGGGCCGGGCGGGGCGGCGGGGGGAGCGGGAGGGGGAGCCCTCGCTGGCGCAGCGCCCGCCCCGCGGCACCGCCGGGCAGCGCCCCCGCCCCCGGGGACCCCCGCGCCCCCCCGGCCCTGCCCCGAGCTGGGGCCCGCCGTGGCGGGGCCGCGGGCAGGGGAGCGGCGGGGGAGGCCGGGCGGGGCGGAGGACTCGGCTCTTCGGCTCGTTTCTCCCCAAAGCGCCTCCCGGCGCGCAGACAATGGGCGGCCGCGGCGGAGTTGGGGCGGGCGGCGGAACTTCGGTGGCGCCTGGTGTGATGGGGGCGAGGGCGGCGACTGGGGACCGAAAGCCTCGACAGCCACCGCGCCGCCCGGGCAGCCGGTGCCGGGGAAGGGGGTCACCGGGCGAAGGGGGGTGCACACGGGTGCAGCCCCCCCCCGGCAGGACCCCTTGCTCCCTTCGGGTGTGACGGAGGAGGAGGATGGATTGTCAGCGGCATCGCAGCAATTCCCCGGGAGTGATTGAAGTGTAAAAAGTGCAATTAAAATCAGGTAAATCACCTGGATGAGCGCTTTTTACGACAGGGGTCCAGTCAGGTTAGGCTGTCGCTCTTTCATCGGAACCAGCGCCCAGCAGCGTCTCCAAACAGCTGGCGGAGGAGGCGGAGGCGGGAGGCGCTGCCTGGTGCGGCTCACGGATGCCCGAGCGGGCCCTGGGGCACCCGCGGATCTTCCGTGCGCAGAATAAACTATTCAAGACACTTTGCCGTGGCACGACGAATGATGTTCTGCCATTTATTTTAGAAGCTCTGTAGAAACAGGAAGGGAAATGCAGAAATAGCCAGTCCTAGTGCCAGTGCTGGCAGAAGGGCGCTCTGCACGTGTGGTCCGGGACAGGAGGCTCGCAGGACTCGCGCTGGCCTGTGTCAGTGAGGACTCGGGCACAGATGGTGAGGTGAGGCTGGAGAGAAGCCTCAAGCATGTGTACTTGAAACTTAGAAAGTTTAAGGACATGAAAAAATTAAGATTTTCAGGCAAAGTGATGACAGAGTGGATTCCTGAAGAGTTAAACAGAAAAGGAGTTTAGCTGCCTGCACAGGATGGTGAATTTTGATTGAAACTGATGAAAAGAGGTTGGTTGTACCTGATCAAACAAGTGATCATTTTGTGGGCAGCTCAGGGTCAATAGCACGAGGAAAGGTGTTTCATTTTGTGAATGAAGGGGCAGAAGAGGCAGAACTGATTTGTAGCACTGCTGGCGGGGGGGTTTGTACCCTTTTTTCCTTAGCTTATGGTAGCGCCCAGAGATTGATTTTAAAGAAAGAAAACTGAGGAGGAGTTCACTTGTCACAGTGTCAAAACCTGAGATAATTGTATCAGGGAAGTTCATGGAGTATTTAGTAGCAAACAGCTTATCTATGACACTGTTTGCTTGTCTTGGTAATACACAAGCAAATAGATAGTAAAAAAAAAATAAATCAGGATTTAGTTGTATAAAATCAAGTCTCTCCTGGACACTCAAAGCACTCATGTTAGTGTTTATACAGAACTGTAACAAAAAAATTCAATGTTTTATAGTACTGCAACCAAAAAGACAATGTTACATAGGTGCTGCAACCAAAAAGGAGGCAGTGTGCCAAGCTGTGCAGTGTTCAGGAGGCTTACCCAGTGTTTTAATCATACTTCTGTTTCTTTTTAACATGATGTACAGTGTGCAATTCAGAAAAAAAAGGTGTCATTTCTGGTTTGGTTTTGTAGAAGCAGATCAGGTGTTTTCATGTTTCCTTTCTGACAGGAGTTCCCATTTATTTAAGAGAAATATTTTTCATGGGTTTATCCCTGCAGTAGTCACAGTCTCCCTTGCACCTGAGGCTGGGCAACATCTCTGTGGCAATTTCAGCAGTTCTGATGGCAAACTGATACTTTCAAAGTATCAAAAGCACGTTAAACTTATGTAATGTAGTTCAGAAGTTGGAGTCAGGACAATGGAGCCCTTGCCACTTGTGGGACAAATGCATTGGAGAGCCTTGGACACTGCTGAAGTGTGCTGAGCCGTGGAGCTGTTGGTGTGTTCACAGAATGCTGTGACTCCTTGTGAGACTGAGGTTTGATCATTCCTGTTCTCTCCGTTTGCCTGAGCTGCTCCAGTCAAGCAGCTTCCAGCTGTCTGGGAAGGATGGAGATGCTCTTAGAGGCACAGAACAGTAATGCCAAAGCGGGCAGGGGGCTGTTTGACTCCCTCTATGTGCAGGTCGTGTGTTCCTTGATGTGGCTGTTTGGGCTGATGAAATCCCACACCTCAGCTGCCTCAGTGCTCTGCCCTGAGCAGCCACCCTGGCTCTTCATGGTTTCCTGGCCCCTCCACCGCCTGTGCTGGCTCCTCTCCTCTTGGGTCCCATCCCAAGGAGGAGTCCTGGTGTTGTTCAGCCTGGTACCAGGTCTGCAGGCACCAGGGACAGCTGGGGCATGGGGAATGGTTGGCAAGGGAGGTGGCTCTTTGAAGAAAGCCAGGAAAGGAGGAAGAAGAGAGAGTGGTCTTGATGTGTGAAGAAGCTGAGACTCAGCAAGTGCCATGGGTCACTCTATGCCTCAAGGGTAGCCCTGGCTGGATAGAAAGATGGGTGGCAGCTGTGCCACAGGCCATGGGCCAGGGTCCCTGGGCCAGCCACTGCTGCTCAGGCACAGGTGATGTGGGACAAGGTGGTTCAGCTGCGTGGTGTGAGGAGCTCTGCCTTCTCCTCAGCTTGCAGGTGATGCTGCTGGCTGTCCGTGCCCGGTGCCACTGTGCCGTGGTGTATGTGCCGTGCCCCTCAGGGACACTCTCCATTCCTGGGAGCAGGGATGGGCTGGCTGACAAGTTGCTGGTGGCTGGAAAAAGTCCGTAATGAGAGGTCTCTGGGTGTCTCATCTACAACAGAAACATTACAGAACCTCATATCCAAGACAAGGCAACTCCTTTTGTATGGGTTTGTTCAACTAGAAATCTGTACAGGGTTACTCGTTACAGCTGTAGGTGAGGGGAGGTAAATTATTAATTTTCTCTGCAGTATTTTGTTACCTGTTCTTATAACATGCACCTGGTGCTGCAGGGTGGGATCATGCTCACTAAATGAAATAACAAGTATTGATTTTATTACTTCGTGTATATTTAAACTTTGAACCTTCTTGCTCCAGGCCTAGCAGTGGTCAATAACTTAGTAAGAGGTTTAGTTACCTAAAAGCAGCTCATGCAGTTATCAGATTAGCCTGAAATGATGATGGGAGTTACTCAGGAAGCCCTGGGACAGAGTGAACATGGCTCGGTTAAGAAAAGCACTTCTTTGTTACACTGCAAAGCTGAACCCTGTGTGTGGGCAGATCTTATGCTCCTAACATTCAGCATTTCCCTTTCAAAAACAGGTCTGGTTTTACACAGCAGCATCTAGTTCCTCTCTTTTACGCAGGCTTATCACTACCTGTGGGCAAATTTGGAAATTTGGGTAAAATTTGAAGATGAGGATAATCCTGAAACTAGAGTGCTATTTGCTTTGGTTTTATCATAGCAGAGGGAATCCCTGAGGTTAATTGTGCTGTGCCCAGAATGATCTCCTTTCATGTGCCAAGTTCAGACAGTACCAAGGTGTATAAGTTTTTCAAATAATTAAAAATCTCTGATTATTTCAATTTTTCCTGAAGAGTTAGTCAAGATGACAGGCTCAGTTTTTCTGGGAGCCTGCCCACAACAGGCATCATGAGCCATGCTTGTGCCTATGCTAGAATGCTTTAGAAAATCCAAACCCAAGTAACACCAAGAGGGGACAGTAGTGTGGAAAGGGCTGGCCTACATGAACATTGTCTGGCCTGCTGGTATCTGAGAGCCACTATAGATCACAGAAGATTTTTGTATGTAAAGATTCTTCTAATTCTAGAAGGTTTTACCCAGATTTTACCTCTGAAAGGATAAAACGTTAGATATATTAAACACAGTTCATGTTTAATTTAAAAAAAAGAAAGAAAAATACTATGGTTTAATGAGTGCTCTCCAGCAGCCCAAGCCTTTAGGTGCCCTGTCTTGTGAGCAGTCCTGTGGGCACCTGGGTACCTGTTGAGTTCAGCACTAGTGGGATGGCAGCCACGTCACAACAAAGAAATGTGTTCTGCAAGCAAAGGGGAACTTTTTCCTTAGTGCTGATAAAGGAAATGGGTAAAGATATCTTGACAAAAATTATCAAAGCAGTGTAACTATATATGGGGAGATACTGGGGAAGAGAAAAAGTGTTATACAATCACTGTAAGGCTTTCCAAAACTCAGAGGCCACCATCTTTAATATTACCTTAATATGTTTTCTTCTTTCTTTCTACAATATAAGTTTTGTAGTAGTAGTGTAGTATATCTACACAGAAAACAGAGTGTTCTCCTTACCCAGGTAGCCCTCTCCTGGAAGGGGGTAGCCCTCTCTTGTATGGCAGCCTGTAGGTGTACAGTTCTCAAAATATTTTATTAAAACATGGTTTGTGGCATTGAAAGTGTCTTACAAAGGTGCTCCGTAGCAGTGCTGGAGGCTTGTTTGTGATACAGGTGAGCTAATGCTTCGGAATCACGTGGGTTTGTCACAGTGACCATGCTATGCATCGTGTCAGGGCTGATAGCCCTGTAACCTGGGTGTTCATTAGCATATCTTACACTGGCTGATATGAATAGTAATTCGTTTCCAGAGTTTTATCTGAAAAAAACGAGCCCATTCACAGTCCACTTTAGGACTTTATGCACAGCTGGTTTTGGATATTGCCTGGCTGTTGCATCCAAATGCCTCTTGTACACAATATAATGGCAATAACAAGGTGTTTGGCAAATCTCACCAAGTCTCTCATGTAGATTTTTTCCTGGGTTGTTGTTCCCCTACCCCGTGTGATGACTGAGCATCTCCACCCCCTCAGGAGGGCACTCTCTGAGGGACAGGGGTGTCCTGGGGGCCGTGGTCTCTGGTAGTGTGGTCTGAACAGGCTGAAACATTTTGAGGCAAATGGCTTCAAGTTGTGCCAGGGGAAGTTTAGATTGGATACTGGGGAAAATTTCTCCATCAAAAGGGTTGTGATCCCTGGCACAGACGGTCCAAGGCAGTGGTGGAGTCACCATCCCTGGATGGATTTAAGAGACATGTATATCGGGGACGTGGTTAGGGGTGCACTTGGCAGTGCTGGGGGAATGGCTGGACTTGATGATTTTGGGGGTCTTTTCCAGCCCAAACAATTCCAGGATTCCATGATCTGCTTTGTTCTGGTGCTTGGTGCTCTCCAGCGCTGGGACCACAGCCAGGGGCACCCAGGGTGCCAGGGGTGAATACTCTCTCCTGGTCTTGGAGAGTGCAAATCCCTCCTTGTTGCACTCTCCTGGGCCTTTGGAGGAGCTGTTGGAAGAGGCTGACAATATGTGCAGGGTTCCCAGCCAGCAGCCCATGGAGGAGTTTCCTTCTTTTCCTCCCAGGCACATCCCCAAAAACTGATGGGTGCTGCTTCTCCAGGTGAGGCCAGGGCTTAGTCCTGTGCTTACAGGCAGAGCAGGAGGGAGGACACTGAGTTTCACTGGGTGTGGATGTGCTTAGTTCCCCAGCTAACCAGTATAGGCTTGTGCTGGGATGTTCATCAATTTTTAGTGCTTCATCCATTAGTTTTAGCAAGTAGTCAAGACAAGCAGAAAGTTAAGCAATAGTATATTTTTACAGGAAAAAATAAACCAGAATTGCAGAAACAAAGATATTTTTAAATTTCCTGTTTGCAGTTGTTAACCCAGTAATCTGGAACTCTGTGAGAGCTGCCTTATTGTTTTTATGGAATTGCTCATGGATTTCATTGTGTTTTCCTCTTTTAGTAAAATGCATGGTACATTTACTCCCAGAAACAGCATTTTGCCTCATCTGGCAGACTGGAAGGATGTAACAAGTGAAAAAAAAGTAAAATATTTCTGCTAGATATTAGTAGATATTATATTCTATGAATTCGCAGCTTTTAATACCAAAGTGGTTCTTGGCAGTATTTGGACTCTTATCCACCAACTCTCTTGCATCAGGACAAGCACATTGGCCAAAAGAAAGCACAGCTGGTCTTGAGGGAAAGTCAACAAATCCACTAATGAGACGTCCCCATGGTTTATTGGTTCATTATTGGAAAAAAATCATGTGTGTTTCCAATCCAAGTTTGCTTATTTTCAGTTTCCAGGTGCTGTGTTATTGCATTAGTGAAGAGCCTCTTTCTCACTGGGGTGTTTCTATCAATGTTTTGATGTGCTTCTGCTCAAGTCATCTTCTTCAATTGAGAGATGATGAAATTGTTCATCTGGGTTTGGCTGAAATAGCTGAACATTTTTTCTACAGTCCAAGAAATACTCTCCATTTCCTAGTTGTGTACAGAGACCTTTTAACTTTTGACCATGTTTCAGTGAATATTTTTCACATCTCTTCTACTCCACATTCAAGTTTCCCTTTTGCTTTGTTTATATTTGCAGTAACTTATCAGACAAATGTTGGTTATCTGCATTAAACTTGTAAAGGAGCCAGATATGGACTTACTAGTTACTTTTTGAGAAGTCTGGTTTTGAAATCGGGTTTCTGCCTTTGGAACTGGCTGATGAGTAACAGCAGAAGGCCTCAGCCTTGTTCTGAGTTGGGGCAAGAACAAACCTCTGCAGTCTGGTGAACTAGCACAGGTGAGTGATCATTACAGAGAGGTGAATTCCCTTGATGGTGTGGGATGTGTTGCATTTAGTCACAGCCTGTGGTGGTGTAGCAAAGCTACAACCCAACAACCCAGCAGCTCCCGGGATTGTTGGCTGTAGGAACAATCCTGCAGGAGAACCTGGTATTCCCCAGCGGGGCTGAGTCACCACTGCAAAGCCAACCTCAGCGCTCTGCCTTTTACAGGAGGTGTTTGGGCAAAATTATCCTGGGTCTCTGGTCAGTCTGTGAAAGGTGTGAAAGGAGGGTAAAAAAAAAAAGAGGAAAAAAGCCTGAAAGGAGGGTCAAGCCTGATGACAAAACTGGAGAACGCAGCGGAGCCGTGCGGGGCCCGCAGCGGGGTGGGATGTCTCTGCAGCTCCGGCTGGGTTTGTAACAGTCCTGTGCAACTCTGTGTCCAAAGAACGAAGGGAAATAATGTATCCAGCTCCTTGAGAGCCCTCTCCATCCCTTCCGAGCGAGGTGTCCTGGCACACCGTGTCTCGGCGCTGTCTCTCCAGGGTGTGATTTACAAGCGGTATCAGAAATAGTAGCAGTTTCTCACCCACAGCTGCGCTTCACCCTGTGGTATTGCTCATAGTCCCCTGCAGTTTTACTCCCACGTCTTCCAGCAGTCCCAGATTTCTAAGGACATTGCTGCCTCCATGGAAGCACACCCGTTCCTTCCACAGCCCCTGGGGCTGGGGTCGTGGCGGTGCAGCAGGGGAGGCTGAGCCGTGGGTGACAGGCTGCCTTGGCAAATCTGGGAACGAGGGCTCAGTGAATAAGGCGCTGCTGCCCTGGGGTGGGTGTGGAGCCGTTCCCGATGTGGGCTGGAGGGACAGCGCTGTGGGGCAGGAGCCCTCGGCAGGAGGTTGGTGTGCGGCCACTGCAGCAGCTCATGATTCCACCAGGCTGAACTTTGTCATAGTCCCATGCAATAGTCTAAGCATTTCTTTCGAGGGACTGTTACGCGTTTCCTTCTGCTTTCCTTGCTCCGTCAGCGTTTCTGTGTGTGGCTGCAGAGTGGCTGATGCTCAGGTTGGAGTGCTCAGTGCGATGCAGCGATCCCCGTGTGCTTTGTAGAACTGTGGGGACAAAAGACTCTCTGGATTTAAAGTTGCTGAGTAAATTGTTAAAGCCAGAACTCTGTGTTAAATACACAATATTTGTATATAATTATACTGAAGGGGCTCCAATATAATTGGAGAGGGAGTTTGACAAGGGCCTGGAGTGGCAGGACAAGGGGCAGTGGTTTCTAACTGCCAGAGGGCAGGGCTGGATGGGATATTGGGAAGGAATTCCTCCCTGTGAGGGTGTGGGGAGGCCCTGGCACAGGGTGCCCAGAGCAGCTGGGGCTGCCCCTGGATCCCTGGCAGTGTCCAAGGCCAGGCTGGACATTGGGGCTTGGAGCAGCCTGGGACAGTGGAAGGTGTCTCTGCCCATGGCAGGGGGTGGAATGACATGGGATTTAAGATTCCTGCCAATCCAAGCCATTCTGGGATTCTATATTTTCAGACACACCAGTTAAACATGGAGATTCATGCAGAGGACAGAGGTATGTGATGACAAGGTTCTATTGCTGGCTTTGCCCCTCCTTTCCTCCCAAGCTTTTGGCAAATCCATTAACTTCTCTTTGGTTGGGTTTGACTTAACTCTCTCTCATGTGTGCGCATTAATTTGAGTACATTAATATTTTAGATGTAATACGTAACATCATGAAGAAAATTAATAGTTTATCTGTAGAAGAGGAAGGGGAGCGGAGCTGTTCTGGAAGGCTGAGTCAGAAGAGACTGGAAGGGCTGGCAGCAGAGTTATGGTCTGTGCTTGATGAGTTTCCCATCCTGATGGCTGGCAGGCCACTGGAGCTGCCTCAGTAGAATCCCAGAATCTCAGGCTCCAGATTGGAATTGGCTGTCACCTGGCCCTTGTGCCAGGCTCTGACTGACACTGAGGGGCAGCTGTGCAGCACCAGCCTGGGCAGTTTCTGTTCTGTGGAACCCAGCAAACCTGTCAGTGCATGGAGTCAGCCTCTGCTGCTTGGGATCTTCAGAAAATGCTCTCTTTGAGGCTGAAGGTATGTCTAGAATGCACTGTGCTCCTCGAGTTCCTGGCAGGGCAGGGGAGTGACAATCCACAATGACTTCTGATTGTGTGTTGCAATCTGTAGTTCTCAATACATCTGCTATTGGAATCAATAGATCTGAGTGCATGTTGTGCTTTCTGGAAACGTAGGTAATGCCATGTGCTCGCTCTTCTGGATTTTGTGGGATTCCATTCTGGGTTTCATTTTTTCTCAGCAAAAATTACCTTATTTTACATCTCAGGTAACTCCAAGGTTTGGGTGTGATCAGCTGTGTGCTTCTCCTGTGGCTGTTCACAGGGAATGTGGTGATATTCCCTTGGTTTGCAGGCTGGGCACAGTCCCCTGCCCTTGTGGGATGCTGTGGGTGTTACTGAAAAGTGGGAGTTCATGTTTCAGATTCACTCCTGACGTTTGCAGATGGTAAGGAGAGGGGAGCAGGGAAGGAAATGGGTGCTGAAAGTGACACCAGCAGTGAGGAGATGGTGTGAAGAGCAGTCCTGCACCGAGTGGGTACTGGGCAGAGTGTTCTGCTCCCAGTTACAGTCTGGAGCTGCCCTGAACTTGTGTTGGCTGCTACTTAAGTCCCATAAACAGTTTATGTCCCTTTATACCATACTGCTAAATTTTTCCTTTTAAAAAATGCTGAACTGAAGTAGTTGCTGAAGTTCAGTCACAATCTTAATTTGAAAAATACCCAAAGGGCTGGAAAAGGCTGGAGCTGGGGTTGTTCCCTGATGCTTCCAAAGCAAGGGGTGTAGGAAATTATCTAGTCAATGTGTCAGTTGCAATCAGAACTGCTGCTGCCTTTAGTATTCAAAAATGAGCCAAGCCTTGATATTTTTAGGTTATCAATCCTAACTGTTGTCCCAGGAGGCTTTCTGCAGGGAGGGTGGGCAGGTTTTGTTGTTTAGTTGGGGTTTTTTTGGTTGCTTGGGACCTTTCATTTAGAGCAAGCAGAACTGTTGTTTTATGCTTTGGTGCAAGGAAGTTTTTCAGATACAAAGCACTCACTACAAATGCTCTTCAGAATAATTTTTTCTGCTTTTTTGTGGTGTGAGAGTTGGCAAATGGTTTTAGGAAGGAAACCGTGTGTCAAGGAGGTGTTTCTGAAGAGCACTTACCCGGAATCGCGCAGTGAGTGGGAACAGAGCCTGTCTGGCTGCCCATGCTCACGGTCTGAACCTGCTGGCTGCTGCTGCCTTTTCATTGCTCTTTCTGAATTTTGTGTTTCTTAGCATTCTTGGCACTCTGAAATCCCTCTCAGAGCAGAACTGATTGCTTTAACTGCAAACCATGCTGATGGGGAGGCTCAGTGGCACTGGCCTGCTGGCATTCCAGGTCCTGCTCATGCCACAGGGCTTCAAGGGGACAGAACTGCCACAGAAAATGTCACAATCACTTTTTAAGGAAGTATGTCTTGTGGAGCACTTTAAAGGAGTGTCTTGTGGAGCACAGCCTGCGTGGGCTGGAAGGGTTCAGTCAGGTAAGGTTTTCCCTTTGAGAAGAGCAAGGCTGAGCTCTGATTTTGTGTTGATAAGTCACAAGCAGTGAAACAATATTAACACTTTATGTCATGTTTGTAAAAAGGCAAGAAAAGTATCTGCAGAAAAAGAGGAAATTTATGACTTTCCATAGAATCACAGAATCCCAGAATCATTTGGTTTGGAAGGGATCTTTGTAGGTTTCGGGTGTGGGTTCGGCAATCACGGTGGGCGCCAGACTGTAGGTTTCGGGTGTGGGTTCGGCAATCACGGTGGGCGCCAGACTGTAGGTTATGGGTGTGGGTTCGGCAATCACGGTGGGCGCCAGACTGTAGGTTACGGGTGTGGGTTCGGCAATCACGGTGGGCGCCAGACTGTAGGTTACGGGGGTTCTGGGGTCCTGTCGGGACGGCCGGACGTAGACGGTGACGGATGGAGACGAGAGATCTCTATAGGCAGGTCTTGGGACACAGCCGGTTTATTGTAAAGGGCGTGGGTATTGGGGCACTGCTCAGAGCTGGTAGACTCAGCTCTGAGCAGGCCCAAGAGAGCAAGAGAGTGAACGGGTGAGAGAGAGAGTGTAAGAGCAAGAGTGGAAGAGAGAGCAGGAGAATAGAATGGAAGAGAGAATGAGAATGAGAATGAGAATGAGAATGTCTGAAGTCCTGGTTACAATACAATAAATCATCTTCTGTACTGAATATTCTAATTGTCACTAACCAATCTAATACAAGATACAAATCCTATAGCATTTACATACAGCCTATAAGAGTTCTTATATTACCATAGAGTGTTACATCTTAACTTCTAAAAACTACTCTTTGGACCCCTTCTGCTGAGCTAGTAGGGTCTGCTCTGACCCTTGGACCTGCCTGCAAGCAGAGGGTATTGTTCCATCAAGAGGGGATTACCTTCAGTCGGCCATACCATTGTTTTCTAGTTGTTCAGTAACTAAGACCTGGTATTTCAAAAGTGGCTTTCATTTCGATGTTGCCTGTAGTTTTCATATTCCCAAAATCTTTTGTCAGGCAATCATATTTCCAAGGCTTTCCTGTTTCATCTTCCCCAACAGATCTTAAACCTCATCTTTTTCCAACCTCCAGCCAGGGTTGGGATTCTGCAGTTCAAATCATGGGTCGTTAAGAAAAATGTTGGGGTTTCCTTGTCAGTTTGGACCAAACTAGTTGCAAAAAAAGTGAAATTAGGCATTTCTAACACACCTGGAGTAACTTGAAAATAGACTCAAAATTAAATGAGACTGTGACATATATTTAGGTTGGAGATGAGGGAAAGGCTCTTCCCCCAGAGGGTGCTGGGCACTGCCCAGGCTCCCCAGGGAATGGGCACGGCCCCGAGGCTGCCAGAGCTCCAGGAGCATTTGGACAGCGCTGCCAGGGATTCCCAGGGTGGGATTTGGGGTGTCTGTGCAGGGCCTGGGGCTGGACTGGGTGGTCCTTGTAGGTCCCTTCCAACTTGGAAGAGTCTATTCTATTCTATTCTATTCTTCCATTCCATTCCATTCCATTCCATTCCATTCCATTCCATTCCATACTACAGTGTTTCCTGTTGGCAACAAATCCACGTCTGCATTATTATTCACCAGTAATGACATCATCTGAAACTTAACGAAATCAGTTTTAGACAAGTTACTTTGTTCCTGCTTACATTTGGTATCAGATTTATTTTTTAAACTTTTAAATATGTTGTGCTTGTAAATGACAGAAACCCACATAAAAGCTTACATAAGGAGGGAGAAGAAAAGCCTCATCTTGGAGGGACCTAGTTTGCCAGAATAGGACTGTAGGAGTAAACTGTCCCACTGGGGACTGAGGTGAAGGAAATCCTTTTTCAAGAGTACTTTGAGCTTCACTGGGATTCTCTTTTGTTTGTCCTCTTCAGCTAGATTAAAGTGTGTGGGATTTCTTGTTGTATTTCTAGAGAGGGAGATGCTAAAGGTGTAAGCAGGAAAGTGCTGTTGGTTTCTAGCCCTGGGAGCATTGGTCTTGGCTGCCAGGCAGGGCTGGTACCACCCAGGGCCGTGCTTGCCATCCGAGGCAGGGTGCCACGTGCTTCCCAGAGAAGAAGCTGGGAGCTTGGTTCCATTTAAAATGTCCAGTTACAACCAGTTCTGATACTGAGCTTACCAACTCCTCCTTCTGTGTGTTCAGAGGAGGTTTGAGTCCCTCAGGTGCCTTGCCCAGAACCCTGAAGAGCCCTGTCTGCTTCCTGCTGTTCTTTGCTTTAATTCACATTTCAGTTCAGGCAGAGTTATTTGCGGGATGCTGGTGTGCTGTGCTGGAAGGTTGTTCAGGCTTCAGCTGTACACGACAGGTGTGACCCTTGGAAGTGCTGGGAATTGCTCTGCTA
This sequence comes from Corvus hawaiiensis, assembly GCF_020740725.1. Lineage (NCBI taxonomy): Eukaryota > Metazoa > Chordata > Aves > Passeriformes > Corvidae > Corvus > Corvus hawaiiensis. The sequence goes on along the minus strand of NC_063223.1, from coordinate 23,403,667 downwards.
GCTGCAGCAGCAGCTACGAGGCCAGAGATTCCTCCTGGAATTCCTTCTGGCTCTTGGCCAAATCATCGTACCCTGAGCAGTTCTGTAAATCCCGCCACGTCTCCCTAGGTTAGAATGAGCATGACCCTCTCTTCCCTGCTTGGAAAATAAACATTCCCACTGCTGCAGCTCTCTCCACAGTCTTGCTGTGTTTCTCACAAGAGTGAGATCCAGAGTACCTGCATGTCATGAGAGTGATGCTGTGTGTTCGCTGGGCCAGGCTCTGGCATCATCCCAGAATGGTGCATAAAAGAAGAGTTGTGTAAAATATAATGCTAATTGAGAGTGAATTCATTTTCTAGGAATGGCTTATGACCTTTCCAGGAGCTTGCAGTGCTCTGTCGCCAGACGGGCTGGAGGTTATTGCAAGGCTTTGGGTAAGATGCTGTTGTGAAAGCTGTAAGGAACAACCTGCTATGGCAGGACCTGATGTGGTGTGTGGGTTTGTGCTCTGGAATTGCTGATGAGCAGCAGTAAACCCCAAACATACACAACCCCGAAGTCCACAGCAGCAGGGCCTTGGGACCTGCTTCAGTAAGTAGAGGTCCTGTTGGAGGCAAGAGGGAGAAAAGGGGCCCTGGGATAAAGCCACACTGACTGATCCATCATCATCAACCTGTTGCATCATACAGCTGGTAAAAGGGAAACTGAAAAGGGAAACTGGTTCCTTTGAAGGGTGTGAGGGAGATAGTGGTACCAGTTAGCCACGCAAGTGTGTCCAGTCGGGGGGAATTACCAGGTGGAGCAAATCCTTACAAATCCATGCACACAGAGGACACCATTTCATACCAGCCCAGGTCTGAACGCCTGATCCCAGGACACTCAGGTGGTTTATGCCTTCTGCTACCGTGGTTTTCTTTGTTTCCCTCTATCAAGGATGTCGTCTGTCATTCCCACACACACATGTGCCATGTGCTGTATCAAAGGACAAGATGGGCCGTGTCCACTGTGGCTGTCTGCAGCAATGGGACAGCGCTGAGCACTCCGTGGGAGGGGACCCTGTCCTGTCACCTGGACTGCGATCGTGGCGCTGAGCCAGCCGGAGAACGGCACGGGAAGGACATGCAGAGCACAGCGTGGATGTACATGGAGATGTAGAAAGCCAATTTGCATCTCAAAATAGGAATAAAATGTGATAAAGCTGTAATTAGGTCATTTGAAATTTGATGTTAATCTTTTGAAAATGTATTTGAAGTGCTGAAATGAAGATACAAGAGCAGGTTATGCAGCTCAACAACAGGAAGAGTCAAGAATGGTTTGGAGGTTCTGTTAATAATTTATCATTCTTTAATTGTGTGGTTGTTGGGTTTAATATAGTAAGTTCTTTGTAAATATGATGGTGAAAATCATTCCTATTCCTTCTTCCCTCCTCGTTGTACTGTTGGCTCATTTTGGAGCTTCCCCTGTGAGCGTTACAGTTGTTTCAGGATGTTTGCCATGCAAAGCAGAGCATGAAAAGGTAATGTCAGGGTACTATCAGGATTTCCATGTGTTTATATATTTATATATATCTGTAAAGACTACATGAAAATGGTACTGTGACTGAAAATGAGAACCAACCATTGATCAGTATTTTTAGTGAGATCTGAGCATGCTCATGCAAATTACAGTGAGAAGTTACCTCAGGTTTAAAGATAAGTTATATAAAACGTTATATAAATGGGTGTCACAATTAAAGCAAATAAAACACATGCAGTGCTCAGGTTTGTATTACTGTGTATAAATGCATACATGGATGTATAAACACACACAGGTAGAGGTAGTTATTGCTGGACAAAGTTAATGATGTTGCCTGGGGCTTTGCTGCTGTTTAGTTTATTTGCATTTATCTGTCATTTAGTCACACATGTACGCTGCCCATCTCCAGCCTGCTCCTGCCACACGTGTGGCTGTGGATGTGACACGCAGGATGAGCAGATCCTTGATGTGGTCAAGAGGGGTGAGAAGGAACATGAAATTCAAGGGAGTGGTGTTGCTCCAAGTGTTGTGGCTTTTGGAGGACAAGTCACAAAATTAAAAATTCCCGAGGGATCCATTGGTTGCAGGTGTGAGTTTGTAACAGGCTGGTGTTACAGGCAGTCTGCTGAGCTGTGGGTGCTGCACAGCTGATATTACAGCAGTGGTATTTGTAGTAGTGTTCCTGTTGGAAGGAGAAATGGACTGACAGGGTCAGGGCAGGGCTGCGGTCAGTTTGTGAGGCTTTTACATAATGGCCGATTTCCTGATATGTATGTGCTTATTTCTAAGGGTAATTCCTAGAACTGCAGAGGGCAAGACATGAGGGATACACTTTACCATGCAGTGCTTGGTGAACACAGGTTTGTGTTGCAGCACAGCTGATCCTGGCTCCTGCTCCTCAGGGCTTGGGTTTAGCCCAGCTTTTGGGGTTCCTGCTGCTGTGGGGCTATCCTGGGAAGGTGGCCTACCTGCTTGGCCACTTGTGGGATGCCATTCCTGATAGAGATGCTTTTCATCTTCAAATCCTTGGGACAGCAAAGGAATGCTGAGGTTAAATCACATCTCGTTCACAGAGCTGCCTGCTGCCACACTGGGCTGGTGGCTGCCAGGGCTCGCTCAGAGCAGTCTGCCATGGGAGCTGGCTGCGTTGGCCTCTAGGGCCTGGACACGTCCTGGTTTGAGAGCTGGCAGTGCCCACCCTCCTCATCCCTCGTGGATGCGTGATGTGTTACGCTGAACCTTGGAGCTGTGACCTCATTCTGTAGGGTCTCAAGGAACTGAGCAGTGAGCCACGGCTGATTTTGGGGGTTCTGACTTCCAGCTTTGAATAACAGATTTGTTGCTGGTGTGCACAGGTGCTAGTTAGGCCACATAACAGTGTGATGCTGGCAAAGACTAGGGCTGTGCAGTAGTTGCAGATTGCTGTGGTCTAGAAACTTCATTTATTTCTCTTTGATTGATTCCTTTTTTCCAGGGTGGGTGATATTTCTATGATGTCACCAGTTTGTTTTTGCTGAGGAAAAAAAGGCACGTGCTAATAGTAGATATTTTTATAAAGTAGTTTGACCTGTGCTTGGGCAGAGGGTGCCCTATGAGTGAAAACACAGGAAGGCTGGATTGCAGTGCTTCTCTGTGGAGGATGATTTGTGCTGGGTTTGTACAAGGCTGTTCTGACAGTGGGCTGTTCCCGTGGGCTGCCTCCTGGAGTTCTTCATGGAGCAGTGGTCAACAGCTGAGGTGACACATTGCATGAGGAAGAAGTGCTGAGACACTAATATCACAGAGTTCTGTTGATCATACAGTAATGCAAGGATTATTTTCCCTGAGACAATTATCTTTCCTACTCCCTTCTGCACTTGCCAGGATATAGCCTGTGGTTTCTAAAATGATCATGAAAATCAGTCCATTCCCAGGATCTTTTGTTCACTATTACACTTGCCTTCAGTGCATGTGAGAGAATGCACTTCATCGCTCCATCCCTGTTGTGTGCAGCAGATAAACAAGGATTTATTTGATCAACCCAGCACTAATTCCATAGAGGAGTTTTGCAGTCTGTGTGGCGATAGAAGAGGAGGTTTTTGGGGATCTGGAGTTGCCTATGCAGACTGGGATGAGCTGGGATGACCCGGAGGGAGGAAGGCTAAAGGGCAATTTTATGCATGAGTCCACTTTCTGGTGTATGGCCACTAACCCGACCCAGCATTTACATCCAGGCAGAGCCCCAGGGCCAGGACTCTGCCTGCAAGGACCCTTTACTCTGTAAAGCTCTCAGTGACCTCAGCAGGAAAAGCTCAGTGTCCACCCCACTTGTTTTTAGATCTCAGCCATCGGGGAGCTTAGTGTGAGAAGTTATTCTGCTGACAGAGGCTGTGGTTAGGAGTGTCCTGTGAGGATGACAGGTCTGAGGACATTGAGCCTGTAAGGTGAGTGTCAGGCTAGTCCATGGAGTGAAATGGACTCCATGTTCTTCCGAGTCTTTTCCAATGTAAATGATTCCGTGATCCTGTCATTCTCCTGGGCCAAGAGTCCTGTGTGGGTCTGTGGGTGGAGGGGATGCTGTGCTGGTGGCACCAGGCTGGGGAGATGAGCTGTGGGGAAGGGCCCTGCACTGCACCCGGCCATGGCTGCGCAAGGGGAGCCAGGGTGTGTGCTGCCCACTCACTGGCTTTGTTTCTGAATCCTGTAGAGTGCAAAATGTGTCTGTTCAGGTGTATCTGTCTGAAGTTCTGTAGCAGAAGAGTGGAGCTGTGTCGATGGAGTCACGCTGAGTGGGACGGGTGCTGCAGCTCTGCCGGCTCTGCGGTTGCTGGCTGGCACCTGCACGTCAGTTGAAGAGGAAACAGAAACCATACATAGAGAACAGAAGGTGACTGGTGAAAGGAGTGGGAGAGAGGAAGAAAGCAGCAGAGACAAGACATGTGCAGACCAGTTCACTTTTCACACCTGCAGACTGCTGGCTCAGCCCTGAGGGCAGGAGCTCCGTTGCCCTCGCAGCACCCTTTGGGGCAGGGCTGGGATGCACTGTGGTGTTGTCTGCTTTGTCACCTTCCCCTGCTCCCAGGTCGGGATGAGTCCTTCTTGCTCCCTGCAGTTGCAGTATGGCCATCCAGCCTGGAAAAAATTTTGGATATGGCCAAATTCTTTTGTGGACCAGTGCCACTTCTCTCAGTGGAGTCACACAAGGAATAAACGAAACCTAAGAGAATGATTTTGAGAGGAGGGTTATTTTTGTTCTGTTTGTTCAATGGAGTTCTTGACCTTTTGGGTTATATTTGGGCTTCGCAATTTTTTCCTTGAGTTTTGCTTTATTCCTGCTTTTTACCACTGTCTCTTTCTCTGGTTCCCTCCCTCTTGGCTTATTTCCCATCTGCTTTTGGGAAACCTAGTGAAGAGAAGGAGGAGAACAAACATCAGGGCAGCTGTAATCACACAGGGCTGAGCAGTTCTCTGCTGCACAGGCTGAGCCCAGTTTTCAGCAGCAGCGCTGTGACACAGTAGTGAGTCCACAGGTGTCCTGTGCCCAGCTCAGGTCCTGCACGTGGCAGAGGATGGGAGTTGACCTGGGCTGGCACTGCCAGGGAATGGGGCAAGAGATACGTTGCTGTGCAAAAAACGGCATGAAACATTCTCCCCAGTCAGTGATGAAGGTGCTTGCCTCTTCAAGGTGTTGCCTCTGAGGTTGTCGAGATGACAGGCATTGCAGTCAGCTGGAACTGTGTGATTGATTGTTGGGGTCAGTCTCTAAGTCTTTAATCATTTTAAATTATATGACATCAAGATTGAACAGAATTTTGAGTCGACATAAAATAATTAGGGGCAAAAGAGTCTCATCCAGCACTTGTCACCCTGTGTTTCATGAGAGTGTCGTCTGCCAGCAGTAGGGATCAGAAGAGCTGGACTTCACTTCTGAAGCAAGGTGTATTTCCTTGTTCTGTACATTCCCTCAGTGAGAAGAGGTTGTTGTAAAATATAATTCGTTCTACACTAAGCAGTAATTCTCCTTCAAATTATATCTTAATAAAAAAGAGAACATCTTGGGCAGTCTCTGATTTAGGCACACTGCATTTTAAATCTGTCCTAATTACAGTGCTCATCGCTTAACATTCATTTAATGAAGATCCTCATTTATAAGGACAAGGTTGGCAAATAGGAATTAATGCCATTATAACATGTGAGTCTCCCAAAGGAAACAAATCAAAAGCTCTGTGAAGGAAATGAAACCTTATTATTTATAGCAAGGCAAAGCACAGAGTCACCAGCCATTCATTTGTGTATCTGGCTCAGGGGCCTGCAGCAGATGTGGTTTGGAAAGGACAGTGCCATGCTGCCGTGGCATCGCTCCGGCTGGGACACCGCTTCCTTCGAGGAGCCCCCAGTGCAAGGCTCCTGTCTTGCAAGTGGATCTTGGTTTTGTTTCGGTCTCAGTTCCTGGTTCAAGTCCAGACCTCCTCTCATCAGCCCCAGAAGTAACCATAGTGGTTCATCAAGGCCCCAAAAATAAGGATGGAAGGAAGACATCACAGTTGTCTTGGTGGATCTGGAATATTGTGGTGGATGCACATCTCTGCTGCTGTCATTTTGTCTCATGCTGGTATCAGAACTGCTTGGTTTGAAGGAACGCTGTCAGATTGTCTTCATAGGTGTTGATTTCAACACACACAGTAGGTGGATGGTTCCACTGGCTCCTTAAAATCCTTGGTCATCCTGAGCAATGTTTCACTGATGGAATTCAAGTGATGGCAGTGAGAGTTATGTACCAGCCTAAGAGCCCTTAGGGTACTGCAGGCTTGCACAGGCCCCTGCAACCCTCACAGGTATCTCCTTCCAGGAGGGTCCAAGTCTCTGGTGACTCCAGTGAATGGCTGGAGCTGTGCCAGGGGAGGTTTAGGTTGGATATCAGCAAAGGTTCTTCCCCAGAGGGTGCTGGGCACTGCCCAGGCTCCCCAGGGAATGGGCACGGCCCCGAGGCTGCCAGAGCTCCAGGAGCGTTTGGACAGCGCTGCCAGGGATGCCCAGGGTGGGATTTGGGGTGTCTGTGCAGGGCCTGGGTGGGACGGGGTGATCCTTGTGGGTCCTTTCGAGCTGAGGATATTCTATAATTTTATGAAGCCTCTGAAGGCTCTCTGTGTGGGCAGCACAGCCCAGCTCTTGCAGAGAGCTGGGCATTTCAAAAGCACTCACTCAGTGTTCATTTTACAATAGCAGCCTCAAGGCCATGGGACTGGTGTTGGTGGTACTGCCTGCAGGGGGAAACTGAGTCAGAAAGCTGAGCTCATTTCCTGGGATGAAGAGCAGTCCAAGCAATCTGATGAGCAGTGAGGATTTTCCCTGTTCCTGCATTCGGGTGTTGCTGAAGCTGCTGGGCTCCTGGCAGGTGCTGTGCAGATGCTGTTCAGTTTGCAAAGAAGGCCTTTCCCTTTCCCTCCACATTTGTGTTTCTGTGAGCGTATGAGAGGTGATGTGAAATGCTGGCTGTCCAGTACAGCTTGAGTTCTCTCTCACTTAGGCCTTAAATAAAGAAGTCCATGCAGGGGACCCTCACCCCTGAGCCCACACCAGCACATGGGTTTCATCTGCTGTCCTTGGTCTTGGGTCTCCTGCTGAAGTGACAGCAACGTGTGTCCCTGTTCTCCCGAATGACTCCTGAGCTCGCTGCTTTGCTTTAACCCTAGCTGACAGCAGGCTTCAGCTCTCCAGAATTTGTTTCGTGAAAACATGTGACTGATTAGATGAGACAAATTCTTCTGCTTAGGAAAAGGCTTGTCTGTTTGCTCTGGAGCACTGGAGAGCACACAGGGGAGAGCCCTGGTCAGAGTTCACCCTGTAAAGCCACCAGGAAAACAGCCCGGGAGACATGATCCCATGGAACAGCTCATTTCCTAGCTCTCAAAACGGTAGCCCTCTTTCCCCTTTTCTGTCTCTTTTTCTCTTGTGCTCACGGTGTTGGCTGTTGCATTTCGGGATGCTGGGATGTGGACACAAGAAACTGCTGTCACTTAACATTGGCCTGGCATCAAAACATGAAGTGTGAGCCTCTCCACTGCTGGGAAGTGCTGCTTTTCAGCAGGACCCATGGCGCTGTTCAGGTGGTGGAGGCTCCTGGAACTGGACAGGTGTCTTCTGTACAGATGACACCTTGTTGTTAAGGAAGAGCATTACTGTGCAACACATGATCAGTGACACACCGAGGAATGCCAGTCGTTAAGGGATGGGGATGAGCTCAGGTTAATCAGTAATTATTACCTATAAAAATGCTGTGAATTCTTGAATGTGCTTCATGGAGCTTTGATGATTTGTCCTCATGGGTTGGGGTGGAGCAATGCTGGGAAGGGAAGGGAAGGGAAGGGAAGGGAAGGGAAGGGAAGGGAAGGGAAGGGAAGGGAAGGGAAGGGAAGGGAAGGGAAGGGAAGGGAAGGGAAGGGAAGGGAAGGGAAGGGAAGGGAAGGGAAGGGAAGGGAAGGGAAGGGAAGGGAAGGGAAGGGAAGGGAAGGGAAGGGAAGGGAAGGGAAGGGAAGGGAAGGGAAGTGTCTTTACTGCTCTGTTGGGTGCTGTTGGCTTGGGAAATAAACTCAGGCAGACCTGCTAGACAACCCCCATCATATCCACAGGGAGTATCCGCTCTTCTTGTACAGAGCCTGCTTCTCATTGGGGGTACGTTGGAACACGTCAGCAATGGAGAGGAGACAAAGTGGTGTTATGCCTTTGCTACAGTGGATTTCCCTTGCAGGGAGTTTTTATAGCCAGATGAATGCTGAGCTATGTCATCCAGCAGATTGACTTGTGTATTCCCAAAGGAAAACAACCAGACGCAGTTTGTGTGGTCAGTGTGGTGTTTAGCACAGAGCAAAGGATCTGCCATCCTCCCCAGCAGAGCGTGCAGGTGCTGAGCATCCCCGGAAGCCACTGTCATTCCCTCCTGCACTGACTGACAACTTTCACCCAAACCCCGCTGCCTGTTTGCACACCCTGTGTTTCACCTGTGTGCTGAGTTTGGAATCCTTCTCAGGAACAGATAAAGCATGTGGCTTTGGTTGGTTTCAGGGGTTGGGATGTTAGCCTATTTTTTCTTTGGCTCTATTTCTGTTTTCCTAGATTTGATTTTCTTCCCCAGCTAAGAGTGTTTTTCTTGTTGATTTTATTTTCTCATATTTTTCTAAACTTGTCTTCTGGTTGATAATGGAGGTGACGTGGTTTTGATAGAACAGATACTACCTGGGTTAATTTTTCTCCTGAAGCTACTTAAAATGTTACCTCCCTGCAGATGACAACCCAAGGTTGCCAGAAACATTCATGCTATAAAACCAGTTCAATTTACACACCTTTTATTATTGTTGCCTGCATAACAAAAAAATCATTGTTAACTTTATCAGAATATTGAAACTTGAACATCTCTTCACTGCAAACACAGAAGCAATTTCATTTTAAAGTGGCAAAGGGCAGAGTTTCTAATAAAAATGTAATTTGTAGCCTCTGACTGCAAAAGCTTCTAATGTGCTAATTCTCCTTTAAGTCTGTGTAACATGGGTGAGATATCAGCTTAAACAGCTGCATTATCAAAGTCTTTACTTGTCATTATTATTTTTTTTTCCCCACAACAGTTTTGGTAAAATTCAAATACATTTTTAATAATGTTTCCCTTTTATCTCATTATCAAATTAGTTTTTACACTGCCTCAACTTGAGTTAAATCACTTAACGACCATTTAAAAATCAACCATTAGGTTGGTTAAAATTGTTCCAACAAGATATTCCTGGATGCAGGATAATTGATCTCTTAGGCCATCTTTGCTGTGTTTGGGCAGGAAGGTTTCCTGAGCTGCGAGGGATGGTGGTGGCTGCTGCTCCAGCATCCCACATCCCACATCCCTGCCCTGCACTGCGCTGCAGATGCATCATCCCCACTTCCCAGCTGGCACTGCATGGCTGCAGCCCCTCAGGCATTAACAGCCGTGGGACAGCAAGTGAGGGCCTTTGTGGGGTGTCTGGGAAGGGTTTTCTCTCACAAAAGAATTGTCCATCCCTGACACAGCTGCCCAGGGCAGTGGTGCACTCTGCATGCCTGGAGGGATTTAACAGCCACGTGCATGTGATGCTTGGGGACGTGGGGCAGTGGTGGCAGTGCTGGGGAATGGTTGGGCTCGATGGTCTTTGAGGGCTTTTCCAACCTAAACAATTCTATGACTCTGTGATTCTGTCCTTCACCAAGGGAAAATTCTTTCCTTCCAACCTGCCTTGGGACCCCGATGCTTTCCCCAGGGACGTGTTTGGTCCTGCCAGATGCCATCATTGTCCCACAGTTAAAAAGCAGCATCAGGAGATAATTTGCAGTCAGAGACCTCCCCCCTGGGGGTGCTGTTGGGGACACCCTGGCTGTTCTCGTGCCCCTCTGAGCATGGTGCCCGTGCTGTGCCAGCGTCACCATCTCTGCCACGGAGTGCTGGAGCGTGAGCGTGGCATTACTGCCTGGGGCTTCCTGTGGCAGTGGGGTCCTGCTGGGCTGGTAGCACACTGGTCTGGAGTGTCTGGGACTTTGGAAATAGGCTCCTGCTGGTAGAAATGGAGCAGCTCAGTCTGCTCCTGCTGCTGCTGTTCCCAAGGCTACTCCCTGCTCTGCCTCCTGCTACATGTCCCCCACTCCCTGCCCATCCTTGGCCAGCTCTGCCTCAGCATTCCTTTGCTGAACCGGGTACCTCCAGTTCCATCACACTGGTGGGCCTGAATAATCACCCAACAGTGCTACTGGGAGCTCTTCCCAGTTCTTCCCTGACAGTGATAACACACCCAGATTGCACTGACACTGCTGTGGGGGCACTGCGGGATCCTGCTCCCAGCACGCTGCCTGGATCCCGAGCACACTGCCTGGATCCCAAACACAGCACCTGGATCCCGAGAGCACTGCCTGGATCCCAGGCACATCACCTGTGATCAAACACTGGCTGTGATCCCGTGCCAGCTGCCTCTAGACCCATCTGATCATTTTCAAATGCTTGGTTTGAGTTTTTTTGATGTTTGTTTCTCCTGGGCAACTGGGGCTGCGAAAAAAAATCTGGAGGGACCAAAGTGGAGTGTTCTCATGGGAAGAACCAATAGATGCAAACCACAGAGTGCCATTTGTGCTGGAATTCGGGGGCTGAGGGGGGGGACACCACTGTTCAGTCACTGTAGATGACTTGGTTTTCTTCAGCTGGAGGAATGCTTTGATTCTATATTATTGGTAATTAACCACCCTGAGAAAAAACACAGTAGTAAATTGGGCAGGAGATGCTTCAGAACCGGGCCCTGACTTCTACCAAGGCTGGCAGTCCCCTTCTGCTTTTTATTCCCAGGTGGAAATGCTCAGACCAACCCAAGGGTCAGTCACGTCCCCCTGCTACCCAAATCTTTCTCTGTAAAGCCAATACAGGCAGTGGGAAACCTTGCTCCTGTCCGGGCAGGAGTGGTTGCCTGGGGCTTTCTGGCTTTAACTGTGGAAATTCAGCCTCCTGTGCCTATTTCCATGTGGAAGCCCACCAGCAGTCCTGCTGGTGGCAGTACCTGGAGAGCCAAGCTCTGCTGCTTGAGAGGAGCAGCACAGCCTGGAAGGGGTTGATATTTTGGTTACTGATGTCCCGAGGCAGTTCAGCTGGGGGATCCCTTGGACAGTTCACACTCCCAGTTTCCCACACAGCGAGGGCAGCAGCTTCTCCCTGTGAGCAGCTGTTAAGTGGCCAAACGTTATTCCAAGGCTGTGCTGTAGTTGGAAAAGTTGACTGTGTCTTCCAGGGGCCCGCTGGAGTTTGAGGTCAGTTATTTTTGCTTCTCTGCACTGTTCTTGTCAGATGTTTCACTCGCTCTCAGAACAATGGCTCCCACCACACTGCAGCCATCGCCCTGTGCCACAGCTGGCCAAACCTTCTCCCATTCAGTGCCAAGGGTCTCATCTCCTCCATACAGACTTTTCAAGCCCTTGTAGAGAGCTTAATCCATACCTTTACTGAGCTTAGCAAACTGAATCCAGTGGCATAAGCAGCTGACACTGCTTTGTGGGTAAAGGAATCCTCTACATTCTCTTACACTGGCTCTAATCTGCCAGGGTTTGTTTAAATTTTCTACTGATTAGTATTTTTCAACTAATTTTTCTGGTGTTTTCTACCAATCCGATATTTTTCTCTATATATGTACAGAACTCTGAGGATTGGATTGTTGTGATTATGATTTTTCCTGTCGGCAAACTTCAGTTTTCTGTGCTGGCTTCCCAGGGACACAGTAATTTTGTATTTTTTCAAGTAACTGTTTAATGAAAAAAATCAGCCAAATTTGCAGTTGCTTTGACACAATTCCAAAAGAATGATTTCTATTCCCAGTCTGGGTTCACAGAGATGAGAGTGTCTCTGGCTTTGGTTGCAGAGCCTTTCTCACCCCAGGCTCTTTGTTTTGAAGGGAGCTGGCTCCCACATTGGCAGCTGCAACAGGGGCACCATACCCACCAAGGTTTCTGGCAGGATCTTATTTTGACACAACATTTACAATGGTAATAAAAGAGATGTGTTTCTGTATCTTAGCTAGTTTGGCCTTTCCCAGCATGGTTGCAGCCTTGGTTTTGTTGCTGCTGTTCTCTGACAGCAGGTGTGTCTGTGGTTTGTGATGGTGTCGTGCACCACGGGTGCCTCAGGGTCAGCAGGGGTTTCAAAACCACCTCTGGCAATGGGGGCTCACAGTGCATTTTAACAGCTGCTCCCCTGCCCCAGGTGTGCTGTGTTGGTTCTTGGACACCTGCACACCCTGCCAAGGGCACCCCAGAACCCTGAGCTGCTCAGGGAGCGGGTCCAGGGACTCGTGTGGAAGGGTGGGCACAGGATGGTGTGTTACCCCTCCCTTATCAGCACCCAGGTCATGGCCTTCCTGCTTCTGGACCAGCACCAGGTGCTGCTGCTGTGTCCACCCTCTATGAATTTCTCCCATTGCTGAACCGACTTTTGGACGTGCTGGTGTTGTCCTGCAGAGCTTGAACAGAGTGAGAATGATTTGAGAGGTTCTATGAAGTACTTGGTAGAACTGGGTCACGCTGCTGTCTGGCCTTTGAGAGTGGAGCAACCATCCTCTGCTCTGCTTCCTCCAGGGCAGAAACAGGAGCTGTAAACTCTGCATTCCTGCACTCACCACTGCTCAGCACTGCTGGTGGAGTGCCAGGAGGCAGAATGTGGCCTTGTGCATGGAGATGCCATTGCATGACCCCTGCCCATGCCTTTTCCCTGCCAGAAAAGCAGTGTTGGTGTTCTCTGCGAGCTGAGGAGCACTGGGAGGTGCTCTCTGCTCACTCAGAGCACTGGGAGCTGTTCCCTGCTCACTGCAGAGCACTGCAGTGGGCAGCATTTCAGGTGGTGAAGCAGAGAAAACCCGGGAGAGCTCTTGGCACGGTGCAATCCGGCCTTGCCTGGCTGGTGCTTAAGGTGCCTTTGATGCCTCTCATGGGTGCTCTTGCCTAGCTAAGCTCCCACGGAGCCAAGGCACACGGGATGAATCTACAGCACCCCACTGAACTCTTCTCTGTGTGGTACCTTGCAGCCTGGGCTGCTCCTGACACAGGCAGCAGGAGCAGAGTCCCCTTTGCTCTTCCTCTGTGGGCAGGAGCAGCACCGTGCTGGGCCTGGATCTTTGGCTGGCTGATTGGCACTTGGACTGTGCAGCAGCTCCTTGTCTTGGGTGCTCCAACACTTTGCTGTGTGTTCGGCTCCTCCCCAGCGCTGTGCTGCCGTGGGATTGTCCGTGGGTGTCCCCAGGGGCTGTGGGTGCTGCTGGTGTGTCCCATCCAAACCCACCTCAGTGGCCTCCCGGCACAGCCCATCCCCTTGGCAGCCGGCAGTGCTGAGCTGGGTGTCTGCTTCACCTCCTCGTGTTCCTACAGTGCAATAGAGGTGGCACCCATGGAATTTGTGCACGTGGTATCCCTTGCCAAGATCGCTCTGGCACTTCACAGCTGCCCACACATATTTTGTGAAGATGTGTTTTGTTAATCAGGTTTACGTGGGATGGTGCTGGGAGAACTCTGTGTGAGTGCAAAATGGTCTCCTTGGGAAAAAACCATTCTGTGGGACTCTGCCACATTTTCATGGAGTTCCACAGTGGCCTGCTAGTGGGCTTCTGGCTGGCAGCTTTTGTAGCAACACCTCAGGGATGTAGGCTACATAAACCCAGTCTGTACCAGCGTACAAGGCCCCCAAACCTGGTTTGGACAGAGCTGCTGCTGGTCAGTGCAGCTGCACAGGGCTTTCATCACTCACTGTGTGCTTGGAGATGGTCGGGCTAATGTCAGATTCACCTTCTTGTGTTCCAGCTGTGTCGGTGTGGAAGAAGAAGAGGCACCAGATATTGACATCTATCATTGTCCAAACTGTGAGAAAACCCATGGAAAGTCGACCTGTAAGTACCCATGTGCAGCCAGTTCCCCACACACAGCAGGGGCGGGGCATTTGGACAGCAGGAGCTTTTTATTTTGGTCATTACGAAAGGCACGCCTAGGTACCATGTGCCATAAATACTGGGATTCAAACCAGAGGGTGAAGAAAGATGTTAGTGGGAGGAAGCTGCGGGTTGGATCCTGGAGCTTTGGCTGCAGCCTTAGGCATGTGTGTGAGCTCAGGCAGGGCACTTACCTGGGCAGCTTCAGCCCCTGGCCCCATAAAAGCAGTGTCCTTCCTTGCAGGAATTGTGCTGACACTCAGTAATGTGGGCTAGAAAAACCCTTTGGAGGCAGCTAAGTGCTAATACAGGGAGTTTTGGAACCTAAATGGTGTTTTCTGACTGCAGATGAGACGAGTAAGAAACAGTTTGTTGTGCTTGGCCTGGATATAGGATTGCAGCAATTTCCATGTCAGTCAAAATTGTAGGATACACTGAGGGTGCCAGTTCTTCAGTTCTTTCACAGGAAAAAGGTTCTCCTGAGCAAGTGACAGTTGATCTCAGTGGGAGTTTTGTCTGGGAGGGAATCGTGGGATGTGTTTGCTTTGGTCAGATTAATTCACAAATTCTTTCTATTATACAATGGAGAAAAAAAAAAAGAAAAGAAACCAATCCTTGTGAAAGATGAAATGCTTTGCTTGAAAACCAGTTATTATAAATAAGCAACAGTGCTAGGGAGGATCCTGCTGCTCTGCAACCTCAGGGCATCCTGCAGAGGAAGAGCACCATACTCATCTGCAGGAGCTGAAGGAATCCTGATGACCTTTTATGTAGTGTGAAATAAGGGGCAACTGGAAGGTGACTCCTGTTGAGTTAAAATTCAGAATTTTTAACCCAAGCAATTATTTCTGTATTGCCTTCATTGTTAAAGTATAAAAAATTTCCAGTGGGAAAGGGGAGGAGTCTGAAGTGTCTGTTTTGTGGGCAAAAAAGGGAATCATTTTTCCACTATGATTTTTTAAATATCAGATGTGAACTGGAAGCCTGAATGACCTGCAGCTGTTCCTGTCTCCCAGAGGGTCCAACTGAGCAGTTGGCAAAATCCCTGCTGTGGGACTGGTTCTGAAAGACTTAACAAAATCAATATGTCCCCAGAAAATGTTCTGGTTTGAAAGAATCAGCCTTTCTCGTGTTTTGTTGGAAGATTCTTGGTTACACAAATAGCCACAAATTCTATTGAAGTGAATGATTTGGGATTGGCAAGGGGGTGACTGCAGACACTCCCAGACTGCTCCTAACCCAGGAGGGAAGCAGCAGCACAGGATCTCCGGCCTCTGAGGGTCTCAATGTATAACATTGAGATGGGTCTGACACTTTTCATTTCTTTCATTTTGTTTTGAATTATAAATTATGAAAGGCACCTACTTTTCAGTGCAAGGGGGAAAAAACCCAGACAGAAACAGCAAAAGCCTATAATCAGGAATTGAATATCAATTCTATGAAAACTGAGGTGCGTCATCTTAGAATTCAAGACATGGCAGTTTTGATGAAAAGATTGCAAGTTTAATATACCAGTTATGATGAGGAGAGTTGAATTGACAACAATATTCTGATGCTTTTAAAAAGGTTTCTGTCTATCCAGTTATTTTTATCCAAATAAAAATCCACTGCTCTGTCCCAGAGCCTGGCTCATGCAGCCCAGCAGAAAGTTAGCTGGAGCACAGTTCCAACAACCTGCCACAGGCAGGGACACCTTCCACTGTCCCAGGCTGCTCCAAGCCCCGTCCAACCTGGCCTGGGACACTTCCACAGCTGCTCTGGGCACCCTGTGCCAGGGCCCCCCCACCCTCCCAGGGAACAATTCCTGCCCAATCTCCCATCCAGCCCTGCCCTCTGGCACTGGGAAGCCATTCCCTGTGTCCTGTCCCTCCAGCCCTTGTCCCCAGTTCCTCTGCAGCTCTCCTGGAGCCCCTTTAGGCCCTGCAAGGGGCTCTGAGCTCTCCCTGGAGCCTTCCCTTCTCCAGGTGAGCACCCCCAGCTCTCCCAGCCTGGCTCCAGAGCAGGGGGGCCTCAGCCCTTGGAGCATCTCCATGGCCTCCTCTGGATCACTCCAGTGCCTCCACATCCTTCTGATGTTGCAGCCCCCAGATCTGGAGGCAGCTCTGCAGGTGGGGCCTCAGAAGGTGTCCCTTGACCTTCTTCCCTCTGGGGATGCAGCATGGTGGAAATACAGACCAACATCCCATTCTGTAGGACAGCAAGGACACTTTGTTTTCTCCCTCTGAATACACCACAGACAGTTTAATGATGTACAAGACCAATCATCAAAGAAGTGGAGTGCAAAAATTCTATTCAAGCATAAATTATTGCTGTCCTTACCTTGCGTTTTGGTGACAAGGTCACAAACTGCACAGTAGTTTTCCCCACTAACGTGTAGAATCACGGATCCCGTGGGAAAAGGAGGCTGTTATGCTGCAGCCCCTCCTTGCAGGGTACAACAGGCCAGGGAAGTTAAAAGATGGATGAAGTGAAGGCGGGAGTGGCTTGGCTCATGAATTCCATCTGCTGGGAATTTGCATGGAGGACGTCCTGCTCAGGGCCTGGGTGCTGCTGGGCTGTCTGCAGGGACATCACTTCCTCTGCTTGTGAGCTGCTCCAGGACCTGTTCAGACCCGTTATCCAGCACTATCAGCTTGGTAATAAAGGAGTAAGAGTTGTTTCAGCGCCAGTAGTTCACTGGTAGGATTTAATTATTGTGAGATTAGCAAAGGGAAACACAGACATCAATTGTCTGTTATGCAACTTGTCTGGATTTAAAAATATACATGTATTTCTGGAGCTCGCCTTCCACTAGATATGTTTTCCAGATGTCAAATTTAAAAATCATTTTCCTCTCCTTACATTTTTCCACATTACCACTGTGGTGAGTAGCTGCTCTCAGAAGATTGCTTCCTGTCACATGCCATTTTAAGCCATTCCTGTTTAATGAAATGTGTAGGGACTCCTCTTTGGCAAAAGTCATCCATATTCATCCAACATTTTCTGACATCATTTCAATAAAATGCAAGGGCTTCATTTGGGCAGGCTTGGCTCATTTTCATAACACAATCTGAAATGCTCAGTTTGATTGCTGCCTTGTTTGCAGCAGTGAAAATCAGGAGAAATCCTTTGGAATCAGTGGAGTTACAGAGCTGCAAGTGAACCAAAGGCTGTGGCTGGCTTTAAGGAGTTACAGCCTTTAGTGTGGATCAGTAGAGAGCTCACAGGGTGCTTCTGGGTGTCCCTGCTCTGGTAGAAGCACCCTGGTCATGGTTGGAACGAGATGGGCTTTAAAGTCCCTTCCAACTCAGTCCTTTAGGTTGGAAATACTCCAAGGTCACTGAGTCCAGCCTGTGACTGATCACCAGCTCGTCAGGACCAGAGCACTGAGTGCCACATCCAGTTGTTCTGTGAACACTTCCAGGGATGGGGAGTCCACCACTTCCCTGGGCAGCCCCTTCCCATGCTTGACCACCCTTTCATTCTTCCTGAGCATTCAGGTTGATGATCCCTTCTGCACAAATACGTTTGAAATAATATACGTACAATATACCTGTGAACTATTCATTTTGAGATACCGTTTTCATAAAAATACATTTCCTTTTTCCACTGTTGGCTTTCCCAGAGGTTAAATTTGGATCAGAAAGATCTGCAGAAAAAGAAATCCGTGATAAATTACAAAAAAGTAGCTTTTCTGGCCAAAGCTGGGATCTGTTGCACATGGGCCTTGAGTCCTCACTGTGGTGTTCGTGGTAAAGATAAAATATAGAAAGCATGGTTGAAAATGGCCAAGGGTCGAGTGTTTGATGTGGTGTAATGGACAACAGCTGCTGTCCAGGAGAGAGCCCCTCCTGGGGAATGCTCTGGCAGCGAGGAATCCAGGCTGCCTCTGCAGGACAGCTGGATTGGGGCTCATGGCAGAGCTGGATGGGGATGTCCACGGCTGAGCTGGATGGCGAGGCTCATGAGAGAGCTAGATGGGGGTCCATGGTGGAGGGGGATTGAGAGGCTCATGGCAGAGGTGCATGGAGAGGTCCATGGCAGAGGTGGATGGAGAGGTCCATGGCAGAGGTGGATGGAGAGGTCCATGGCAGAGGTGGACACCTGCCAGCACCTGGTGCTGAGGCAAACAGCTCCCCAGAGGTTTTGGGAGAGTTGCAGTGAATTTGTTAATTCAGCACTGATCTGTCGCCTTTCCTTCCTGACACTCTGTGCTATCTGAAGGGTAATAAAGGAACGTGCTTAGAGGATAAGCTCTTTAATTTTCCTGTGGCAAGTGACACCTCTTTCCCTGGGACTTGCACTCAGAGTGCAAGTGCAATCAGCACACTCGTGGTGTTGATTCAGATGTGCTGAGAGGGGGAGGAGGCGGAGGCTGGAAAGGGAGGGAGAGGAGGAAGGTTTGGCATTCAAGCCAGGCTTGTTTCCTTTGTTACCAGGAGCATTGAATTAATACACTAAGCCTGAGAGTCATTAAGATAAAGAACTAGCAGCTTTAATGAATATCTCCAGCTAGGCTGGAGCCTGCATGGAACTAATAAACCCAACATGCTTTGTGCAAAACCTGGGATGGACTCACTGGGAGACGTCTTTCTTTGAGTTATTCCAGGGTTGTGGTCGGGAAAGCAAAGTTTGCTCTTTCCAAATCTCATGTATTGTAGCTCTGGCCTCCAGATTCCTTTCCTAATGGAAAAGTGCGTGGATCTGTGTGCGTGCAAAGAGTGAGGAGTGGGTGCCATCCGTGAGGAATCTGCTGCCTTCCCTCACTGTTTTGATAAGAGGTCTGGACTTGGGGTGAAATACTGAGTTTCACGATGTAAAACAAGGGTGGAAAATGAAAGTACGATGTGACATATGAAAATTCTATTAACAGAGCCTTTAAAGGATACAAATATGGAAAAACCTGTTTCCTACCAAAGTGAGTTTCTCTGGACATGCTGTGGAAGCAGGAACAGCTGAGGGAGATAGTGCTGACTCAGGGAAAAAGTGGGACCAGTTTTTCTTGCTTTGTGTTATCCAGCTGTCAGAGGCAGGGTAAAACCACACTGAAACCTGACTGACTCACGTGTGCTCATTGCTGCTGGCCCTTTATCCCTGATGGACTGTCCTGTGTGTCCATCCCTCACTGGGAGCGCAGTCAAGGGGCCTCAATCTGTCATCAGCTGCAGGTCTGAGCCGCAATAAATTCCCTTCCCTGTGATTCTAGCAACTAACTCCTTTTCCTTTTCCTTTTCCTTTTCCTTTTCCTTTTCCTTTTCCTTTTCCTTTTCCTTTTCCTTTTCCTTTTCCTCTCCCTCTCCCTATCCCTATCCCTATCCCTATCCCTATCCCTCTTCCTTTCCTCTTCCCCTCCCCTCCCCTTCCCTTCCCTGTCCATGCTGTGTGCAGGGCACAGCTAAAATCCCATCAAACAATGGTCAAATCTGGCGCTGCTGGACAGAGCTTTAGGCTGAGGCAATTCCTGACAAATGCACTCACACAGATCCATTCTGCAGGCTGTGCCACGGGGCTTCCTGAGAGTTTCCTGCCGAGGATGAGGGTCAGTGTGGCGAGCCCAAGGTGTCCAGAGCCGGTGTTTGTGTGAGGCTGTGCAGCTCAGCAATTACCCAACTGCTGCCCTCATGCTCCCAAATGTTCACTGCTCACTCTGTAATGCATCTTCAGCTGCACCACAATTGTCTAATGGGGCATTGAGAGCAATATTAAAATCTGCAGGGCACCATTGGGGGGGTTCCCTCCACTCTGCTCATGTGAGAAATTAAGTGAAGATTTGTCCTTCCTGCCAATGTCTCAATAATTGTCTTCAACTTAACATAGCTGTCCAATTAATTCATTTTCAGTGAAAAAGAAAAGAAATTGGCACAAGCATGATACCGGCCAGACAACAGAGGTCAAGCCTGTACAGAACGGGAGCCAGGTGTTTATAAAAGAGCTTCGAAGTCGGACGTTTCCCAGGTGGGTTTTTGGTGTGGACGGGGTGCAGGGTCCTGTGAGGCTGGGGGTGGGCTGTGCTGGAGGCACTGCACAGTACTGATGATTAAATCAGTGCTGTCTGGTTGCAGATGTGCCAGGTTCTCCCCTTTTTTGCATTTGTGCAGCTGTATTCGGATCGCTCAGCTGAGCCCAGTTCCGGTGGATTTCCACAGATGCTAGGATTTGGGAAGGCAAGAATCATGGAATCATTGAATGGCCTGGCTGGGAAGGGACTTTAAGGCCCATCTCATACCACCCCTGCCATGGGCAGGGACACCTCCCACTGTCCCAGGCTGCTCCCAGCCCCAATGTCCAGCCTGGCCTTGGGCACTGCCAGGGATCCAGGGGCAGCTCCAGCTGCTCTGGGCACCCTGTGCCAGGGCCTGCCCACCCTCACAGGGATTCCAAACACTGGATTCCAAACATCCAATCTAAATCTTTCCTAGTTTAAAACTCTTCTCCCTTGTCCTACCACTATCTGCCTCTGTAGAAAGTCACTCTTGCTGTTTTTTATAAGCCCCCTTTAGGCACTGAAAGTGGTTCTAAGATTTCCCCAGAGCCTTCTCTTCTCCAGGCTGATACAGAGTGTGTTTGGCTCCTAGAACATCCACTTTTACAAGAAACTAACCCACTTATTGCATAGAATTCTCCAGTTCTCAAAATTCTAATGACTTTGCTGAAGTCTGTCCCCATCTTGGACAGAACAACGACATGCTCAGTTGCTGGGTGACAAAGGCTCTCTCACTGGGGTAATGAATGGTGCTAATTGTTAGGTGACATGTCCCACATGTTATTAGGCTGCTCCACAGCCATTTGCGAGAGCGATCATTTTCTTTTGGCTCTTTAATGTAGGCTGTAGCCAAATAAATCCTTAATTATTAATAACTAATTATTTTAGAAGAATCCTTGGGGAGTGGCAAAGTAAACACAGAACTTATTCCTTTTTATGGAGAATTTAACTTCACATTTAATTTAAGATACTAGTCTTAGGCTTAAGGTAAAAACTGACAATAATTCTGGAAGGTGTTTTGCAGCTTTTACAGATGTGTTTTGCTGAGCTCAGAATCCAGCATTTTTACTCACCTGGCTGTTTTTATTGGGGCCTGCAAGGTTTTATATCTTTGCTGGTTATATATATATATTTTTTTTTTTTTGTAATTTGTAATTTGACAGGTTGCACAGCTCATTTTAAAAAAGATTTATAGCCCAGGCAGACTGATTTCAGTAACCTCAGGTGGCCTCTGAGACTGCAGTCACACATACAGGATCTCTGAGTCACTCCAAAATTGTTATAAATAATACAGCCCCCTGTTTTTTCTCTTTGTTTCTCATTACTGTGTGCATAAGAAAATCCTGCTGCCAAATGAAATCTCCTGAGACAGAAGGGTTTGTAGCACAAAGATATGCCTGCAAGATCCGGGCCTCGGACACGAAGTCTTGTGGAGAAATTTTGTCCTCCAAAGCAAACGAATGAGATGTGCAGATGTGGCAGGCCAGGCCTGGGCACTCGTCACCCAGAGGGTGCTGGGGGGAAAGGGGGCTTGGACCAGGAGCATCATTGCTGGCTCCCAGCACAGGGCAGTGAATGACAACCCCCAGTGAGGGCTTGGGAGGGTCTCAGGTCCAAAGGAACACTAAAGAGAGCAAAGAGGCAAAAAATACAATTTGTGTTGTTCTGCTCTAAAATGTTTAATACCAAAATAGCACCAGAATGGCAAGAGTGGCAGTGATGACAATTAAATTGATTCTTCTTTGTGAGGGTGGGGAGGCCCTGGCACAGGGTGGCCAGAGCAGCTGTGGCTGCCCCTGGATGCCTGGCAGTGCCCAAGGCCAGGCTGGAGCAGCCTGGGAGAGTGGAAGATGTCCCTGCCAACTCAAAATGATCTGCAGAATATTTCCTGAGCACGTTATTCGACTGCTTTAAAATGACTTGCAGAGCATTCCTAGGGCTGTTTATTTGAGATTGGGTAATGTTTTTAATCTTACCTTCTTTAGACTGAAACGTTTAACACTAATTCCTTTAGCATTGATCGCTGGTAGCTCGACTGATCCTACGGCTGAGGAGAACGGTCTTTTACTGTAAGACGTTATTTTAAGACTTCCCAGTAGCTGGAGCATGAGGCTTGAGTGATTGACGTTGCATGATTCTATTGTGCCCTTCATGCTTTGGAATAGATGGGGTTCTGGCTTATGTACCTAATTTGCATACAATTCCTTTTTCATAGTGCCCTCCTTTCAGCAGTGAAGCGCAGAGCGTTCCAAACGCAGCGTGGAAGCCCCTCACCATTGAATCTGTGTTTGTTTTTGCAGTGCTGAAGACATAGTGGTGAAAGTGCCAGGCAGCCAGCTGACAGCAGAGTACCTGGAGGAGAAGGGCTTTGCAGAGCCCATCCTGGTGCCCAAGAAGGACGGGCTGGGCCTGGCTGTGCCTGCCCCCACCTTCTACGTCAGCGACGTTGAAAACTACGTTGGTGGGTACTGGCATTGGACTGCTCAGAGCTCAGCTGCTGTTTAGAAATAATCAGTTGTATAGAAAATTGTAAAATATATTGTAAAATATTGTCTGTGCCGTGAGCTGTGCTGGTTTTCGTGTTTGTTATGTAGTGGGAGCTTGTAGTTAGAAATTAAGTCATTCTTCTTGTGTGTAGCAGGGTGGCAGTGAGGCTGAGCCAGCCTGCACTGCTCTCCACAGCTCTGCACGAGAGGTAACAGCCAAAGTATGCCAAGGAATGGTTTTCCCAGGGAGATGACTGCAAAAGCACCATTTGATGGGTATTTATGTACATACACATCTTTCATGGGTGTATGTCTATGTGGGTACACACACAAGCAACAGGGAGGGTCCAAGGCCTGAAAAGGTCAGAAAATCGGAAGATTGAGGTGTTTCTGGACAGGTTACCTCACCCCCAAGCATAGAAAAAGGGGCAAGGCAGGCTGTCCATCAACCTTTTCTCTTCACTGAATTCATGTGCAGGGCCAGAGCGCAGTGTGGATGTCACTGATGTCACCAAGCAGAAGGATTGCAAGATGAAGCTCAAGGAGTTTGTGGATTACTACTACAGCACAAACAGGAAAAGGGTCTTAAACGTCACAAACCTGGAGTTCTCTGACACCAGGTAAGGGTCCAGCCTGCTGCATGGAAATTACTACAGATTTATTTTGATTTATAATTTGTATTTAATTTATTAATTTGTATATAACATTTATCTATGCAATAATATAGCTGTACACTATACTATGGGTTTACTTTTGAATTATATTACTATTACTTACATAGAATTATATACAAATCACAATTTTAAATTACTGAACCCCACATTGTATCTGGGATACATGGCTGGGTTCAGCCTCTGCCTTCCCCAGTGCTTTTCCTCTTTAGGGAACATTGTTTAACCATGGGGTAGCAGCTTCTGGTTGCTCTGACTTTAGGTGTAGGGTAACATGTCACTGGGTGTCCTTTGAGGAGAATAACTTTGGAATTCAGTTGTAACTCTGTAATCCTACAGCATGTGTTGTAGTTCTGGTTTCAGTGCTTTTGCCAGGTAACCTGTGATCTGCCTGGCAGCAGCTCAGGGTCAGGGTGATGCTGACTTCCCAATGGCAGGCTGGGGGTGATGGTGCAGATCAGAGGGATTGGATATTAGGAAGAAATTCCTCTCTGTGAGGGTGCTGAGGCCCTGGCACAGGGTGCCCAGAGCAGCTGGGGCTGCCCCTGGATCCCTGGCAGTGTTCAAGGCCAGGTTGGACATTGGGGCTTGGAGCAGCCTGGGACAGTGGAAGGTGTCCCTGCCCATGGACTAGATGGGAATGAGGTGATCTTTAGGGTCCCTTGCAGCCCAAACCATCCTGTGAGTCCATGATTAGCTGATGTCAGTGCTGAGGGCACTGCCTGGTGCTCTCTGTAGCTGTGCTGCCGTAACTGAGCCGTGCTTTCCTTGCAGCAGTGGGCAGGGGCACGTATGAGATACAGATCATCAAAACTGTTCAGGTCATTTTCACAGGCCCTGTAGTCCTCTGGGGTAGCTGAGGCTTCCAGAAGGGAATCCAGAAGGGATCCTTTTGCATATGAACATGCTACACAGGCAATAATGAATGTCAGCAGAAAAACAAAGAATGGTTGTTTTGGGGAGCATTCTGCTTCAGCACGAAGGCTTAAAAACGAAGGCTGGTGGATAATGACAAGCTCATTTTCCCAGGCATTCCCCTGATCCCTGTAGCTGGGATTTAGTGATGCACACCCACTGCTGCAGAGAGCAGCTCTACCCACTGCAGGTTTGAGACCACCGGGATCCTCGGCAGAGATTTTTTCAGCTTTCTGCCATTATCCCCAAATAATGAGATGTCTTTTCTCCTGAAGGACTGCTGGAGCTGTCGTTCATACACTGCTAATCTAGACATTAATAGCAAATATTTTATTTCTTAGCATAGACAGTGACAGTTTAATTGAATGCACAGCTCCATCTTCCGTGCCGTGGAAATGGAGCTGTTGTCATCAGGGCTTGACACTGAGCACAGATGACATGTGGGAGCATTTAGTATCAGTTTGAAGCGCAGATACTCTTACTGATGTGGTATTTCAGAGTGTCTAGCAGTGAATCTTCACCTCCTGCACTTTCAGCCCAAATTTTGGACTATTTTGGACTAATTTAGCACATTCTGGGATGAAACACTTAATACCTGGTTGTCATGCCACTGCATTGTCTTAGCTGTGACTATAGTATATGTTATATATTTGATAAAAACATAACATATGAATGATATAAATAAATAAATAGGAACATATGTTCAATGTGAATGAAGATAACAATTTGTATAAATTTAGATACATATCCAGTAAGAGTATGTTCTTAATGTAAATAAATAGATTCATTCATATGAATTATAGAAATAGATATAATATATCTTGAATTTTAAATATATTCACATTATCAACCCAAATTAGACTTTTTCCTTCTTCTGAGTTTTTAATATAATTTGGTCAATCTAAATAAGATCTCTGATTTTCAGCATCAGATCAAGACTTATTTATCCATAAGCATTAATGTTATTGTTATTTGGTTTATTAATATTAAGCTTAAGTTGCTAATTTTTAAGGTTTATCAGATGGTTTCTGTCAAAGGGCACACATTTCACTTTCTCTTCTGAAGGGGGCTGGAAAGGTGACTGTGGTAACAGGAGTGCTGGTACCTGAGCCTGCGCAGCAAGAGGCAGGGGCTGGAAAACTACAAACAGCAAATATTTGATCATAGATGATACTGCTGAGAGAAAGCAAAGGATTGCTGTTAAGTCATCACACTTAAAAACCCTAAAATCTCTGTCTGTAAACAGTTTTTCCCAATTTTGTGAATGAAGAGCAGTTCCACTGCCACGAGAGGAGCTGCTCCGGTTTGCCATGCGAGCGTTAGTCACACCCTCCTCTTGCCGTACCGGGGTCCTTGTGCTCCATTTTAAAAGCTGCCTGTGTGTTCTCCATTCTCTCTGTAAGGATGTCCAGCTTTGTAGAGCCTCCTGATATCGTTAAGAAACTGTCCTGGGTGGAAAATTATTGGCCTGATGATGCTCTGCTGGCTAAGCCCAAAGTGACCAAGTACTGCCTGATCTGTGTGAAGGACAGCTACACTGACTTCCACATAGACTCTGGGGGGGCTTCTGCCTGGTACCACGTGCTGAAGGTGAGGGAGTCTGGCTTTTGGGTGTATCTAGTACCAAACTCAGTTTTATACACAAAGACCATCATAAAATTCTCTCCAAAATTCAGCTCTCAGTTTTTTTGGTCATTGTCCTGTTGTATCTGAGCCTTAACTGCTCTTGTGGGTGCACTCCCAGCAGTGCCAGGGTCTCCTGAGTGAGGAAGCACTTGGAGCATGGAAGTCCTCTGTGTATTTTCTCTCTATTAGGATTTTAATATTTGTTTAGTGCCTTCTGCACATACATCACCCCAGGCCTTAAAGACACCACGTCCTGTGTTTGCAGTGTGATGGAGCCTGGCACCATAAAGCTTTTTCACCATCACTCCCACAAATCTGAGCAGATGTGGTCAGCTGTGATTTAATTATTTCAGCCCTTCTGTACAAAGCTGACTAATTAATTTTATTTAAATACTGCCCAAATACACAATGTTACATGTATACTTAGATAAATATTTGTGTGTGTGTGTCTCTATGTGTGTGTGCCAGTGCAGTGTTGTTTGGTTTGGCTGCTCGTTGCTAATTTTATATTTCTAATTCAGGGAGAAAAGATCTTTTATCTCATCAAACCAGCCTCTGCAAATATTTCTCTGTATGAACGCTGGCAGTCAGCAGCAAATCACAGTGAGATGTTTTTTGCAGACCAAGTAGATAAATGCTACAAATGCACCGTTAAACAAGGCCAGACACTCTTCATCCCATCAGGTGAGCAGGCTGGGGCAGGAGGCTTTCCTCATCCTTTAGAGTAGCACATCCAAAATGCCAGAGGGCTGGGATTTGACAACTTTCTGTGACAAAGTATGAAGTCTAATTCTCAGTAGAGGTTTTATTTCATGTGCTTACAAACAAAACAAACCAGAACTTTTACTGCTTTCTATTAGTATTTTAGCAGCCTTTTAAAAGTAAAACAAATAGGTGGAGTGTTCCACTCAGGGTCTAGCTGGGTTGTTGTAACTCATGAGTTCTCTTTCCATATCCACCATGACATTGGTGCTTTCTGACATCTAACAGACAGTTTACATCGAATGAATTTGCATTCTGACCATGGCACCCCCAAATCCTTGTCACAGACAATAATCCCCTGTGACACTCAGGAACTACAGGTGCTTGCACAAGTGTGAACATGCGTTTATTGTTGCACATGGAGCCAAAGACCTTGGTGTCACAGATTTTTACGGGTTAGTTGATAGACTCAGGCTTTCACTGGATATTGGGGATGGTGCATTTTGTTTTTCTTGGTTCCTGGGAGGATCTCCACGAGGACAGGAGGTAATCAGAAAATAGTGGAGGGCTTGAAATGAACACAGTTCTGCTTCAGCCCGTCTCCCTCACCTTCCTCTCACCATAGACAATAATTTCCTCATTTGCATTGCTGTTTCCTGCCCTCCCTGTTACCTGTCGAAACTGGGACAGGGACTTTCTGTCCCTCTGTGTGCATTTAAATGAAGCAGAGCCCTCCTGAGCCTTCATCTGAGTGCAGGCAGTGACAGCAACCAGTGCTCAGGAGCACTGGTAGTGACCCACAGTGTGTCAATAGATTCTTGCACCAAACGTTTACACACTTGAATTTTACCTTGAGTGTAAGAAGTGGAAAGTAGGTGTTTCTTTTATGACCATCTGTGGAGCAGATGGTGGAACAAACACAGAGCAATTTATAGAGAGTCACTAACTTGAGTAGATTTTTGTATGAAAATACGTGTTTGGAAAACACCTGATTCTGACACTGTGGTAAAGCACATGTCAGGAGCTGTTACAGGGTTTTGTGGAGACAGGAAAGCAGATGCCATTATGTAGCAAAACAAGGAAGGGACCAGAGGCAGCTTTCTTCAAAGTGTGTGTGGTTCTGGGGCTGGGCCGTGCGGGTACCTAGGGAGTAAGGTGCTCAGTGAAGTACAGACATCATGTTGGGATTAAAATCTGTGGTACTGGCCTTGGAGATTTTGTCTTGAGGAGTCTTCTCTCTCTTTTAGGTTGGATTTATGCAACTCTAACACCAGTAGACTGCCTGGCCTTTGCAGGACATTTTCTACACAGTCTAAGCGTGGAAATGCAGATGAGGTAATCTGCCTTTAAAATCTGAAGTTGTGTAGAGGCTCAGTTTTTAATAAATCAGTAATAATGAATCATTGACAGTAACTTTGGTGTAGCTCTTGGGCAGTTTTGGATGGTGCACCCACCTTTGTCCCCTCTGGCTGTGTTCCCTCGTGCTAATCCCTCCTGAGCTGTCCTTACACCTGTTGCACAATGCACGGGAGGATACCTGAGGTGCCTGGCTTGATGTGGCCACATCCTGAGGGAAGAACTGTTGCAAACTGCCTGGAGTTTTACCCTGGCACCTGCCATTCATTGCTGGATAATCCCCGACCTGCTCAGCTGGGCTCTCTGCCCAGTGTCAGACAATACAAGCAGTTCTTTACTGACTCTGGGCAAATAATGCAATAAAACCATCATACATCTGTATCTCAGTATTTCACTAGTGCTGTCATGTTTTGCTTTTGGCCTGATGCCAGCCTCTGTGGCAGCAGGACACAGAGGGGACGCACTGCAAAGTGACCCTGGGACTTCTGGGACACACTCGTGCTCTGCAATGCTCAGGTTCCTGTGGCTTTGTCTTGCAGGGCATATGAAGTAGAAAGGCGATTGAAAATTGTCAGCCTGACCCAGTTTCCAAACTTTGAAACGGCGTGTTGGTATATGGGGAAGCACCTACTAGAGAAATTCAAAGGTAAAACTGCATTTCCTTGCCTGCCTTGATGGCTCAGCTTTGGGGTCTGAGGACGGTTACCCTGAATTTATGCTGATGTCCACATAATGGGTGAACAGGTGGCCCAAACTGGTCTTGTTAGTGTTTGAAAACTGCTCTGAGCATACCAGCAGAACATGCTGCTCTGGCCCAGCTCACCCTGAACCTCCTGCCATCGCGCTCTGGGGGGGGACTCGAGCTGTCCCTCTTTCCTGTGCCTAAGGGAAGCTTTAAACTGCTTTACCAAATGGTGCTGGAAGTTCACTTCAGATTCGAGCTGCCTGTCAGTCTGGATTCACTCCCAGTTTCAGCCGAATGAGCCGTGGGCTCTGTCAGCCTGAGGCGCAGAGCAGCCCTCCCCTCTCCCTGCACCCCACGGGTCCCGGCTGGAGTACGAGGGCAGCTCTCGTGTGCAGGGGCCACAGGAGCATCAGCACGTGGCCAGCAGGAGCACTGGGAATTAAACCCAAGTTTTCTATGCAGTTCAAACACTTCCAAATCCGATTCCTGCAGAGTTGATCCAAACACCCATGTGTAAATGTTCTTTACAGATTCGGCCTTGCTTTGCTCTTTGCCTCCGTTTCTCCTACTATGAAATGTGTCCAGAGACACCCACCAGATCCTTCTATAACAAGAAAAATGTGTATAATTCATCCACAAGGTGCTTTTTCAGAATTCAGTCAGAGTCACAGGACCGCTGATGGTTCCTTTTTATTCCCAGAGCCTGGGATGGGTGCCCATGGAAGTTAGCTTGGGAATGGGAGCGGGGGGAGCCAAAGCCCTGCCAATGTAGCCTGAACTGACAGGAGCACAGGGTGGGAAGGCTCAGCTGGACCTGGGACACAGTAAAAGTATTGCTTATTACCATCAGGTTGTAGCAGGGATTCATTTGAGTTAACTCAAAGAGTTAACTTCAGCTTTCCCAGTTGCAGTTTTCACATTAAATGCTTTCTGTAAACAACTGTAGCTGTCAGCGGTTGAATGACACTGGGTTATTTCTCTGCTTAGGTTTGCATAAAGCTGGACAACAACCTCCTGCTCATCTCCTTCAAGGAGCAAAGATTCTCAATGGTGCTTTCAGGTCGTGGACTAAAAAACAGGTAGGAGAAGCAGCCTGGATTAATATTCTGTGTTTGTCAGTTGCTGGAGCAGAGAGGAAGTTCTGGAACAAATAACATCTCCATTGCAAAACATCCAGTTCTAAGATGCCAAAGAGAAGGGATTGGGAGAGCTGGGGGTGAGCAAAGTGATGTTGCAGTTGTGAAAATGCAATAATGTCTGAAAAAAAGATTATTGACTTTGTTGATCTGTTGGAACAATTAGTTACGCTAACATCCAGAACAGGGGGGAAAAGAAAAGGTTTTTCTTATTTGAACATCGAATGCAGTCAAGATTGATTTCAATACATAGGAAAAAAAATGGATGAGTCACTTCAAGAGGGTTTTTTGGTTTTGTTTTTGAAGAAAACATGCACAGAAACAGCAGTTTGGCTTTGTTGTGTTTTAGGCTTTAGCAGAGCATGAAGATGAACTACCAGAAAACTTCAAACCAGCACAACTTATCAAGG
Organism: Corvus hawaiiensis; assembly: GCF_020740725.1. NCBI lineage: Eukaryota > Metazoa > Chordata > Aves > Passeriformes > Corvidae > Corvus > Corvus hawaiiensis. Next base: position 23,373,784 of record NC_063223.1, on the reverse strand, counting down.
ACCTTGCCAAAGAAATAAGATTAAGTGAGGTTTGTGCTGTTTTTGTAATATTTACTGTATTGGGGGTCTAGGCTATAAAATGCATGGAGGCATCATCCTTTGAGTGTGGTACCATGTCCCACTGGGTGGAGAGGTGTGACAGCAAGAGGTGACCGCAGCTGATTCAGTTCCTTTAGGAAGACATTGTGCTACATTCCACCCTGTTTCTAACCACATCCAGAGACCTTAAAACTGAAATCTATCTTGTCCTTTGATCCTCTCTGATGTAGTATTTAAGTTTTCTGATTGTCAGAATGGCAAGTTAGGCAGAAACTAATTTCTTTTTGATTAGTCAGTGTTAATTCTAATTGGGCAGCTATTTTACTGCTAATTTTTCCCGAGGGCATGAAATGTGATTCTGCTATATTTATCACATCAGAATTACATGGAAAGGGCTTTTGCTCAAGCTGATCAGCATTTTAAGCAGAAGACTGTTCATTTTATCCATGCTGTGTGGACAGGCTGTTGAACAGTCCCATGTGATGGTACAAGCCAGTGAGAGTTACATTCCCTATCAAGCCTCTGGAGCTACTCCAGGCCAGACTTGAGGAATGTGGAGGTGGGAGCTGGGGGTGGGAATTGGTGAGCAGAGCATTCCTGTGGCCTTGGTCAGCCTGACCTGTGCTGCAGATCCCCCTCCATCACATCTTTGGGGGTCTTTGGGGTTTGTTTCCCCACCTAACGGAGGGTGCAGGTGAATATCTGAAGGTCTGAACAGCTTCTGTTTTGTGCCAAACCACAGAACGCTTCAAAAGCCAGCAAAGCCGACACGAGTGCCAACACCACGGCCGAGGAGATCTGTCCTGTGGAGAAGGAGGAGGCTCCATCGCCCATCCAGGTCACCCCTCCGCCCCCACCTGTAGAAAAGGTCCCTAAAAAAAAGACTCCCAAAACTGTGAAAACCCCCAAACAACTCAAGCCATCCAAACCCCCGAAGCCTCCCAAGCCCCCAAAACCTCCCAAAACACCGAAAGTGAAGGGAGAAGGCAAAAAGAAAGGAAAGAAGGTGAAGGAGAGCCCACCACCAGCCATCCCCAACCTCGACCTGCTGGAGGCACACACGAAGGAGGCTCTGACCAAGATCGAGACGCCAAAGAAGGGGAAGGTGGGTCATGTTCTAACCTCTCCCTCTTCTCCCACCCTCAGAGAGATAAAATCACTCCATAAGTCTCATGCAGAAAGTAATGTGTGCAGCACATTGTGAAACCCTGGCTCTGCAGAAGCAAAGGGAAGGTTTGTAACTGCTGGCTCATTGCCCTCCTTTCACGCAGCTTTGATTTGATTTGAGTGCTTTCTTGGCTATTCACTGATATGGAGCCTCCCAGAAACCCACTGATATCAAGAGGTATCAGTGATGAAAGAACTTGTCTCTGAAGTGTCTCATCTGCCTGAGATGTTGCTCCAGAATGAGTGACTGACAATAGAACAGTTGTTTTCTTTCACTTTTGCCCGTGTAGGACAAGTTTCTTTTTGATGTCCTTTAATTCTGATGCCCTTTAATTCAGCATGAATTTTGTGAGTGGTTTCAGTAGGGGCTGGGATCCATCAAGGCACTGACAGAGGAATGGTTGTATGCTGTTTGTGAAGAAATATCCATAAATCTTTCCTAAAACATTTCTGAAGTTCTAACAGTTTGTGTGCAGTTTGTGAAACCTGTCATGGGGTGACAGACAGGGAGAGGAACGTGTTGGTGTATCAGGGAGAAGTGCAGCTGCTCTTCTGCAGACTCTGAAGGAGCAATATTTGATTGAATCTCAGTTTGGGGTTCAAAAAGAATACATGGGGGTTTTCTCAAATATATTTTCCATATAAAGCCCATGTTTCTGACGTGCCAACACTCTATCCTCATTCAGAGGACTTTTTCCTGACTTTTTTCCCAGGCTGCAAAGACTGTTTTAAGTGTTCCCAATAAGGAATCTGCAAGCAAGCAGAATGAGGTGGAGAAATTTGAAGTTCGAGAGCAAAATAAAAGCAAAACAGAAGCCAAATGGAAATATAAGGTAATGCCTCCTGTTAAATTCTGCCACACAGGGATAAGCCAAGGGTAGAGAATTGTTTGTGGCTCTGCCTAAGCAGAGAGAACAAGGCACTAACTTTCAGTTCCCAAAGAAAAGAAAATTAAGCAGAAAATAATCAATTAATCCCTGATAAAGGAAGAGGGGGTGGATGGATTCTTGTGCTGAATTGTCCATGTGTCTGTAGTGACACCAAACTGGTAACAGTGAGATGGTTCAGTGTTGATCCCTTTTGTCATTCTTGCTCTGACACAGTCCTACTACTTTAAGTCTGAAATCAATAACTCATGAGAAATCAGTAACTAATCAATAATTAACTAATAGCTAATAATCAATAACTAATTTTAATGTCATGAAATTAGAATTAATGAAATCTGAATTATGCCCCATGGATTAAAAGCTTGCCTTCCTTGGGGGCTAATGCAGGGAGAGAGAAATTCACTCGCAAAATAGAACATTTTGTCTGCAGGGAAAATTAATAGGGTTTTTGATAAGGGAAAATTTAACTGAAATAGCTCACTGAAATAGCTGTTCATTGTGAAGCTCTAGTGGGAAAGGTGCAAACAAATTCGCCTGTTACAAAATCCTCTGTTGCTTGCTATGTTTGGGGTAACTTATTTGGGTATTGGGAAGAAATACTGCGAAATATTGAAATAGTGAGGGTGGGGAGGCCCTGGCACACAGAAGCTGTGGCTGCCCCTGGATCCCTGGCAGTGTCCCAGGCCAGGTTGGATGGGGCTTGGAGCAGCCTGGGACAGTGGAAGGTGTCTCTGCCCATGGCAGGGGTGGCACTGGATGGGCTTGAAGGCCCCTTCCAACCCAAAGCATCCTGTGATTCCAGGATTCTATTTCTGTCTGCCTAAAGATGAATAGATTCTGAGGATACCTGGGAAGCTGAAACATAAATGACTCATTTAACTGATTGACTTACTTTGTTTTGGTCTTTTGATTTTCAGAACAGTAAACCTGATTCACTTCTAAAAATGGAAGAGGAACACAAATTGGAAAAGACGCCTTTATCAGGAAATAAGGACAACAAATTCACATTCTCTTTCTCCAATAAGAAATTGCTTGGGTAAGTAAAAACATGACAACACACATCAACTAAAAATGGAATTTGAAAGGTCATTATTAATATTTTTTATACAAGAAGATGAAAATCTGCCTTTCTGGTCAATGTAGAAAATACCCTATCACTACATCTACTTCTAGTGCTCTGGTCAGAATCCTATTTTGAGATATAAATCGTAGGGTCAGAAATGTGTTTGTAAAATTATTCTAATTGCTTTGGCACCCCTGAAAGAATTCAATTTGACTGAGATTTCTGCATAGAGATACTCATTATCTGTCAAGTCACAAGGTGTTTTCTACTCAGAGTGTTGTTACTGATTTGTAAATACTTTTTTTCAGTTCAAAGGGTGTCAAAACCCATCTGAATACCAGCGTGTTTGGGTCACTGCAGAATTTTAAAGAGGACAAGGCCAAACCCGTACGGGATGAATATGAATATGTGTCAGATGATGGTGAACTAAAAATTGATGAGTTTCCAATCAGAAGAAAGAAAAACACTGCAAAAAGAGAACTGCCCTGTAAGGATATTTCCTGGTTTGTCTTTACCTGCTCAACAAAGTCTTTGGTGGTGATTGTCCAAAACAATCAACATAGTCTTTAAAATCTGTGTGATTTATATTAAACCAAGCCATGTCTTACCTGTCAGTCAATGCAAGTGGAATAGAAGGGCTGCTTTTTGAAGGGAAAAAACCCGTGACTTTTTTGTTTCTTTTTATTTACTCAGTTTTATCAGATAAAAAGGAAGCCCTGCAGCACACTCCTGTTAAGAAGCCAAAGGTGGAGTCGGTACCATACAAGGTATGAGGTTATTGTACCTTCACGAGGAGGTACTCCTAGAACATGAGGCTCTTTGAGGTCCTTTCTGACCCAAACCATTCTGAGATTCTATTCCTGTGAGGTAGCACCTAAAGTGTTTGTTTTCCATCACTTGGCAGAGTCTCTCTGCTCATTATGGGCTGAAATCTAGAACACTTCTGACCCAGATGTCAGTGAGCCTGGCTGTAGCTCACCTGCAGCAGTGGGACAGCCCAGGTGTGAGTTTGCTCTGAGTTAGCACTGAAGCTCAATGCTGGAAATAAAATGACATTAAAACTAAATGTTTTGCCCAGCTGTGGCTAATACAAATTCACATTCTAACACCTGAATAAATCAGAAAAAGCAAAATAGTTTGTTAAGACAGAACCAAAGATGACCAAAATGTTTGACCTTAAGTAGTAAGGAATTCTTTTCACCCTGGGTTGTCTCTGGGACAATCTGGAGGAAGTGCAGACCTCTTTGTCCGAGTCAGTACCTGTGGTCTGGGGCCAGCGGTGCAGGAGCCTAAGGAGAGAGTCCCTGGAGGCAACAGACTGGCATCCAAGCAGTAAGGGCTGGTGCTGTAGCAGCCTGAAAGTAGGGCAGGAAGGGGGGAGAAACTTGTTTTATTAGACACCAGACTACAGTACTCAGGGATCTCAGCCCCAGAGAGACGGTCAGATGTAGGCAGCTCCTTCCAGGGCCTCACATGACACTGTCCCATTCCTCTGTTTGATCTTCCCAGTCTGCTGCTGTGGGGATGGCAGGGTGGGTCTGTCCCTGTGTCTGGGCTGTCAGCATTAATGGTCCTGTGCCTGCTGCAGGTCCAGGCTGGCAGAGCGTTTTCCTCTACTAGAGGGTCATGGTCTGCAGAGCAGGAGCAGGGCTGGGAAGGCAACACAGTCCCTGGAAACACCACTGTTAAAGAGGATTCATCCCATGAACAGGATCAGATCTCAAAGCTTTGGAAGAGGAAAGAAAGGCCTACCATGCCTACAGGCTGCAAGGAAATGGACTTTTATCATGTACTTGGTTTTTTCTTTTTTGTTGTTTAAAGAAAGCAAACTCCAAAGGCTAGCTCTGTGTCTTTGGAGGAGCAGCAGGCTGCAGGAATGATTGTTCTTATGGACCAGCTCAGTGAGTTTCCACCTTTTTTCAGCCTTTTCCTTGTTTTTGCAGAGCGAGGACTCATCAGATGAAGATTTGCTCCACATCGACACAGAGGCAAAGCCGGGACGCAATTCCAAAGTAAAGAAAGAGAGTGGAAGTTCAGCAGGAATTCTTGATCTTTTGCAGGCAAGCAAGGAAGTTGGGGGTTTAGAGTATAACACCAACAGGTACGCACCAAGGGATGCTTTTCTCTCTTACCTGTGAACAAAATTCCTCTTTTGTGGTTGTGTGTGAGTAAGAATGAATTGTGCAGCTTGGTAACTGTTTTTTCTCCAGCAAGTGAACTCTTCCTTTTTCCTGTGGTCTGGAGGGAGAGGTAGGTAAGATTTTGGTGGTATAATTTGAACAAAGAGAGGATTTCACGTCTGTAGATGCTGAGCATCAGTTTTAGCAATAATGCTGTAATAGATGAATCATTGAAAAGGAGAGAGTTCACTGAATGCAGCTTGAGGGTGGGAATTATGGTTTTTAATGTCGTGAGAATGTAACAAAGTAATCGAAATGGCCACCATTTCTCCCATGAGGCATTCTAAGGTGCCACAAATTCCAGGTGTTTGAAAGAAGGATATAGGAAAGTATCTACCCTTGCTCCCTTCTCTGGTTATCATTCTTCTTCCTACCAAGAAATAAGGCAGTGGGAAGTGCTTGGGTGAACACCTCTGCTTCCCTACAGATGGGGGGCACATGGAATCTCCTCTCAGTTCTGTTCTTGTCCCTAGTGGTGATGAAAAAGGCCAGTGATTTTACAATCAAGGCACATAATCACTGCACCTCTGCAGAAGGCTTCTCTTGACACAGCTGCTATTTCTAGAGATGAGATCTGATCTCCATTTAGTCCTGGTTTGCCTCTCTTGCTGCCCCTTCCCTGGCAAGGAGGGGTTGACCAAACAGCCACCTCCTGTGGTGGTGGAGAGCATGGGGAGAGGTGTCCATGTCTGCAGCATTTAGGAAATTGAGTACTTTTTATTGTCTGAGCTCAACTGGGTCAGTGGTTCTGGATTTTCCTGATCTCTTCAGATTTGGCCCCAACTCTTCTCCTGCTCTTCAAAAGAAATAATCACATTAACGCTTGTCTGTTTGACCATCCCTGTGAATTCCTTTTCCATTCTGCATTATGGTTCATGATGGGATGAGTGTTTATGTTGATTTTACAGCTACATTTTGGCAGGTCATTAGACACATCAAAAAATAGTTAGGTGTGTCTAATGCTGTAATAAAGTTGCCAGGTTAATAAAACTCCCATGCTGGAAGTTTGGTATAAAAAAAGAAAATTTACCAACTATTATAAGAACTCAAAGAAATCTTCCTTGGCCATGTGTACACTGCTGCCCGTTCTGTGGATAACACAGCTCACTGCATGCTTTGAAATGGTTCTTGACAATTCTCTGGCAATTTTGCTGTCTGCAAGGGGTTAAACTGCCAGAATGGAGCAGGACTCAGGCCTTTGCTTTCCCCCCTCAGCCTGGGCACTGTACCCAGGGTGTTTGAAGGGTCTGTGGTTTCTGAAATCAAAGTCACACACACGGTCCCGTCACCAGACTTGGCTGGGTTACTGCACCGTGTGGGGTGGTTCAGTGGGAATGTGTCATATCAATGCTGGCTCTGGGATAAACACTGGGTTTTGGCAGTGTGTGCTGCATCTTGATTGGAAAAAGCCCCTGGTAAATGTAATTACTGTGTTTCATTTCATAATTACGCTCGGCTCTTTAAATGGCCGTAACGTGCTTTTTAAAAATGAAATGGAGGAAACACGATATGCAAACACACTGTGTCGCAACATGATGCCCCTGTGGTCACGTCTGGCTCTCAGGAACAATTCCCATCTTTCTCTACTGGCAAGGCAGATTAAGGACAGGGAATGTGTGTGTTTATAGATGTGTATGTGTACATCGTGGGTGCTGCACAGAGCGGCCGTGCAGGTGGGATCTCCTCTCACACCAGCAGTCTGCGCATGCATCCCTGTCAGACCAGTGCTGGAGCTGCTGGATCCCAAGCAGTCACTTGGGAAGCAGGTCAGGGCTTTTTGTGACAGTGGCCTTATCTGAATTATGGGAAACTTTATTCTGTAAAATACTGGGCTGTCACTAGCAGCTGGCCACCCCAGGGGCCCTGATGGCATTACCTAGATTGCCCTAGGGAGCTGCAGCTCAGCTACGTGTGTCAGCAAGGCCGGGAGAGGGAAGGACAGAGCTCCTGCAGAAAGGCTGCTGTGAATGTGGGAACAGGCTGGAAGAACTGAAATGGAATATGGAAAAAGCTTGGAGGGCTGATCTTGAAAGGAGCAAAATTACTTGTTTTGTCCAGGTCTGATTCAAAAATGGAAGAAAACACGGGGTTTGTACTTGAAATTATTGGAGTTCCATACTTTTATATAACTGTGACTTCCACAGAGCCACCACTCAATTAGTAATATTCTGCTGTTTCTAAATATGAGGATACAGGTAGAAGACTCAGTAATTGCAGATGGAAGGAAGGAGATGATCTGCCTAGAGAGGTTGAATCCTTGAAGAGAGATGGCAGTGGTAGAGTTGGTGGTGAAGAGCGAGGCACCGACTCTCTACATGGTATCCTGCATGATGCAGGGTGTTGAGACCGTTCCTGTGCCCAGCCCACTGAGGAGGTGAAGCCTGAGTCCGTCAGTGCTGCCTTGGTCCTGTGCCCAGCACAGCTGTTTGCCTGGTCCCCCTGCTCTGGCGTGTGATCTTGGCACACCAGTGTTGATACCACAGTCCCCCCGAGCTTCCTTTTCTCCAGGCTGAGCCCCCCAGCTCCCTCAGCCACTCCTGGTGCTCCAGACCCTTCCCCACATCTGCTCGCTTCTGTGGACACACTCCAGCCCCTCAATGTCCTTCTTGTCAAGAGGAGCCCAAAACTGACCCCGGGGTTCCAGGTGTGGCCTCAGCAGTGCCAGGGCAGGGGACAGGCACTGCCCTGGTCCTGCTGCCCCACCAGTGCTGCCACAAGCCAGACAAAGGCACAGACCACTGCCAGTGTGTCTGTTAGAGTGTCCTCCTCTCTGTGCCTCCACAACAGCAGCTGACAGCCTGAGGACAGGAAAACAAGGCTGCTGGGCTGGAGGCAGGTCTGAGCTATCCCCCAGTGCTACCTCTGGTGTATTTGAAGGTGGCTGTGGGGATAGAGCAGGGGCAGGAGAACTTTGGCTGCTTTGTTCCTGCTCCAATGCTCTTTTCAAGTGTTTTTTTTAAGCCATAATTGTAACTCTCTGGTAGGTTACTTTCATAAATGTGGTTTTTTAAAAATCGTTGCTGAAGCTACAGAAAGGAGATATGGCTCTTCCAGAGCTTCAAAATTGCTTCCTGAGTCTTCTTGAAATTTTTTTGGCTTAGAAAGCTGAAATATTCCTGATGGAAGCGCACCAGGCACGTGCCCTAATGAGAAACACTCTGCCCCATGTGCTGCTCTGTCTCTGAGACATTTCCCCCTTTTCAGGTTGGTGTTTGACTCTCAGAACCACTGTTTTTGATCATATCCCACCATTTATTTGTTGGAGTTTGTGTTGCTTAAGGCAGTTCCTCTCTGATCTGCCCATTTAGTGGTCAGTATTTGATGGTCTGTTTGCAGTGTTTTGAGAGTCCAGCATTTGGAAAAACAGTTTAGGGAAAAAGACTGGAAGAAAATATGATAATTCCTTGTAGATGATGCAAAATATTCCTTCACCAGGGAGAAGGCAGAAGAGAAGGCATGATATCAGAGGGATTTACATGGCTCTTTCCTAAATAAGTTTTCTGATATTCTTCTATTTGTTGAGTCGTGAACGAACACAAGTCTTAACTCATTTTCAGGATTATGAATAAATGCCATTAGAGCCCAGAAACTTCCTTTAAGGTCTTGTACATTATTCAGAGCCCAGATTAAGCTCAAGTAGGAGAAAGTGACATGGTGCTGTTAATTCTCTTGTATGTTTGTGGCTTCTATTGCGCAACAAATGCATAACAAGTGTAACAAATATTGCCACAGCAAGGTTTTTTTGCATTTCACTGCTTGCCCAAACTCCAGAGTTCTGGAAATATTGGATGATACATTCTGCCAGTCTCAGAAATAACTTCCAGCAGCTCCTGGAGGGGTGGAAGCCCATGGCATGAACTGGAACCAAAGACTTCCAGGCAGTTTGGAGCAGAGCCCCCCACAACATCCCCCAGCAGTGCTGATGCATAAGCTCTCCTTTGACAGGAGATGGTAGTATAGATTATAAATAACACTATTAAAATATGATGATGGGGAGGAGGATGATTTGGTAATATAGAAAAATAGCATTAAAGATAGGTAGGTAGGTAGATAGATAGGTAGATAGATAGATAGATAGATAGATAGATATTAAAAGATGATGAGGAGGAGGAGGAGGAGGATGATGATGATGATAGTTGGTAGTAGAGACACTGTGCTGTTAGGAATTCTGCTGTGGGCTTTGGGAAGTTCCCTGAGCCCTGCCCAGAGCGCTGACAGCCCCCAGGGGCCTGCCCACACCTCCCTGGCTCCTGGGCCATCACCCCCCACATCTGAGGTGCTGTCTGTGGTACTCCTGTTCCATAAAATTCCCCACTGGCCCTGGTGGTATGTCCAGCTACTCAGAGGAATCAGGGACTCTCTCCTAGCAAAACTGCCATGGAAGGAGTGAGCTGTCTGGAGGGGTTGGTGTTTCTGGAATCACTGAGCTCCCCGGTGTTTCTCCCTGTGTCCCACAGCCAGCCACCTGCCTCCCCCAGCACTCAGGAAGCCATCCAGGGCATGCTCTCCATGGCAAACCTCCAGGCCTCAGAGTCCTGCCTTCAGACATCATGGGGCACCAATCAGGCCAAGAACAACTCCTTCTCCACACAAAACTCGAAAAAAGCTGGTGGTGGTGGCAACAAAAACGCCGGGAAGCGGCTACTGAAGAAAAGCACAAAGAACAGCATCGACATCGAGGATTACGATGAGGACCAGGACCACTTGGATGCCTGCTTTAAGGACTCGGATTATGGTGAGTAGGAGGGAAGCAGAGTGAGAGTGTGCCTGAGGTTGCATGGACCACCTGTGAGTGTTGGCAAATGCCCTCTGCTCGTGGCACTTCCTCCTGCTCAGCCACCCTGCGATCAGCCAGGTGTGTGCGCAGGAGCAGCACACGGAACGGGATCTGCTCACCAAAGGAAGCAAAGACCATGGGACAGCAGACTGGCTGCAGAGCCCAGGGTCATACCACCATCCAGGCAGGCTGGATTTGAAGCATGGCACAGTGAGAAACTCTCGAGAAAGATGGAGAGCCCCCAAAACTGCAGCAGTCAACCCAGAAATGGGGGACTGTTCCAGAAATGTGGGTCAGGTACTGCTACTTGTGACAGAAGTGTCCTTGTCTGCACAGTAGCAATTAAACCTCCAGCTGAGAGGAGTAAGAAGTTGAATCTGTACATGGAAAACGGATCCAATGCTATTTTGAGTTCTGGCAGAGAAAGCAATCATCTGCAGCAGAAATGGGCACAAAGCCAGTTTGCACCAGTTACCCCAGTTCTGCCATAATTATCATGGAATCATAGAGTGGTTTGGGTTGGGAGGGACCTTCCAGGGCCATCCAGTCCCACCCTCTGCCATGGGCAGGGACACTTTCCACTATCCCAGGTTGATTCACACCCTGTCCAACCTGGCCTTGGACACTTCCAGGGATGGGGCAGCCACAGCTTCACTGGGCACCCTGTGCCAGGGCCAGGAGCGGGACTCAATGATTCTTATGGCTCCCTTCCAGCTCAGGATATTCTGTGATTATAGGGAAATATAGAGAGCCAGTCACAGTTTAATGACAGCAGCTCCCAAGAGTAATGTGTGGATGAGAGCAGAGGAAAGTCCCCTGAGTGTCACAGCTGTGACAGAAGTGCTCAATGGCACTTCTGGGGACCGTCCAGCTGTGGTGCCTGTGGTCACTGCACCTGAAGAGAGCAAGGGGGCCTCTGCAGGGCAGAGCCGTTTCCTAAACTGAAACTATTGCCTTTGTTTCCTACTGTAGTTTACCCTTCTCTGGAATCAGATGAAGATAATCCAGTATTCAAATCCCGATCAAAGAAAAGGAAAAGTTCAGATGATGCCCCTTACAGCCCGACGGGTAAGTGCTGTGGTCTGTGCTGCCCAGACCCAGGCTAAGTCATGCAAATCGCTGAAACCAGCCATTTTTCAAGGAGTGTGGAAACCGTAACACACTGTTAGTGATTTCTTTATCACGTGAAGGATTAATCCTTTCCAGCACAGTGGGAGGTGATCCATGCACTGGGATTGCTGCCAAGCAGTTTTAGCCTTCCTCCTTCAATCAGCTGGCAGGAAAAAGCCATTCCTTGGTTGGTTTACTTTTCCTCACACTCTTAGTGATAGATCAATTGGCTGCCACCTTAGCAGTGGTGTAACAGTGAATCAATCCCTGGACAGCTGAGTTGCCATGGATTTCAGGTGTTGACTGTGGGAACAGTGAGAGACGAGTGGGAATAGTCTCCTCCAGGCTCCGCCAAAGCTCATAATCTGGAAGGGTTTGATCTGTCCTGGGCTTGTTAGAGCTCACCAGGCAAGAGGGCCCCTATACCCCTTTGATGGCACAGTGAGAAACAGTGAGAGGGGACCCTCTCTGTCTGCTGTGTGTGACAAGCAGCCCATGCTTGGTCTTATCAGCTCGTGGCCCTGCATGTCCTCCCCCGGTTGTGGGGGAGCATCGTCCCTTTGGAAATGACACTCATAATCCAGGATGTGGGCACAAACCCACGTGGCTTTGGCTTCAGGTGGCTGTGGAGCTGCCCAGCTGTGTGACATCTTTATCAGCAGCCTCTGCCCGTGCCACTGTGCCCGGAGGCTGCTGGCTCTTGTGCCTTTACTCGCAGCCAGAGAAGGGAAGGGCAGAGGCTGCACCATCCCCATCTCTCCTGGCTGAGCAGGGCAGAGCCCCCTGCCCTGTGCTGGCTGTGCGGGCCCATGGGCACATTCCTGCCCCTCACCTGCCTTGCTTTCCCTGCAGCACGAGTTGGCCCCTCAGTGCCTCGGCAGGACAGGCCGGTGCGGGAAGGCACGAGAGTCGCCTCCATAGAAACTGGACTCGCCGCTGCCGCCGCCAAGTTGTCACAGCAGGTGAGAGGCTGCTTGGGAAGGAGGAGCTGTCAGGAAAGGAGAGCCCTGTCCCCAGCAGCAGAGCTGTGCCTGAGCATAGCGCTGTGCCAGCCCTCAGCAGTGTTTGGTCCTGCCAGTGACACGAGGGTCTGCAGTCTCAGGGAAATAAATGGGATGCAAGCCCAGCGGTGTTCCAACACACCTGAGCATGTCACAGGGCAGCAAGGGACAAAGCAAAAGCACAGGGAAGGATGAAGGAGTGAGAATGGCTGCTGGGGTAGAATAGGAGAAGGCTGCCCCAAAGGAGTGTATTTGACGTGTATTTGAGAGGCTGACTGGTGTGATTGCCTGTCTGTGCAGATTGGCTGCTGGGCAAGTGTCAGGGTTTGCTTCCAAAAATTTGATGAACTGTGAGCAAAGGGTCAGTTTAGGAAAGGAACTGTGGCAGTTTGGATGTTTGGTAAGTGTCCAGTCTCTGAGGGGGTCAGAGAAGCCCCATAAAGTTGACGTGGTGAGGCGCTAAGGTGACAAGGTCTGCTGGAGCGAGGTTGGTGAGGCACCTCAGCAAGCTGGTAGAGATGCAGGTTGTTGTGGCCTTGGGCTTCTGTGGACTACTGAGTAGAAGAGCTTTGAGGATGGTGGCAGGGTTTCATGAAGAAAGGAACTGAAAGTAGACAAGGGACACAGGACAGTGGCAGACCGCTGCCGCCCCGGTGTGCATGTCCAGCTGCAGTTACAGGTCAGGAGATGACATGTGTGTCCTAGCAGGAAGCAGAGGCTGAATCAGTGGGATGTTCAATATCCTCCATGCTGTTGTGCAAGGGTGTGAAGATCCCTGAAGATAGGAGGTGCCAGTTTTTGTGGAAGATGGAAAGATTTGCTCATGCTGACCACGCTGCTGTGCCAGGGCAGTGTCGGTGTGGGCCCGGCTGGCTGTTAAGGAACAAGGAGGCCCTGCACAGAGCGAGGACATAGAGGCACGAGAGGCAAACGTGTGTGTGCAGCTGTGAGCGAGACGGTGTTGGAGCAGCCCCCGAGCGCTTGTCCATGGCCAACTCCGCGGGTGTCATTGTATCAGGACCCTAAGCAACGCTGCTGGCCCTTGCCCTAGCTAAAGGTCTCCTGGGGATTAATCTGAGCTTCATCTTTGTCATTTTAAAGGAGGAACAAAAAGGCAAGAAGAAAAAAAATACCAAAAAGAAGCTATCAGCCCCCAACGCAAGCAAAGCGGCTCAGGAAGGCAGCTCACCCGAGCCGAAGCTGGAGTCACAGGCCAGCAGCCTCACAGATCACGAGTACACTGCAGGGGCCAGCACCTTTGGGGTCGCCCAGCCTAACAGGGGATCGCAGCCGATGGCACCCGGTGTTTTCCTCACACAGAGGAGACCCTCATCATCCTCGCAGAACAATGCCTCCGCCAAAGGTACCAGGAAATGCCTGGGGTTGTGGTGCAGGAGTGGGGAAGGGTGAAGCACTCGTGTACCCCGTGCCTTCCGCAGGGCCTTCACTGCCACGTGTGCCGTGGGCAGCTGTATGGATGCAAGTCAGATCCAGTCAGAGACAGGGCCTGTGGCCTTGACTGTCCTGGCACTGGGGGGCCAAAGAGGTGTTCTTCTGCTGGGCTGTTGGTTGCAGGGTGTGAGGCATCCCATGGCAGGAGCAGCGCCAAGCACGGCCCGAGCTTGCGAGGAGCACTGCAGGGTCACATCCCGGCCTCTCCAGCGACGCCTTGTCCAGGGGAAGATGCATCATGAAGGCTGTTCTGCCCAGGGCTGGGACAGGCGCTGTGGTGGTGGTGGTGGTTGTTGACCAGCTCTGTGCTGACTGTAGCTGAGCACGTTCCTCCCAGGACACGTAGAGCAGGGCACACTGCAGATCTCTCTGGAGAGTTGCCACAAGCGAGCAGAGGAATATCAGACCTTGGGAGTAACACAGCTGCAGCTGAAGGCAGGAGAGAGGAAGAGGTTGGTTGCTGTCTGCCATAGGGAAAGCATGAGAAAGCTGAGGCTGTCCTGGAGTCTGGGCTAGGATCTCCTGCTCTGCGCTTGAACTTGGCTCAGGAAGTGTAACTGAGGCAGGTGTGTGGGACAGGCACTGCGTAGCATGAAAGTTGTGTGTGATCCCACTGGGAAAGGCCCTGGTGACAAGTGAGGCAGTGTGGCAGATGTTTCCTGAATTCCAGGTATTCGAATGGAGCTGATTAGAGGTAGTGCATGGCAGCTTGGAGGGCTATAGGGGAGAATGTGTGTAGCCTGTGATAGGGGCTGGGGTTCTGCCAGGAGCTGGTGGTACCTGTGGCTCTCTGCAGAGCTGGAGTGGAAAGAATGTATTTGCCTGGAATTGTGCTTTTGTGGTAAAATGGTGGGAAGCAGGTCCAAGCCAGTGGAAGATGTAACGGGAAGACGATCCATCAGATCCAGATGCTGATGGAGCCCGGTGTGGCCAGCAAGCTGGGCAGTGCAGCAGTGCATCGTGCAGGGAACCTGGCCAGGCAGTGGATTCCACCCTGCCCTTGGGATCGCTCTGTCCTTAAAGGAGAGAAGGGGTCATTGCTAAGGGAGCGAGAGGCTGACCTGGCAGGGAGTGGAGGACCATTGGGTCTTCCTCCACAGGGTCTTAGGACAGCTGGAAGCTCTGAGGGGATGGCAGGGCTTCTCCTCATGGAGCACAGGAGAGTCCTGAGCATGGGGTCCACCAGTCTGGGTGATGGAGGCACTGTGGAAGGAGATGGTGGGATGACACAGAATCAGGGAGCTCTAGGATGGGTGATGTCTCTGGCACAGCAGGAGGAGAGGACAAGGAGAAATACGGAGATGTGGTGGTGTGTGGGTTGGTCTCAGTGTGGTGGGCGAGGGACCAGGCATCCTTGGGGCAATGCTTGTCCCAGGACTTGTGGTAGCACGTGAGCTCAGGATCCCTGTGCTGCAGGTTTCCTGTGCAGGAAGTCAGAGAGGTGCCCAGGAGCTGTGGGGGGTGTGTGTGTGTGTCTGTGTGTGTCCGTGTGTCTGTGTGTGTCTGTGTGTCCGTGTGTCTGTGTGTATCTGTGTGTGTGTGTCTGTGTGTGTGTGTCTGTGTGTGTGTGTGCAGCCTCTCCCTGAGGGGAAGGATGACACTGGTGGGGCTGGGTTGGACTGTCACCCTGTGGGCAAACAGGTGACCACGAGCAATGGGCCAGGGCAGGTGAGGGCGCAGGGCAGCAGGGCTTGCACTGCAGGGGCAGAGGGGTGCCTGGCAGAGCTGTGGGGGCAGGAGGGTGCCTGGCAGAGCTGCGGGGACAGGAGGGTGCCTGGCAGAGCTGTGGGGGCAGGGGGATGCCCAGCAGAGCTGTGGGGACAGGAGGGTGCCTGGCAGAGCTGTGCCTCCCCAGAACAGGTGTAGATATGTCCATCGGGGTGGCTGTGCACTGTGCCCCCAGCTCAGCGGGGCTGGCTCTGCAGGGGCCGTACTCCCAGCCAAGCCCTGTCCTGTGGCCAGTAACCCCTGAGGGGTGCTGCTGGGTGTCCTTGAAGGTGCTGGGCAGGGCTGGCAGCAGGGCCATAGAGGCAGGAGGCAGCTGGAGGGTCTGTGATGTGGGGTGGTGTGGGGTGGGCGTGGGTCCTCACGCCAATGCTGCTCTCCTTCCAGGGAAGCGCACGAAGAAGGGGATGGCCACGGCCAAGCAGCGGCTCGGCAAGATCCTGAAGATCCACCGGAACGGGAAGCTGCTGCTCTAGTGGCCCCAGCTCTGGGCCACCACCACAATAATCCCTTTAACTTTCAGCGGTCGGACTGTACAGAATCCTGCTATAAATATTTTTTAATATAGATGTCCTTTCTCAGAGTGCTGAGAGCGACTAGCCGCAAAAAGTTAATACTAATCTCGGCCACCGAGGAGCGTCGGGCCCCCCGCTCCGGCACCGGCTCCGGGCCTTGGGCCCCTGTTCCCGCCCGGCGAGCGGGCAGAGTGGGCGGCCACAGCCGGTGTGGCGGCAAAGCCAGGGGCAGGAAGGGGCCAAAGGCCACGTGGCAGGAGGAGACCGCAGGACTCGGCCGCAGGCCGAGGCGTTGGGCGGGGAGGTGGCGGGCACGTTTCTCAGGCAGCCCCCGCCGCCCCGCGCTCCCGGGCCCCTTTTCCTAGAATGTAGCTTGTACATAGCTTTTGGAATAACCACCGCCGGGTTTTTATACGGGGAGGGTCTCTCCGGGCGCTGCCCGCCGGTACCAGCTCTTTGCGTAACTTCTTGTACGAGGAGGGAGACAGTTATTTTACTAGCACCTTGTGGAGTGTTTCCGTGTTTTGTGACGATGTAATTTATTAATGTTTGTAGCTTTTTATATTTGTACATTTCTTATGGGCTTTGTTTATATACACACATTACCGGGGCGCGGCGCCTGCGGGGAACCAGAACCACCTGCCACCGTGTGCCAGGACCACCGGGGCCACCACCAGGGCCACCAGGGCTGCGCCGGCCTGGGCGTCGCGCCGGCTTTTTTTATTATGATTATGATTATTATTATTAGTATTATTATTTTTTCGCGACATGTACATTTCTAACAAAGTTTATCGTGGCTATCTATCTATGACGGTGTTTTATTTACCGATTCATATCAAATGCTCTTGTATCGACTTCACAAAATCTTAAGTAAACCTAGAGCAAAGTTTAAAAAAAGAAGAAAAAAAAAAAAAAAAGAAAGCAAAGTAAAACTATTTCAGGTTTTGTACACAATTGCCTGGGCCTGGCCTTTTTGTGGGGTCGGTGAAGGAGGGGTAGGGAGGCAGCTGGGGGTCCCTGAGGGTGGGTGAAGGAACAAGCATGGACCCACAGCTGGGACAGACAGGGAGTGGTTCCTCTGCCTCTGTCTCATCTGTCACCCACCCCCTTACACACCTGCGCTTGCTACAGCACCACGAGAAGCCCTGGTCAATTGGCCATGGCCTTGAGTGTCCCAGTAAGATACCTCACAGTCCACCCAAAGGTGTCCACCCACAGGCCCAGCACGTCATCTACCTCCCATGGACACATCTACATGCCTGCTTCCCTCTGCTTCCTCCCTCTTGGAGGTCACCAGGTGCTCCAGCCTTTCCCCTTCTTTGTGCTCGGTGGAACATGCAGCATCTCACCATTTATTCCTGACTGACCCTTGGGGTCACGTGCAACCTGCAGTTCCCTTTGTTGATGCAAGGCCATTCCCACCTCCCGCACTGCTCCTTGCTCTTGGACACTGTGAGCTGGCAGTGGCACGAGACAGCTGCAGCCTGCTCAGTTCCCTGTTCCCCTCTGATGGCCCCAAGGGGCAGGGGCCTCTTAAGGTGGATCTGGTGTGGCCTCACACCCCAGCCGGGTTGTACTTGCTTACGGGATAGCAAAGACACCATGGGATAGAATCGTACAATCTTTGAATCACAGAATGGTTTAGGATGGGATGGACCTTAAATTTCATATTGTTCCATTTCCTGCCACAGGCAGGGACACCTTCCACTGTCCCAGGCTGCTCCAAGCCCCATCCTACCCAGCCTTGAAACCTTCCAGGGATCCAGGAGCAGCCACAGCTGCTCTGGGCACCCTGTGCCAGGGCCTCACCCCCCTCGCAGAGAGGAATTCCTTCCCCATATCCCATCTAACCCTGCCCTCTGGCAGTGGGAAGCCATTCCCCCTGTCCGGTCACTCCATGCCATTGTCCAAAGCCCCTCTCCAGCTCTCTTGCAGCTCCATCAGGGATAGTCAGTGATGTGTTTTCTACGCTCTTACACTCAAAGCCCAAAAGAAGATGCAAGAGACCTGAAAAGTGTGTCACAGGCCAGGTTTTGTGGCTGTGTCCCCTTCAATTCAAAAGCAGTCTGAGTGTGATATTCCTTCATGGATATTGATTGAGATTTGATAGAGAAACAGGGGATTTGGCTCTCCCGGCATTCCCGTCCAGCATCCCGGTGTTCCAACCGAGCCATGACACCTGCAGAGAGGCGCTGGTGTGTCCCACACAGCTGGTGTGTCCCACACGGGTGGCACCGCTCGCTGCGGCGGCTCGGGCAGCGCCTGTCCCCGCAGAGCCCCGGCTCAGCCCCGGCTCCGCGGCTGCGGGGGAGCGCCGGCAGCGCGGCCTCGCAGGGACCCTGCGGGCGGGGCGAGGGGGCTGGTGGCGATATCGGGCGATCGCCAGCTGGGGGAGTTCACAGCTCAGAAACAGCCGCAGCCGGGAAAACGGGACCCGTTGGGATGGAGCCTCCCGAGCACCGCCCGAGGCTCGGAGACACGCGAGCAGCCCTGGCTCAGCATAAAATATCCCGAGCTGGACGGCACCCGCAAGGATCACCGGCTGAGGATGCGCTGTGACGGGTGAGAGAGAGCACCCACCCAGGGCACCCACCCAGGGCACCCACCCAGGGCACCCATCCCGGGCAGTCACACGCCGCAGAGCCTGGATGCTGCAGCCGGGAGGAACCGTGCACTGGAAAACCAGCGCAGAGCTGCCAGTCCCATCCAGGGACACGGGGGGACAGCGGCTGTGCCAGCCTCCCTGTGCAGGAGCCCGGGGCTGGCAGAGGGGCTGAGTGCCGGTGTGGGACAATCGGCTCACCTTAGGGATTACTTTTGCAGTGACTGGCAACTGGGAATTCGCAAAAGTGCTGCTCAATATGCAAAGGATGCCCTGGCCGGGGAAGTGTTTTCTGTCGCACATAAGCAGAGAGGCTGTTGGCTGCTCCTGGTAAACCATTACTCACAACATTTGTGTTTCTCCTGTTTCTGTCTTTTAACTGACAAGAATCGCTCAAACTGAGACATTTGGCACAACCACACCTTAGTCTCACAGACCCCACATTCATCTTTCCCCCGGTCGGGGCAGGCTCTGCCTGGGCAGCGGGCAGTGTGTGCTGCTTCCAGCAGTGGCCCGATGCCATCCCGCGCTGCAGGCGCCCTTCTTTCCATTACCATCTGCCACGGATCTGGAGTGCCTGCCCCACAGAACTCACAGCATTTGTGTAAACTATTTTGAAGTTTTTCTCTGCATATCGCAAGAGAAAGCCTTCTTCTCCTCTTCTCTTAAAAGTGTAATAATTATAATTAATTGGATTTCCTTCTGTTTCCAGCCTGTGGGGAAGGTGCACTTTGAGACTCACTTTTAGGTCATTCTCCTGTCACATACTTCTGTGCCCCAGCTCACTGTATTTGCTAAACATTGAGCTCCACGGTGTGCTCCTCCTCAAGGAGAGGCACGGACCAGCCTGGGGCTGTCCACCCCCCTGGCTCACTCCCTGGCTCATTCCCTGGCTCACTGGGCTTGCTCCTGGCTCACTCCTCCCATCACACGCTGCAGGTATTTGCAGAATGTGTGACCATGTGTCTTCCTCTCACCTTCAACTCAACCAAATAATTAGCAGTCACTTAGGAGTCAATTAGGTGACACATCTTGGAAGTCTTTGTGTTTACTCTACTCCTTCTTTTATGAGCTCTGTTTAGCAGCCCAAGGGGAATCCTTTCTTCCTGAGGTCACCAGGGCTCTGTGGTGATTCATCTTTGACTGGACTGCAGAAGAGTTCTCCACTCATTTCTCACCATTAGCTGGGCAGTGGGCACTGTGGGCCAGACCGCTGCTATGGCCACAGCTCTTTAGCAGGTACTGCTTTGTGGTCCCACAAAACCCACTGTGCCTTCAGGAAGACCCTGCCCTCCTGCTGTCTGTGGGGAGCACGTGGCTGTGCAGGGCCTGGTGTCAGTGCTGTCTCGGTCAGGGAGGCAACACAGACTTGTGTGTTGGGCTTCTAGCATCAGCCTGTTTGCGTAGTCTCTCCCACACACCTTCATTCTTAGTCCACTTTCCCTTTCCTTTTCCCTTTCCTTCCTGTTTTGCCTTTCTTCTCCCATTCCCTTGGACAGAGAACCCTAAAGATGATGCCTGTGGTGAGTGACACGGCTTCTTCCTTTACATGGTCACTCCTTGCTGGTAATGACTGATGGGATTCCATGGCTGCTGTTCCCAGTGTGTCCCACCTGGACACCCCTACACCGTGTGCCCCCTGCCCTTCTCCCTGCAGGCTGGATGACCCACCACCCTGCTGTATCCAGACTCCTTGCACTTGCTGCCAGTAGAAACTCTCCTCCACCGGAGGAGAACTGGTCATTCTTTCCCCTTTCTTTGCTGAACTCAGCAGTTCCAGCCCACAGCTACTTCATTTGATTGCTGTCATAAAACATATTTGGTGGGTTGGTTTGGAAAACAAACCTTCGACACAATATGGAATATCAGATTCCTGAATGCAGAGGAGACAGAAAGGGAAGAAGGGGTGAAGGTTTTCTAGCAGCACTTACGTATGAATTTATTGGCACAGACCTTAAAATAGGACCTAGAACATGTTATACAATTAAAAATGTGCACTAATGCTGTATGGTTTACATGTCCCCTGCCCAGGGTTAAAGACTGCAGCAGCTCCTATCAACATGCTTTCTTAATTCGGGATCACCAGCCTGGGTACTTTGCCTCAAAATGTGCAAACCTTTAACTTCCCCCAAGGGATAACTCACTCTGAGAATGAAATATTAATTAGAGCCTCGTCATCCGCCGTCACTGTGTGGCCTCTCGGAAGCCTGGGGAAGCCAGACACGCTCCAGCCCCAAAGTGCTCCTTTGTGTGGGGCTTTTGTTCCCCACATTCCACCCGTGGGGCCCTGTCACAGTGGATAAGAGCTCCCCAGCCCCCGAAAGGGAACTGTCAGGCTGAGCGTAGGTGGCTGCTGACAGGGAGTATCACCATTAACCAGCTTGTTATCTTGAGCGGGGTTTGCATAAATCGTTCCCTGCCTGGCTTTTGGCATCAGCAGTGATGACAACTCTTTGACAGATGCTGCTGAGGAGTGAATAAAGATGCTGTGGCTAAAGACCATCTGCAGGGATTAAACCTTCATCACATTCGGTGACTTTTCTGCTCTTGAGACAAAGGGAACCTTTCTTTTTCCCCAGTCACATACCTCCATTTCTCCAAGACACTGTTTCCCTGCCAGATGCTTCCATTGCAGCTTGTCTATCATGGGGGCATTTGAAAACCACCTTAAACTGACTATTTGCACATTTAATCCGTGATTCTTTCTAATGCCTTTCTGAATCCCCAGCAACAACCCACCCTGATCCAGGACTGCTTCAGGAAGTTGCTGATGGCTCTTTGGGCCACCAGCTTCCAGCACCAGACACAAAGGTCAAAAGAGAAAGTGATGTGTGACCCTCAGAGTCATGGCTTTCTGTCTGAGCTATGTGCAGAAGGGGAAACTGAATCACCAAGAATGCTGTGATTCTCCATCTTCTGAGCAATGACACAAATGGGATTTGAGTAACAGAAGAACCATGGAATCACGGAATATCCTGAGCTGGAAGGGACCCACAAGGACCAATGAATCCAACCCCTGTCCCTGAACAGGACAGCCCAACAATCCCACCCTGTGCCTGAGAGCATTTCACAAACACTTCTTAAATAAGACTTGCTATTTGAAACAAGGAGAATATCAAGACTTGAGGTTTTTTGTCCAATGCTTAAAACTGAGCAGGGAATTAAATAGACCCAAGCAAAGCAATTAACTGCAGTGAAGAAACTGCTGTTTGTTTTCAGTACGTTTTTGCTGGGTGCAGTAGCATATGAGGAGGAAACAACATCAGATGGGGATGTTTATCTCATGCAGTGACTCAGTCCTCATGCCTGATGCTTCTCAAAGCACCACGTCTTGCTGCCCTCGTTGCAGTCCTGTTTCCATTGAGCTCCTGATGCTCACTAATGCTTTGCACTCTTATTCCTTCCAGAGCCCTGCTGGGTATATTCCAGGTAGAATCCCCCTGGATTCCTACAGAGCTCACACTGACTTGCAATAGAAAAATTCTTATTGTCTCCCTGTGAGGGTGGGGAGGCCCTGGCACAGGATGCCCCAACACAGGATGCCCCATCCCTAGAAGTGTCCAAGGCCAGGCTGGACTTCTTCATTGTGTAGTCAGTAACAAAAGGGGCCAGACTACTACAGCTGCCTTGTCAGCAGTAATTTATTTTTATGCAGAAATCAAGGGAGATTTCCATCTGAAAACGGTCTCCCCTCTGGCCCCAAATGGTCAGTAACTGCTTGGACGAGGCACTTCCCACACACACGCCTGTCCTGGGAAGTCACAGGAATCAAGTGCACGGAATAGATCTGCACAGGCGTAAATAAACAGACTATTCTGGGCCTGCAGATCTCCAATCCAGCCACACTGTGCTGGATGAGATAAACCTTGACCCAGATCCCTTTCCCAAGGCAGACCCTGCCTCAGGCACTGGAGGTGAGCAGGGGCAGGAGTTATGTGTTGTCCATAGAGCAGTTCCAGCAGGGAGCAGGGTCATTGCTGCTGCTGGTGAAAGATTTGCTCTTCCTTGGAGCATTGTTTCTGCCAGCATCCCGTCAGCTAATTCCATGTACCCAAGGCAGGCTGGCAGGACACAGTGGCACTCCTTCTGGAAAAGTGTGCTTAGCTTCCCTGTGAGCCAGTTTGCTTGTGACTGATGGATCCCTGGGTGGTCAATTGGGCTGCAGCCCTTCTGCACACCCCCATGGGGGAATTCTTGAGCTTGGCTCTACCTATGGATTCACAAGACACACTATACTGCTTCCTAGACACTATTTTCCAGAATGATTTGGTTGAGAAATCTAGAACAGTTGGATGGTTTATCTGGAAATACATCACTTTGCCCTTAGGTATATTCATTTAATATATATAGATACGTATTTATTTGTGTGCAAAACAAACTAACCTTAGAAAACAACAGCTAAAAGCCAAACTTGTGATTGTTATTCATTGTTATTGCCATTAAACGGCTGTTACTCATAACACAGCCGTACATACTTTGGATCTTAATCTCCTTTTGTGGTACTAAATGGGCCAAGCAGCTGCTAAATGGAACAAAAGTGTCATCCATCAGGATCAATTGGAATAAACATAAACATCCCACTTCCTTGCAGACAAACATGGCATGGGCTGAGCAGCTTGCTTTGACCACCAGAATGATGTTCCTGGAGCTCCAGCAACATGGAAAATTGGGATGTTAACCTAACCCGAGCCTGGCACGTGGCACTGGTTTGGGGAATTGGGGGATGTGAAAGGCTGGAACAAGTCATGTCCATGCTGTTTGTGAGGATGGAGCTTGGGAAAGATGACTTTGCAAGGTCCATCTGGAGCTTGGCTTGCGCTGTCGGCTGTGCCTGCATCAGGGAGCACCCATGAACCCTGGGGCAGATCCCTGCACAGGCAGGGGGAATCACACAGTCCTCAGCAAGGTAAATACAGTGGGTTTGACTCTGGGACTACATCTCACTTCCTCTTTATCTAAGCAGCCAGGCCTCTTGCAAAAGAAAACCATCAACAAGGCAGCTCTGTCAGTAACAGGTTTTAGCATATCACAAGTGTGTGCAGGGAGCCTGTGTGCCTTGAGCTACCACCACCCAGACTCAGAGCTCCGTTTGAGAGTGATCAGCTGTAGGGCAGTAATTGGAAAAATATGGCATAAACTGTGTGTGTACACAAGCAGCTTTCATTAGACAGCATTAAACATAGAACCATATGCCAGACTGAAATCACTAAAGTTTCCTCTGATTACTACAACCAGCACTGGGTCTGTGGGGTTTTGGGCAACCCTGGTACATCCAAGCAAAGGGGTGAAGTCAAAAGTAGGACGTGGCTGGAAATTTGGGGACTGACAACTCAGAATGTGGAGGTTCAAGTGGAACATGACACCTGTGAGAGTGAGACCTCCTCATCTGCTTGCAGCAGCTGTCAGTGCAAGGTCTGCTGAACATATAAACTGATTTATATCTTCATGGTGAAGATATAAACTAATTACATTAAATGATTGCTCTGCTTGTACCTGAAGGCAACATAAACTGGGTTTTTCCTTCTTCAGCTTCCTCTACACTGAATTCCCTCCCCTCTGCTGTCTTTCCCAAGCTGTGCCGAGGACATGGGACATGTCCCATGGCACCAGAAACACATCAAGGAAAGGCTCAGGGCTGAGGAGCAGCTGCAGAAGAGAAAGGAGCAGACTTTGGAGTGGGGAAAAATGCTGTCCCTGTAATGGCCCTACGATGTCGAATATCTACGATGTCGAATATTTAGAAACATGAACCCAAAAAGCCAGTAGGATTTTTAATTGGGAGTGTAGAGTTTTATTATTTAAAAGGTTTTATAAAGAAGTTTTAAATAGACCATGGAATTGCTGTAGCAGGTTGGGTTTTTTTCCTCTTGGAAATTACTCAGCCATTTGGTTTCTATTTCTGCACAAAGCACAAGCTTTTTGAACAATCATTTGATATGCTTGTTGATGCATCACAAAAAGGAGATATGCTTTGAATTCTCCTTAAAAACCCCATGTAAACACAAGGTTTATGGAACACTGCAACAAAATACCATCTCCTTATTGAGTGCTTTCACATGTAATTTCCTCTCTGACTACTGCATGTAAACACACTTATTGTATTTGGGAAACTCCAAAATCTCAGACACAAACAGGATCAATAGCTCAGCAAAGGCAAGTTATAGTTTAAAATGTCCCCATTTTGCAACAAGATGCCTGGATGGTAGCAGAGTAAGGAAGAGAGGGACATTTAGCACAGCAGGGTGGTTGGATGGCCCCGTTTTTCACATTTTGGAGTCACAGGCTCACACTGCGCTCACCAGCAGCATCCTCCCCACCCAGGGACTGCTGCTCCACGGTCTGTAGGAAAGACACTCAGACCCAGGATTGTCATTTCACACAGACCAGGGCATGTGCCTCTCCAGGCTCTTAATTGTCCCCTATGCTTCTATCTCTATGTAAAGAAAAGCCTTTCACCTATAAGGGATTGTGTTCCTCTTTCTATTTGTGTTTCCCTAACGCTTTATATTAGAAGAGCCATAAAGAAAGAAGCAACAATACCAAGATATTACACAGGTGAGAAGAAATAGCAACAAGTGTAAGATTCAACATGACGAAACACTGTGAGAAAATTATTAAATACCACTGAAAAAAGTGGATTGTCTTGTTCCCCACTGTGCACATAGCACACAGCTGGGCATAGGGGTGATCACTGCAGGACTGGGGTCCCTCTGGCTTCCCCCAGAAGTCAGCCAGGATGTGCACACATTTCCCAGTTCTGAGTCTTCAGGGTCCCCGTGGAGACCTGTGAGGTCTTTTTAGTTTAGCACATAAGCCACCACCTTCTTCTTCCCCTCAGTTGAGCCTTCTGGAAAAATTGTTGAAAGTTTAAATCCTACTAATTTGAAAATGAATAAATGTGAAATTCTGCTTGGTAAGTTCTATGTCACTATTTGTGCCCCTAAGGCTGTTTATAGTTATAATTATAGAATCATCATGGATTGGTTTGGGCTGGAGGGATCTGAAAGCTCATCTCCTTCAGCCCCTGCCATGGGCAGGGACACTTTCCACCATCCCAGGCTGCTCCCAGCCCCATCCAGCCTGGCCTTGGACACTGCCAGGGATCCAGGGGCAGCCACAGCTTCTCTGGGCACCCTGTGCCAGTTCATAATGGTCATTTGGTTATCATTTTCCTCTGCTGAAACTGATATTCAAATTTAAACCGGACATTGCTCCACCTGTACCTGAAGGTAACATAAACTGGGTATCTTCTTCTGCAGCATCCCCTACCCCGAACTGCATCGCTCTGGGCTGAGCACAGCAGGGGTTGGTGCAGCCTGGGCTCTGCCAGCGTTGCCCCAGGGCAGAGCATGAGCAGCTTTGTCCATGCACAGGCAATCATGGCATGTTAAGCGTGAGATCTGTGTTGTTAAGCAAAAGATCTGTGTAACGTGAGTAACCTGTAAAAATGGCAGGGCTGCAGTCTGAAATTACTTTCCCCTCTACTCTCTCTATATTTTTTTATTTTCAAATTTGTTTCTGGTATGCCCTGCTTTATCAAAGCCCTAAAACACATGCTTGACTTTAAATACCTCACTGCAGCTAAAACTAGTTGCATACTTAGTCTTTGATGGCTCAAGGTCATAAAGAAATCACTCGCTTTTCCAAACAAATACTTCAATATGTTAATTGCTTGCAAACCACATCCCATGGCCCCTGCAGAGATGGATGGGTGTAGGATTGTGTGCCCGACTAGAGGGTGAACTGCCTGGGATTTCCCCGACCAAATTTAGGCACTGCACCCAGTTACTCAGGGCACAGCATGTCCAGAAGGGTCGGTTCAGGCTGGGTTTGTACTTGATATATGACAAAGCACTGGGGAAAGCTTGCTGCTGTCCTGATCCTGCTGGCAGTGGCTGGGTGGGAGATGCCTGATGTGCCACAGTGACCTGAACACACCTGGGAAGTCTGCAGCAGCTCTTCAGCAGACGTTTCCCATATTGGGGAATCGTAAATAATATATATCAATATCCCCACCGGGGATCTTGCTAGTGCATGTAAGTGACTGCAGGGAGGGTGTCAGAGGCTGGAGCCGGGCTCTGCTCAGGGGTACCCAGCAACAGGACAAGAGGGAAGAGGCACAAACTGAAGTTTGCCCAGGAAGTTCCACCTGCACACCGGGAAGATCTTGTTTAGTGTGCAAGAGACCGAGCACGGGAGCAGAGACCAGAGAGGGTGTGGAGTCCTCCTCACTGGGGGTATCCAGGCCCGTCTGACACAACCCTGAGTGACACACCTGGGGAGCTCTGCTTGAGCAGGGGGCTGGACTGCATGACCTCAGTGGTGTCTTCCAACCCCAGCCATCCTGTGCTCTGTGGTCCAGCTGCGGTTTCCAAGCACGGCTCAGAGCCGTGGGGATGTGAGCACATCACTCCTGACAGGCACGTGGGGCCAGTCCTGGTCACTGCCACCACCCCTGCATTGGCGTCCCCTTTGCTTCTCTCTCTGTGAGGCTGAGAAAGAGCCATGCTCTTCTCTAAAAAAATAAATCATTGTTTATTTGTGAAAGCAAGAGGTGAAACTAAGGATACTGCGTGTCTCGTATCTAAACAGATATAAATATATAAGTATATAAACCGAAATACACGTACACACACTGGACACATGTAAAGGCACACAATGTGTGTATATATACATACACATGTAAACACCCCCATATACAGAAATATATAAATATGCAAATCATATATAAAATCTAAACTTGCACATAAATAAAAAAGTGGAGGCGGTACTGCACGAGCAGAGTTGCTATGAGCATTCACTCTGACAGCCTGGGGATATTCACTCCCTCCCTCTACACTGGCTGCTTTCCCCTCAAAATTCTTAGTAGAACGATAATATTTTAACAGTTGCAGCTTTAAAAACCTTGATTATGACCAATCATTTCTCCCAGGCAATTGTATATTTAGCAGAAGGGAAAAATTAAACTCCCCAGGAATTAGGTTATTTAGGGCATAAAATTCAAGGAAATAGGTATTTAGGTCATTGTGGGCATGGTTTTTATTTTCTCTAATTTTCAGATTGCTTTCGATTAGGGTCTGCTCAGAGTGGAAACTTCTTGATGTGAAATAGATACTACCTAAATCATTAGAGCTCATTCATTGCCATGTGCCACCTTTTAGAGCAATTAAACCTGACCTTGGGGTTATGGACCCGAGCACTCACCGACCCAGGGCACTTCCTCTGAATATGAATAAGCTTGGAGCACAAATACAGTGGGGCAGGATTGCTCCTGGCACAGATAATGCCTTTGTTAGAGCAAGGCTCTTCGGGCTCTTAGACTATGGAGTCCATTGATTCAGAACATTCACTGGTGGGATCAGTTCTCGGGATTTTTTCCCTGTCTTTTTTTTCCCTTGACATCTGGAGTCTCTTTGCCAGCCTCTCAACCCTCCACTCAGAAAGAGAAAGTGAGGGAAACAGATGGACGGCTCACAAATGCGTAGAATAAGGACCAAAAAAGTTTGACAAAAGTTTTGCAAGAAGAAGAGGGAAAATAACAATAATAAGAATGTCTGAATTTTTAAGTCTTTTGGCCATTAATATTTTTGCCAAGTACTGCCAGATGAACTTGAGTTCAGTCTAAAGAAACCATGATTCTCACCAGACTGGTTTCTTCTCACCTTCCAGCTTTCAGTAGTTCTTCCCGTGGCAGTGCCCAGCACCTGCACGCCACATTTGGAGCCCTTTGGTTACAAAAAACATGCAGGGCAGGGACCATCCAGTATTTCCCTGGAAATCTCTGGGAGGCCAAACCTATCCATAGGAGTTATTTCAATGCTTTCTTCATTTGGCAGAAAAAATGGGGAAGCTGCCTCTACTTATATGAAAGAGCAAAGGAGATGCTGGTAAACAATTAGGTGGGGTCTTGTTTAGAGAGCAGGCCTTTTCATACTCTGCCAAGCTACATTAAACAATAACTGCCAGGATCTGCTGGAAGAGTGGAAAAATGGGATTGCTTGGTACAGAACTAATTTTGCTGGGGTTTGTTCACAGACTGCATAGCACGTTTAGTCCTGTTTACCCCACGAACTCTCAACAATCCAAGACAGCTCCAAATGCTTTTCTTTCAGCTTTCATAATGTGTCAAGTAGAGAAAAAAGGCCATCTGGCATTCCTTCACCTGGCAGGGCCACTCCTCATCAGGCTGCTGACCTAAAACATAATCTCTACCATGACCTGTGGAGAAATGGACAGGACCCACCTGCAAAGTAAAAGCCCTTTTTTGAGGCATAATGCCGGATTCCTGATGGCTGATGTGTGCAGATTCACCTCCAGGAGACTTTGCTGACTTGTATTTCACTATCACAATGTGCAAATGGTTTCCAAGCAAGTCATTGTGCTCATTTGCAGGCAAAAGTTAAAGATACTGAGGGAACTAAATCAAACCTCCTTGTTCCCCACTGACATAATCCAAGAGGACAAGACATGGAAATACTCTGTGTTGTACCACTTCTGAATTCCTTTACTCCTCTTGTGCACAGCATGAAGAAACAAGGTCAGGACTTAAAGTTGTGAGGGCAACATTTTCCCACTATAGCCAATAAAAGTATAAAGAATTAGGAAATATTCACAGCCATGGCAGATTTAGGGATTCAGACTTTTTTCACAGGTGTAATTATAAAAAAAGATGATGGAGACTATTTTAAATCAGCTTTATCTAAAAATTTCATCCAAAGTAAGGGTGCAGCTGAATGAAGTTGCTGTAAGAAACCAATTTCCGGTGCTGGCTGAACAGCTTCAGGGTGAAGTTTTGGCTTCATGTACAAACACAGAATCAAACCAGCCATTATTACCCATTTCCAAGTGCACCACTTGAGTTCATGAAAACAGCACTCTTCTCCTCTTGGAAGTTTCTCTCATTGTACATTCCTGTCCCCGAGGGAGCAGCTCATTCCCTGTGTTAACATTTTATTTGAGAACCACGATGTTACTGTGTAATGAGTGTAATGAAATGCCATCCATGCTGGGGTATCTCATTGGGAAATGGAGGCCAGAGATCCACACCACTGTCATCCTTCACAGAGCCAGCAGAGCCAGCAGGATGTGAATGAAATTGTATCTGCTCTGTTAAAATACTGCAGTTTTACTTGATTAGCTGTTTCCATGGACACCAAAAAAAGAGGTTAATTAACGGGCTACAAAATTGTACTTTCCATGTCAATATGTCAATATAAAATCAGACAATAGTAAAAAAAAAAAATTTGTTAAAAACGAGTACCACCTGCTCTGTCCACCAGGCAGGAAAATGATGCCATTATCAGAAAGGAGCTGCAGAAGGAGCCTGCACCCTGACAGTATCCAGCTTGTGGCTCAGAAATGTGCCTCAGTGGGTTGTAAAATCACAGAATGATTTGGGCTGGAAGGGACCTGAAAGCTCATCTCTGCCCCCTGCCATGTCAGGGACACCTGCCACTATCCCAGGGTGTTCCAAGCCCTTGGACACTTCCAGGGATGGAGCAGCCACAGCTTCTCTGGGTCCCATGCTCCTGCACAGAGGAGAACAGATGGACTGTCATTACTGGCTGATGTTTATTTGCCAGTGAAGGCAGGGTGAAGGTACTGGCAGTCTAACTCCCATTAACTGGATACCTCAGCCCCAAAATCACCCCCACAAGCCCCAAAATCACCTCACAAGCTGGGAGCGTTGGGCAAATGGCCGAGACAGAAGCTCGCTGGCATTTCAGGGGCAGTGCTGGCATCCACATGTTTATGGTGACTTTTTAAACTAAATTCCATTTTATCAGACTGGAAGTGTCCTATTTCTAAGTAGATCTCCCGATCTCCCCTGCTCCAGGTACAGAACCACTGCTTTTGTAGGAGAAATGAAGAAAACCCTGGTTAAAGCAAACCCATTCCTTGCAGAAGTTTAAATATCTCACTTGTAACTCTGGCTCCCCTTTTTCCTGTGCTCGGAATCAGGGCTGCAGAGTGAGGGCTGGCTGTGAGCAGGCAGGGGGTTGGCGGCAGTAGGAAAGGCAATATTTCCAGCTCCACTCTGGCCATTAGCAAGAGTAATTTGCCCACAAACAATCTGGAAAGCGTTTTCTCAGGTTACAGTAAAAGTTAATGGAGTTGGAAATTCCTTCTCCTTTGGATTAGCTCAGCCTTATTTATGCAGCCCTTAAGTACATGGTGAAGTGCAAGGAAGGTTTGGTAGCAGCAGAAGCAACTGAGTGCATAAAATCCATGGTGAGGGGGCCTGATCCAGGATTCCTGGATCTCCTCACTGCTCCCATTACTCCAGGTGGGAAAGCACAAGACCTCCCCGTACTGGAAGATTAAAGCACTTTTCAGCTTTAACTGGGTATTCAACTGTAACTGGGGTGAGGAGAATTGAAATAGAAAATACAAATTTAATAAGACACAGCATCACTGCTTTGATATCAGGTTTTGCTGACAGTCAGAGTGCTGCAGAACCTCATGAGCACTGAGAAAGCAGTTGAGAGGACAGACAAACAACAGTCAGCAGAAAACATGCATTTTAGGTTAAGTAAAATTAACTGTTGGTTTGAGCCAAAGCCCACTAGGTGACACAGATTAATCAAAACATCAGAAACCAGCTCAGTTATCCTGCACATCAGGAACTCCTTCCATGGATCTCTGATCACAACTTTGTGGATTCTTCAACTCATCCTTTCCAATGTACCTTTACACCTCCTAAGAGCTCTTGCTATTGTGTCAAGGTAACCAATTGTAAAAAATTGATTGTCATCCATTCATATCAGAGGAAAATCACGGCTAAGTTGTGTTCACGCTTCATCCATGTTTACTATATCTCAGATTTGATTAAAAAAAAAAGTGAGAGCCCTGTGTGGTCAGCAAAGTCTTTCCACTTAGAGGTCAGCGGAATTTCCCCACCCATGGCCTTTACCACCAGAGGAGAGCCAGCAGGGAATCTATGAACAGCTGCTGCAATCACCACTGCCTGCAGAAGAAATGAGAAAATGCTGGTGCACTCTAGTTAAAAAATGGAAATCTCTTGCACTGCATAAACTTGAGCCAAAACCTGCCAGAGGCATCGCTGCTCACTGGAGTGGGCTCGAGGTCTATTTGTACAACAGGACGTGTCTTCTTCTCCTAATCACTGAATCAGGGGAGGCAGAGCAGGGACAGACACCCATTTTGTTTGAAGCCAAGTGATGTCCATCAGGGAGGAGCCCACAGACAGAGGTGACCCGGCCCAGTCACAGCTTGCTCGTTCTCAGGACGGATGGGAGATGCTGAGGACATATCCTCCCTCCCTTATCCCCACCTCCCCTTTTTGTTTAAGTGCCATTACATTACTGAAAAAATACTTATAGTTAATCAGTGCTGCTTAATCCTGTTCACTTCCATCTGTGCCTCTTTGTAGCCTGACACCTCTCCTGTCCTGAGGCCATGGAAAGCAGAGGGTATTTAGCGGGGGGGGCCTCTGGGGAGCAGCTGTCCCCAATCATCCCGTCCACAGCCCTTTCATTCCCAGATTACATCTAGTACCAACAGTTTGTGTGTGGGAAAAATCAAAGATGTCAGGGGCTGCTCCCAGGACGTGCACTGAGCGCAAGGTGCCCAATCAGCGGGGCGCGGGCGCTTGACCTCTGTGCTCACCCCCAGTAATGAACCGGGGCTGGTTTCCAGCACTCTCAGCCTCATCCAGCCCCTCCAGAGCTCAGCAGCAGAGTAATCAGCGACATGCCCAAGCAATGAAAGCAATCTGTTGTTAACTGGCTGAGCAGGCTTGTCCAGAGCCCCCAGACTTCCTCGTTCAGGCATTTTACACAATGGGAATTTTCTCTTTAAAAGAGGAAGAAAAACCTCTACAGGCTAAAAGATGCCTCCTCATAGCCTTCCTTCCCCAGTCCAGTGCTTCAAAAACAGTTGACAGAAAATCCCAGGATGAAATTTCAGAAACCATGGACTGTAATGAAAGTGGAATGCCTGAATAAGTCCTAATGGACTAGAAAGATTTGATAGAAAACAGAATTTCTTTAATATTATTCCTTCACCCAAGCTCATGGGGATGAATCCATCGAGTTACTCACATTCACTATCCTGGGAGGGGCTTTAAATCTTCAGTTATGGCTGACCAGGGTGTTTCCGATGGATTGAAATGGAAACACTTCTACCATGTCTTTGTGGGTGCAGCTTTGAACCATAACTCACTGCAAACAATATTCCGTCTTTTGGGTGTCAACCCAGATACCAGGCAGAGGGACCAAAAACTTGCTGCCTGCTGAGTTTCAGCCTGTCAGCAGCAGCACTGGGTCATCACATCCCGGTTCTGTTCTCCAGCACTCACTTGTTACCAGTAGTTGCATATCTACTATTTTAATTGTCAGTATTTTACTTGTCAATTTAGCATCTAATTAAGCATTCAGCCACAGGAGGGCCAAACATCACAGGACTCCTGCACAGGGATGTGCTGACCCTGTGGCACCGCCTGGCTTTTGGCTTCTGGTTATTTTAACTTCCAAGATGATCCTTTACACCACAATATCTTCATAAACCATGAAAATGAAGTGTTTTACAGATGTGTCAGTCAAGGACAGGACAGCGAGTGCCCAGCCAGGCTCGTGGCAGGAGCCAGTGGCTGAGCTCGGGGGCCAGTCTGACTGCTTGACCCCTGCACCCATGGGATGCCGCCAGCTTCCCTGGATCCTGCAGGGGAGCAGGTACCTGTGCAGCTCCGAGCAGGGATGGAGGGGCCAAAGCTGCTCCCTCTGGCTACCCCTGGGATGCCTGCTGTTCCCACAGGCAGTGGCCTCCTTCCCTGCAGGTCCCTGTCCCCAGCACGGCAGCCCTGCTCAGTGCGTGGCTGGCAGCACAGCCCTTCCCTTTGGTCTCCTGTTAATCCCAGCCCCAGCAGTGCCTGTCTGGCTCGTGCAGCACGACCTGAGCCCCCCAGCAAGGCAGATCCAGTAACTCAGGAGATGCACAGATGTGGGTAAAAGTTCAGGGCAGGCAGCATGAGAGTATCACATGGAACTGCTGTTAGTGCTTTGAAAAATTGAATCTCCATCCTTGGAGCAAATGCTCTTTTTTCACTGCAGGAACAGCACTGCTGAGGGTATCAGTGGTATTGCTGGATAAACTTGTCAAAACTGGGTAATACCTTACGGTAGGATAATACTCTGTGAGGGATTTAAGCACTTTTTCCCAGTGGCTCCTCTTCCAGCTTGGCCAGGGAAATGCTGGTGGTGCACAGGTCACCTAGGAAAAAAGCACTGTTATTTATGAGTGGTGTGAGATGACGCTGTCTCTTTCTTCCACACTTCAGCAGCTTCCTGTTGCTGCCTTGTTCGCAGGTATTTTGCAGGATTGAATGACCTGATGTTATCGAGCTGCTGGGCAGAGCTCACGTGTCCCGTCAGATCTGATCCCCTGGCGCAGTGTCCCCTCCTCAGCGCCCAGAGAAACAATCCCCATTTCTCATGGCACACGCCAGGAAACGTTGTCAGGCTTGCATAAACAGAGATTTTGACAAGGAAATTTAGGTTTTGCCTCTGTTATTTTGTCTAATGCTTCTCATGTTTTGTCTAATGTATTGCAGATTGGTTAGAACAGGAGTGTAGGCAAGCACAGCTTGCAAGATACATAGAATGTAGTGTCCACTCCATTTTTCTATTAGGCAATACTTAGGGGCTTGAAACTCTACTCCAGTTTAGGAAAATATTCGGATGTTTCAATGCAAACTCTTAAAAAATGAAGTTTTAACACCAAAAGTGTGTATGCCAGCCACAGCCTTGGCACTGACCCAGTCATGCCCAGTGACCCAGCTCAGCCTGGTTGTATCGTAAAGATTTCACAGAGTCACAGAATGTTAAGGGGTAAAGATCACCTGGTCCCAGCCCCAACACCTCCCACCAGACCTGGGCGCTCAAGGCCTCTCTTTCCACAAGACTCAGGACTGTCTCAAGGACACAGGACCCTGCCCAACATATCCATACCCAATATATAATTTATGTGTAATAATTTTGGTTGTCCTACTATACCAAGGGCCATTCCTTGGGCACCCTTTGGCAGAAGTTCATCAGTTGCTCCCCAGGCATGAAGAAAAACAAAGAGCAGAACTGGTCATGAATTGGCAACATCTGCAGTTGTGTCCTACCTCATCTTGCAGATTTTCACTATTATTGTCACATATAAATATCTGTGATGCCCCAGGTGATCTCGGGAGGGGTGGCTGAAGCTCTCACTGCAGACACCATTGTGCAGTGCACATCCCTGGTATTTCTGCCCCACCCTGCCTGTCCTCCACCCCTTACAAGGGTACAAAACACAGAACACATTTCCTAAACAGCTTCAATCACACTCACATCCGTGTAAGAGCAGCAGCTGGGGCTGTCTCCTTCAAAACTAAAACCCAACTGTGCCTTGAAAAATGAGGACATGTCAGGAGGGGTGAAACCTTGGCCCTCTGCAGCCGAGTGGGAACACTGGGACTGTTCCAGCGGAGCTTGGCCGTCACACCGGCTCTTCTGCTCTGGGGCACCCAGGGAAATACGGGAATGGCCTGGGGCCCCTCTCCTGGAAGGGAAGGTGTTGGGTTTGGAGTCTCAGCAGTGGTGGTGTATCTGCGAGCAAGCTCAGGGCTGATGTAGGTATCTCCAGTATAAGTTATGGAGTTGTTAATCCTCCATAGGTTTTAATAATCATTTAGCATTTAGTGAATACGCTGGACTATAAAAGTGTTATTAAACCTAAATTAAATGCAGGTTTGGAACATAAATGTGCTATAGAAATTTATGAGGGATCTTAGCAGCGAATAATTTTTTTAGACATTGCTGTGAAAGCTACAGAATATCAGTTTCTGAATTAGTATAAAATACTGTGTGTTACTTGTCCATTATTGGAGAGTGTGTCTGTGGAGGTATGTCCTAAAACCCTCATGCAATCCAAAACTTAATTCATTGGCAGGGATTTCCAGGTCTGTAAAAAACAAATGAACCATTTTCATGTCAGCACAGTATTGCACCACCTGGAATTGCTGTGTGTGGGTCCCACTTTCTCCAGGCCTACCAATCTCAGGATGTGCAGGAATCACAGAATCCCAGGATGTTTTGGGTTGGAAGGGGCCTTAAAGGTCTTCTCATTCCACCCCCTGCCATAGCCAGAAACAGCTTCCACAGACCAGGTTGCTCCAAGCCCTGTCCAACCCGCCCTTGGACACTTCCAGGGAACGCAGCTCACATCCCAAAGAGCTGAGGCTTGTTTGGGCTGCCAGTGCTTGTACATTCCTCTCCTTCCCTGAGAACGACCACCAGAGAGCCCATACTGCAAAGCCTGGAAATGTGCTGTTGATGAATTCAGGGAAGCCATTCCCAATAAATCTCAAGCACCTCACTGACCACGAGGTGTCAGAGGACAGACAGTATTGCATGTGCTGACACCCCCCGGCAGAATTTGCATCAACAGTACTGATTTAATTTCAATTGATTTTTAAAGGAGAAAAGCAAACCTACAGCAATTTCAACCAGCTTACAGACCTGTTGATGGCTGCAAAACCTGAAGATCCTGCACACTGTAGCCTTTTGGTCACTCTGAGGTACATGAGGATCCCATTTTCTACAGAACTGCAAGGTTTAACAACTTTAGCAGAGCAAGGCTGTTAGCTGATAAACAAACCTCATCAGTATCATAGCTAGGAGACAGAATCTACCTAAAACTCTGCAGTGGCCAGGAGATTAGGGCAAATTTTAGGAAAGACAGAATAGGGGAGAAGCTAATTGACCTAATGATTGTGTTTTATTTTAGAGTCATGCCAAATTTCCGTCATGGTCTGCACGAAAAAATTAACACCCAGCTGTCACATGTAACACACAGCTGTCCACATGTGTATTTCCTAAAGGACCATCTCTGTTTCTAGTAATTCCAGATGCAATTGTAAACCTTACCTTAATCAGGCATGATGGAAACCTGCTCCCATTCAGACAGGGAAAGAAGGGGAGAAAGGAAGCAGCAGTGCAAGGGCAAGGTCCTGGAGCACTGGCTGAGCACTCGAGGTAGTTCCTGGAGGAACAACAGAGACACTTCATGTGGGCTAAGTGCTCTCAGCAGAGCAAATCAGTGTTGATGACTTCCCCTCACTCATGAGACTGATGCATCCACGGTTTCTATTGCCAGCCCTGCACTTGATTAAAGGACACTCTGCATCCAGAGCAATGTTGTTGTACAAAATGCCTGTGTTATCAAATAATAAACTATTTGTCACAATATTGGCTCAAGGTTTGGGAATTTTCTAATGTAGGAAGAGAAAGACAATTGCACTTCAAATAAGTACAATTTTTGACTAATTGTTTGCAGATATGGCATAGAAGCAAGATGGCTTGTTTTGGGAAAGTAATGTGATTTTATTTTACAAGATTCTAGCTGAAAAATAAATGCTCAGAGCCCAAACTTGCTTAAATCTGTACATTTGCAGTCACTTGCAGGCAAGCTACACTTAGAGCACTGGAGAGTGTCCCAACATGCTGGGCTCCCCTTTAAAACTGGAATAAGAAGCA
Source organism: Corvus hawaiiensis (assembly GCF_020740725.1). NCBI lineage: Eukaryota > Metazoa > Chordata > Aves > Passeriformes > Corvidae > Corvus > Corvus hawaiiensis. The sequence goes on along the minus strand of NC_063223.1, from coordinate 23,336,742 downwards.
GTCACCATATTAGATTTAATCACCTGGGCCTAAATTTTGTTACAACCACATGGGCAACTCTTCAGATCTGGTCTACAGACCAGACTTGACCTGTGAAGTCTTCCCTCTCCCTGTACCATACCCATGAAGACACACACAGAAATTCACCCTACAGAGCTCATAGAGGCTGGCACTCCTTTTTCTCACCATTGCTACATGGCCTCTCCTGCATGGGAAGGTCTCAAATGCCACTGTGTCTGCATCACTCTCTTGGTATTCTCCTGTGCTGGCCTCCACGGGGTGACCTGCACAAGCATTTTCTCCCTGCAGGACATTTATCAGCACAGCCAGAAAGATCCTGGTTCTCCATTCCAGCTGGGTCAGAGGCTCAATACGTGACCTTCTGTCACTTGGTCTTCTTATGTCAAAATCAGAATTGAGTTTAAATCTAGGAACACACTGAGAGCCAGATGCTCCAGCTGAGCCAAACCTTTCTGGGTAAATACATTGCAAAGAGCACAAATCATCCCATTTCAAACTTTGGGAATCTGTATATATTCAAATGTATACAAAATGTTGCTGTTTCTCGACAATAGGTTCATGGTCTAGAAGAACAGAAATCCAGCAGGCTGAAATTAATAATGCATTAGAACAAACACCAGTGCATTGTTTCCCATTTAAGGAACTGCCTGGATATAAATAAATCCTTACTCATATTCTGTGATTTAAATAACAGAATCATTCTTACCATAAGTAACAAATGCACCTTTCACAAAAATAAGAGGTAAAAATTAGTCTTGAGAAGAAATCTCAATGAGGCATGAGTCTTAAACTTTGATGTTCTTGCTGTCAGTGTACTGAATGTGTCTTGGTTCAAAACTCTCTGTTAGTGTCCGGGAGAGCAGGGCCCCATCCCGCGCAATGGTGACTTGGGAAGACAAATGCCTTCACTTCATATGTCCCTCCTTTCCTTCTTCTTCTCCCAGCTTTATATCCTGAGTATGTATCTGAGTATGATGCCACATGGTCTGGAATATCCCTCTGGTCAGTTTGGGTCACCTGTCCTGGCTGTACCTCCTCCCACCTTCCCATGCACTCCCAGCCTCCTCCCCAGCATGGCCAGACAAAAGCAGGAAAGGCCCTGCCCAGCCACAGCAGAAATATCTCTGTGTTATCAACCCCCGTGTTCAGCACAAACCCAAAACACAGCCCCAGACCAGCCACTGGGAAGGCAATTAATTCTACCCCAGCCAAAAGCAGCACATTAGGAAAAGACTGAATTGGAGGAGTGGAATTCAAGCTAAGGCCATTTTTCTACTTTTGATGCTCTTCCTAAAGGTGCTGTTCCGCCCCATGCCCAAATCACGTGTTGCCTAAATTAGTGCCAGCACTGTGTCTAAATTTTCCTCTTGCAGAATGCAAGGACCGTGCAGTGCATGGAAACATGGACACAAATATTTCCCCAAAACAACAACTAAGCTAAAACAAAGAACATGGATCAAGGATCATGGACCCTCACTGAGATCATTTTTCAGTGAGAAATGGGCACAGTGTTCTGGCACTAGTGAGAAGGTGTTGCTTTGCATCTGGGGTCCCAGCCTGTAGTGAGAGTTACTCATGAATATTCGAGTTCACTGGACAAGAGGCAGCTGAATTATTGCACTTTTACACATCTCCAACAATACCTCCAAATAACTGAAATAACCAGAAAGAACTGAGGCAAATGCTTTGAAAACATCATATTTAAAATCTTAAAAGGAAAAATTTCAGTTTAATAACTGGTTGCATGGTTCCAAAAAAAAATGTGGGGTGCTATACATTCAAATCCAGTAACAGCGTCCTTTTGCCTGTAATTTCACAGTAGCAAAAGTTGGTTGTAAGGTAGATTACTTAGCCACTTGATTTTTTTAAAATTTCTAATATGTAGCCCAGAGTATTCTACTCTAAAACTCACTGCAGCATTTGGAGCGAACAAGCAAAAAAACCCAAATCATAAAGTATTTTCCTTTGCTTATATTATCAGTTCATGAAAACAAGGATCTGATGAACAAACTGTTTTAAACAAACAGGGGTTTATTAGTGTGCAGTACAGCAAATTGTGGTTATTTCTCACATAACTTTGTTACATGCCAAGCACTGATTTCCTTTTTATATAAATGAAAGGCTATAAACCGATGCAATTACCCTCCACACATACATTAGTTTAAATGCTGGGGTGTTACAAACCCCATTTATCTTTCGTGCTTTCTGTTAGGCTGCGAGTCAGCTCCGAGGTTTAAATTTTGTTTAAAAGTTCTTGGCTAATTGATCACTTTAGAGATGCTTTAAACACAGGTAAAACACCGACAAAGACGTTAAAAGTAAGCTTTCTTAATGGATGAATTGCAGCTATCCATCATCCTGCAGCTACCTCCCCACCACCCTCCCATTAAACCCAGTAAGTTCTATTAGAGCTGTTAACATGTGGCATCTGTTAATGGAAAGTGTATAATGCACAAGGCGTGAGGGGACCTGAGGGCTCCGACAAGCAAAGTTTGGAACAGGAAAGCAAATGCTGACTATTCCCAAAGTTCATGTAAAGCCAGGTCAGTGTTCCAGGCCTTTCTCAGAGGAGATTCGGATTTAAAGCCTTGCTGGAGCAAAGGCAGCGAGGCCTCGTTCGCTGGCACGGTGCACATGTTATATTTCAAATATAACAGCAGGCAAAACATAGAAGTTGAAGGAAAAAGAGGAAATATATTTATTTTTGGCTTGAGAAAACAGTGTGACACATGACAAGCCTGGATCTCTTTCGGAGAGGCTGTGCTCTACATTACTGAGATTAAGTTTGATCATTGCTGAAGGAACCCAGAAACCCCCCAACCTGGATGGCAGGGCTGTAATAGTCGCTGTTAATGTCTGCTGTTAGCTGATTCCTGACATCTTGAATGCATTGCTGGGGCAGGCCTCCTCCGAGCTTCTGCCATGTGGATGCTCTGGCAGATGGAGAGCATGGATCACAGGGAAAGGCTGGCTGGGAGCTTCAAGGACCGGCGTGTAATCAAAGGCTTTGAACTGCTCCTGGCCTGTGAGACCACTTTCCATGTTACTAGGGGGACTATCAGAACACATTATAATGACCAAAGCCAGTCCATGTAGTAACAGCTGTGAGTGTAATCCAAAAATTAGCTCATTAATTCACAGGAAAGTATTTTCTACTCGTCTTTCATTACAAAAAACGTGTCTGCTTGTTAGCGAAACCTAGAGCTTTAACTGGAATCTTTAAAACATTAGCAATGCACATGTGCTTTTCTATGCCTTAGTGGGAGATTTATTGAGTTTATTCTCTAATCTTTGTTTACAAGCAGAAATATGATGAACATAAATCATTTGAATAAGATTTCAAGCTACAAATCCCTTTTGCTATTTTCCGACATCGTCATGTTATTTCAAACCTGCAATTAATTCTTTTCTCTGCTGGCTGGTTTGTTTTTAAAAACAATTTCACTCCACTTGACCTTTGTATTTCTTGGAAAAATGTTCAAAGTTGGAAATAACTCTAGATGTTATCTGTTAGTGCTTATTTACCATACACAGTGAGTTCAACTTGAGCTGAAGCTTAGGAGCCCCAGAGAGGTACAAGATGAAGGGGAAAATTCCTACCAGTAGGAATTAGTATTGCAGGGATGCTGTGATCATTATTAAGGGCAGTCAGGCTGCTCTTCAAGTGGTGGCTCTTATAAAAATGTCAAATATTTAAAAAAGAAAGGAAAAAAATGATGACACAATGCCAACTCAAAGAAAACAGCTCTCCAGGGCTCTGTCCTTCAAGCTGCTGGGCATGCTGGCCACAACCTGAGCAAGCATTAAGACAATCACTGCGTGGGCACAGGTACAGAATTGGGCCCAAGGCCCTGAAACAGCAACAATTCTCATTACTGCTAATTAATTCCAGTTCCTGTCATTGAACAGGACGAAAAGGTGCTGTGCACTAACTGCATTACAGCGACTCAATCCCTGTTACTAGAAGCCCAGAACTCTACAAAGTTGGTAATTGTGATATTAGAGAGATTTTAGTGATTCTGTAAGAGGAACTTTTATCTTTCTAGGAAGTTTTTGTCTGTTTTCAGTGGAAAATTGTGGCTTAAAAGGGCTGCTCTGGTTTTGCAGCTGCTGCCAGCTAAGGATCTGCTGAAACTTGTGTTTTCAGAAGTGCAGCCCATCTATATTGGATCTACAACAGGACAACAGCATTAGCTAAACTATTACATCAATGGTATATAGTCCAGATACACAATCTCCACTTTTTTATGCTAGAGGGAGTTCAAGTCCTGAAAAAAAAAAAAAAAAAAATTCAAAGAAAAAAATTGAATACAGAAAGCCGACAATATTTACATTTAACAGATTGCAGCATTTGGGTTTTCAAAAGACTGAGTCCAAGGCAATTAAAACTTCGGTGGCCTTTTGGTTTTTAAATTGCAAATAAAGGGTAACACAGAGGAGGGAGCGAGGTCTCTGTGCAGCACATGTGGCTGTCAGGGTTTGACAGGTGTGTGCTCGGGCGCTGCCGCTGCGCCGGTTCCTCGGGAACCTCGGGAAACCTGAGAGTGTTTGTAAACAGTCTGTACTTTCTCAAAAGTGCCCTCGAGATTTGTTACAGGAAGTCAAATTGCTCAAATCTACCTAATTTGGCACGATACGTTGAAAGCATGCTTGAGTGATCATAATTGCACTGGGACTGACTTCATTTAGCAATCTCTGGGCATACCTTTCCAATAACAACTGCAGGCGATATAAATTCAGTCTCTTGTTTGTTTCTGAAAGTGATTAGCCTAAAAAATTTGGAATTTAAACACTCATAATTGCAAAGTGTTATTTATATTCAATTTTGATTTATTAAAGAAAAAAGTCCCCTCCATTTTTCTTCTTCTTTTTTTTTTTTTCTACCCAGGAATGATTTGAGTTGCTTTGGAAAGCGAAAGGGGTAGAAAATAGAAATGAAAGGAAAAAGATGTGTCTCAGTGGTGGTGAATGTCGCTCTTACAATGGGATTTTTTTCTCCTACAACATGTAATTTTGCAACAAGAGCATAAAAGATCCTGATGTTTACTTCAAGCCTGGGCTTTTTGCTGTGAAATTTCTACGGCTCACTGGGATTAATATAATTTTCACATCTATGCAGAAATATGTGCAAAGATAAGGCAAATCAACTGTGCTGTACAACTACAAGAACAGAAAGAGACCTCAAAGAGTCTCACTTACATTCTGAGTTTGATAACCAGTGTTATTCCCCGTGGCGAACAAGGCTGAAAGAAAGATATTTATTTGGTGCATGCATTTGAGTCTTTAAAACCAATCCATCTAACACATACTTGCACCCTTTTTATATTTGCATTCTCCAGAAACTGTTGGGGTAAACCAAGGGAAAGATGGGCAAGAATTTTCCTGAAAGTGAATTTTGGGAGAAGATCTGCAGAACGAAGGTTTTGATTCATGAATGTAGGCAAATGTTCATGAAGACTTTTCAGCAGGATGCTAGGCTCCAACAAGTGAAAACATCCTCCAAAAAGCCCATAACATGTATAAACCCCAAATGTCAGATTTCCAACTAAAGAAAAATGCTGTGAACTCTTTAGAAATTTACTTACAAATTAAGAAATTAAATTCCCAACAATTGTGTTGCAAAGTGCAGTTTAAAATATTCAGAGAAAACAAAAAAATTCATTAGAAAAAACTGTTTCCTGAGAACATCTTGCTTTGCCCTAATCACAAACAGACCTGTGCGTAGCTCCCTCGCTCTAATTAAAAACAAGAAATGAGAGATGAAGCAAAGCTGCAAGATCTCCATCAGGGCTGACCCTGTGGCCCCAGCCTTACACTGCCAGGAAGGACTGAGCTCTCCTCGCAGAAAAAACAGAAGCTGGACAAGTCTCTTTGCCACATTGGTTTTTTCCATATCTTCTTTATAACCATCCTGCTCCTCCTTCTCTGTTCCTAACCCTCGTTGTCATTGAACATAGCAAATTCTGTGCCCACAGATGGGTGAAACCTTGGGCTCAGCACCAGCAACAGGGTGTCTCCACCACAGACCTGAGCACTCAGACAGGCCAGTGACACCACCACCCCCCAGCAGCAGGGTGGCAGCAAGGATGTCATGTTTGTCACATGCTGGCCACCTTCACGAGCCCATCTGGAGACCCCATGGCTCTCTAAACCACCTGAAAGGAGTGGGTAACCAGGGAGATGGATAGCAAACTGACAAGAGGAAATGGCCTCAAGTTGTGCCAAGGCTGGATATTAAGGTTGGATGTTCAGGTTGGATATTAGGGAAAAATCCTTCACTGGAAAGGTGGTCAGGCAGTGGAACAGGGTCCCCAGGGCAGTGGTGAAGTCACTGTCCCTGGAAGTGTTGGGAGGCTCCCGGATGTGGCATTTGGGAACACAGTTCAGTGGTGAACGTGCCAGAGCTAAGTTAATTGTTGGACTTGAACATCTTGGAGGTCTTTTCCACCCGTAACAATTCCTTGATGGTTCTATGATCTGTCCTGGCAGGTGATGCCCACCCAGGTGCTGCTGCCCACAGCCCACCTGGACACCTGGCTAGGAAAGGCAGCTGAGCACAAGGAGGGAAAGGCACACACTAAAACTCCAGTGGAATCTTCCAGACATTTCTGAACCCCTACAGGGCCCCGTGGCAAGTCATGGGATCCCAGTGTCAGAAACCAGCATGATGCCAGCAGGTGTATCCAGGGGGAACAGGTCGCTCAAGTGGGGCTGGAACAGAGGAGGAATTTCTCAGACACATCAAGCTTTACCTAAAGCTTACTTTGTTTTTAAAGTAACAGATTAATCAAATCATCCCTAAAATAAAGCCAAACTTCAGGGTGAATGATTTAAAAAGGGTCTGTGCACAGACTGTCTCAAGCTAGGTGGGACCTTCACCTACTAAGCAAATAATTTAGTGCTATAATTATCCCATTTCCCTGTCAGCAGTACTACTGCTTACCCAAAACATCTCCATTTAGTTTTAAACCAAACACATTATTTACTTGATGGGAGGGAAGAGAACAGAAAGAGCAGCAAAACCTGAACATTCATCATTGATGTTTGTGCTCCTTGAAGGACATTGTTGAATTATTGCTATAAACATTCCACATTTGGCTAGATGTTGTTGATATAAACAAGGATTTTTCCTCATTAAGGTAATTTGGTGCAGTTTGAGAAACTGATTTATCAAGAGAATTAATTCAAGGCAGATATGATTTGTGTCTCTTTGTACTTGTAGATGTTTCAGCATAAACATCCCCATTAAAATGAAATTACTGCTAGCCTGATCCTACTAACAATTGTTTTCAAGTACACTTCACATATGCAGACATGATGTCCCTGCTCAGATTTGGAGCTGTGCAGCAGAGCCCCCAGCTCACTGTTGTCACGGTGCAGAGGAGGCAGGAGAGCTTGGCGGATGCCTTGGGTGGTGTTTGGGACCTTCACATGGAAGGTTTGGTGGTTTTGGAGTGGGGCACAGGGAAATTCTGTTTTCTCCTCCAGTTTTCCCATGAGGTACAGATTTAAAAGGACTTTCTCAGGCTGGAGAGAGGATGTAACTAGGCCATTAAAATAAAAAGTCTCTCCCTCCTTCTCTAAAGTGCACTTTACGTAGTCCACAGAGGCAGGACACAAATCAAGTACCAGTGAAACCAGCTGCCCCTGAACCAAGCAAGATTTGTCTGTAGCACCTTGGTTCAGGAGTCAGTCCTTTATATAACATCTCCTAGTCTTCCTCTTTTTGTCAGAAACAAAGAAAGAGTCACAGTGCCAAATGGTTGGATTTCAGAGAACACATCAGCCACCCACACTCTCACAGTTTCCTCTGAGCCTGTGGAACTCTGATATGGCTGCAGAGCTGGCACAGGGAGACCCAGACCAGGAGCCCTGTGCCCTTCTGGGACAGCATCTGGAGACCCAGCAAGAGTGAACGGCACTAAACCCTGACTCTGGACTCTGAATCACCATTCTGCAGGTTCCTCAGCCTTTCTTTCACATGAATCCACCATGGAAAGGTTCCCAAGCACTGACCAAAGCTCCTGAGCTGTTGCCTGTCTTCCACTTACCACTGGCCCTTGGAGCACCTCCACAAAGCAAAACTAAAGTGCTTGTTTGGCCCAGTGTACCCAACTGCTTTGGAAGGTGCATGAAGCGGGCAGCAGCAGCATCAGTTGTACCAGGCTGCCTGAAAAACAGGTCTCTGCTCAGGGAGGTACTGAATACAACTCTGTTACCATTTATTTTGCTTTCTGTGCTTGCTGATGGGAACTTGCAAATACACATGGCATGTTCCCCTGCTCCAAATGGACCAGTGCTTGCTCCTTGGTTCCTGAGAGTCAGGGGCACAGACCCGGATTTAGGACACTCTGGTTCCTGTGCTCTCACTTGTTGGTTCAAATTTCAGGGTTATCAGTAGTGATCATATCATACTGATTTTCTTGCCAGCCAGGAATACAGAGTATAATTTGATAAAGAAATCAAAGTCTTCTAATCTTGGCACAGAAAGAAATCAGGCATGAAAAGGAATGGGGAAGCAGATCAATCTAGTTTAGGTCACCGATATACCTCTTGTCTTAACCAACAGCCTCTCAAAGACTGAAGTACTTGCTGTTCAAAACACAGCTGAAAATGCCTTTTTTAGGCATTTAGGCTGAAAATGCCTGGATTTATCTTCACTCAAAGGAAACAGGCTTTTGGTGATTGAGGACAAGCCACCTTTCTGCTCCCAATCTCGGTGATCAATCCTGTAGGGATGTTGAACATCTTCAAGCCACTGTTAATTGAGTCTCCTAATTACAGTGCTCAGCAATCCACAAGCCATGGACATCACAGAGGCAGATCACATATTTACAGAGAGGGCCCTTGGGAAGTCTGGGTTAGTCCCAGGACAACTTGAAAGGAAAGATAAGGAAGCTTAAGGGGACTCTTCCTCTCCTGCAGCAGACGAATGAATTAGCAGAGAAGGCTCCAGCTCTGGTCAAAGGGAAGGGATAATGTGGTGATGAAGTAGGTCTTCAATCACAGTGATGTATTTAAATGTCACTCTAAAGAAGATCTAGAGATGGAGGGAGAAAACAAAGTCTCAGCCAAAATAATCAGGCAAATTTGAGGATGCTATGGGTCAGTTGCATATTGTAGTCTTTCTAGCACAAAATTCCTTTCACTTTTAAAAGGTCTTTCATATATTGTTCATTGAAGTGACAGAACTTCCATTTAATCAAGTTATTGATCCAGTTTTATTGTGTCATTTCTCTCACAGGGGAATCTTATATAAAGTGTTTTATTTTCCATGGGCAGAAGGTGTCACAGGGGCAGGGAGGGAGTTGTGCTGCTTGACCAGGGGACTACAAACAGCTGTGGGGATTCTGGTGGCCCTATCAAGGGAACAAAGTCCTTCCCTGGTCTCTGCCATTGGACAGGGTTTGAGATGTGGCCTCCAGCCCCAGGCTGAGCTCAGTTACAACAGCAACACCGCAGTCAGTGTCATGGTGGCACCCGAAGCTCCCAGCTGAGGCGTGGTGAGGATTGAACTCCCTGAGACCCTGACAAGGGCTGTGTGTGAGTGTCTGAGATGCTTCAGGGGTGATCAGGCACCTGAATGGCCGAGGGGCAGGAAAAGAGCAGTGAAGCTGCTCTGACATCTCTGGTGTCAGTGTCAGCAACAAAGACAATACACTGTGCTCTCCTGTTTGAGGTTTGAATTGCACATCCTCTGACATAAATCACAGCCACAAGGCTGAGGGGAACACAGGGTAAGAGAAAGTCCTTTTTTCATCTGCCTTTTCAGGAGTGAACACTCACCTCAGGATGCACACACATAGCTGAGGTACTGCTGTACAGAAATTAAACATAACATTTCACTTATAACTAACTGGTAATTAACTAGAAATTCATTAACATCTTTGGCCTTCATGGAAATATTTATTTCAAGGAAATATGATGCATATACATCATCTGGGAGGGGAGAGGGGCAATGATGAGCTTATCTCCTAGACCTTGAGAAGATACAGAAGTCTCATCGCCCTACACTTCCCTGATGGTTGCTGTCAGCAGCTGCAATAAGTGGCTACATCCATTACAGGGATGAGAGCTGTCAGCAAAATGAATTAGAGGCTTATTGGGCCATAGCTGCCTTTTATACCCTCCTGGCAATTCACTTCCTGCCTCACATGTTCATGAAAAGTAGGCTGGGAAAAGAGGGCCCTAGTGCCTAAGAACACAAAGTTTGTAGATTGTTTTTCATCTTCATAATGGAATAATGTGGGGTTTTACAGCAATTTAAACACACCTCTTTTTTTTTTTTTTTTTTCCATATATATCCCACTACTAAAGAGCAGTTGTCATCCTAAATCTTAACTAAAGATTATTTGGAAAGCGTAATTAATGGCTGTGAGATAACATCCCATCCGCAAAGCTAGGTAATTAATGAGTAATAACTGATGGATTTGGGACTGCCAACAAATGTGTGTCCACTTTAAACTGAAGAACAGACACAAATCCTGATTCACTTGGAACACCAATAAGTGGGCATAGCAAAGCTCAAATATTAATTGATCTGGCCCTTCACACACCAGCTCTGGAGGAAGGGAAAAAAGCCAAATAAATCAGATTTTAGTCTGTCCCCAGCTGTCCAATGCTGCTGGTGTTTTTGTTTGTACAGTCTGGAGAAACACCCACATCCCGGGGTTCATTGGAGAAACACTGCCAAGGGCCCTTCCAGGCACTTACCAGCACAAGAAAACCTTGTGGCTCCTCCCAAGAGAGTTGTGCACCAGTGATGGCAAGTGTGGCTCACACAGGGGCCAGCAAAGGAGGGGAAGGATTGCCAGGGGTCCAAGGGTCCATCCCCCTCCCCACGGCTCTTACACCTTCTGCTGCTTCTGTTACCTGCCTCCTGTGAGTGACTGCCACCAAGGAAACTGTCCAGAACTTGCTCTTGTTTACCAGAAAATTCTCCGCTGCCTCGTACTGGCTTGAATCCGTCCTCTAAATGCCCAAAAACACAGCAAGATCACAGGAAAGGTGCTTATTTAGAAGAAATGAATGCATATTTTAATATTTTTAAACCTTGAATAATGAGTATTTCAGAATGCAGCATAGAAAAAGGTAGTCTACATGTGGGTGTTTATTTTATGCAGTTACAGAGTCTTCTGGGGTCAAGAAACTGTAGTGCATATACAAGAAAGAAGGGTGGGAGGTAAGAGGGGGAAATAACCTTTGGATGAGCATATATCTGTCTATTTTGTTTCCAAAATGCTGAGCATCACTGAGTATATCAGTAAAACATCCCAGCACCCAGCGCTGGAGGGGAGAGGCACACGCGTGCAGGCTCAGGGGACAGGTATTCACCTTCACAGCTCATTGGCAGTGTGCTGCAGGACTGTGATCCCACAAAGGCACGAGTTTCCTTCCTGGAAAGGTGCAAAGCCATTCATCACTTTCATGAGAGCACAAAACGCCCACAGACCTCCCTTAATACAACGAGTTGTGTGTTGAAAACGCGAATTCCCTGTGTGGGAAGTGGGGCAGTCGGACCATTCTGACCTCCCCTTCACAGAGCTGAAGACAAAACCCCAACAAGGCTTGAGTGGAAGTGTCTCACGTGCTGTCACAAAAGCCAGCACAGCCCTCGCAGTTTTTCTCTCTAACTCACTCCATCTCTTGGCACTGTTGCTCGTTCAGCAACTTGTGGCTGAGCTCACTGACACCACCCTAGGGAAAAACACCCCAGAGCATGGAATTCTTCTCTGTCAGTCCTGGTCCTACAGCCCTTGTCCATCTGTTACCCCTGAGCTTGTGTGCACCATGTGGTGACAAGGGCTCAGTGCTCTGGTGGTGCCACCTCATTTTTCAGAGATCTCGGGACATCTCTGCAGCACAGCCTGGGAGCTCCGGAGTGTTGCAGAGAATGCTGAGGCATCACAACTCTGTTTTAGAGTCTCCAAACCTGCCTGGGGTTCCTGCATGCAGTTGTAATATGAAATTAATTTTGAACTTTGGGTTGCAATGTGAATGCAACCTACTAGTTGCTGTGAAAAACAACATGATGTGAAAAACAATAGTTCAACAAAATTGGTGTAATTCCCAGTCTAAGGAAATGCATAAACATAATGATTGTATTTTTTTCATGCTAACCAGCCCAACACAATCAACAGGCTGTATACACGAGGCTGTAAACCCTCAGCACCTCTGGGCTCCTTCCATGAAATTCATCCATCCTTCAAAGGCAAAAACTCTTACAAAGAGATGAGGTAGATAATTCCACACAGTTCTGTAAGGCACAGAATCATCCTAAATTTGTTCATTTGCATTTGTGAAACAACACCCTGACTGTCCTTCCTTCTGAATTAGCCCAGGTTCTGTTCTGTCACTGTTCTACTGAGGCCCTGGCACAGGGTGCCCAGAGCAGCTGTGGCTGCCCCTGGATCCCTGGCAGTGCCCAAGGCCAGGCTGGACATTGGGGCTGGAGCAGCCTGGGACAGTGGGAGGTGTCCCTGCCCATGGCAGGGCTGGCACTGGATGATCTGTAAGGTCCTTTCCAACCCAGACAATTCTGTGATGCTCTGCAGTAATTTTGCCTTTGTCTCTCTTGATCCAGAGGAAACAGCCCTTTTGATCCAGGCATTTGTGTTTGGGCTCAATCAGTCCAGCTGCAAATACAGGCATGAGCTGCACTCTTTGGATTTGGAGTCATTTCCCCCAAATTGAAGAGTCAGTAGGGGGAAAAGGGAGGTGTGGGGTTTGCAGGTCACCTCTCAATGCAGATGAGTTTATTGCAATCCCAGTGAAAAGCTTCTGTTGTGCAGCAGGCGATTTCCAGGTGTTAACCAAGGAGCCAGTTTTGCCAAGCAACACCCTGGCTCCCAAGGCTGTCATAAATACTTGAGCATCCTGCCAAATTTCAGTGTGAACAATAAAGCACTTTCTGTTATCAGAGCACAAACCCCACTCTCAGCTACTGTGAGTTGCCCCTTGACTTTAATTCCAGGCACCCCCAAAATCATTATCCCTGGCAGGCAGGGCTGGTTGGAGCAGCAGCAGCCAAGCCTGGCCAGGACAGCCGGAGGCCTGACATTAATAAGGTGCTCTATGCCTGAAAGACCATAAAGGGAAAACCTTAACTAGGTGTTATAACAAGGGGATATGAAGTGTCACAAAGTGTGTAAATGTCACGAGCTCTCTATGAGGCCTCTCTGTTAAAAACCTGCCTCATCTCAGCTCCTCTGGGTAAAATATTTCCCTTCTGCTGCTGCTCTTTGTAAAATATTTTGATAACAAGAATGAAAATGATAATTTCAGTGGCACGTGTGCTGGCAGCTTTGTGGGGATGGCAGCACAGACGACAGCACTGAGGTGGGAGTACATAGCCTGATAACAAAACCCAAATGTGTATTGCCATTAAAAGCTGTTTACAGAGTGCTGCAAGTGTTTCAGATACAATATAAACGCTGCTTCCTGCCACCAGCATTCACACCCTCACCGTCAGGCATGTTTGTGACTTTATGCACTTGGTAAATCCGTGGGAAGGTTTCCATGGTTAATGCCTATGGGGCTGGGGGCTGTAAACCCAGTCCTGAACCCCTCACCCCAGCAGAGCTGATCACTGCATTTACCACTTGCTGAGGCAGCTGCTGACACAGAGAGCCCTGCGGGACTGGGTTAGATCGCAGGGGGAACATCTCTGCAGGGAGAAGGGCAGCCTTTCGGGGAGTTAGGCTGGGGTTTTTTTAGATAGATAATGTGCTGGAGAGAGAATTTCGATTATGAGATTAGAGAGCCATACGAATCACCTGAGCTGGAAAGGAGCCACAAGGACAACCAAGCCCAGCCCCTGGCCCTGCACAGACACTCCAACAATCCCACCATGGGCATGAGAGCGCTGTCCAAAGGCTCCTGGAGCGCTGGCAGCCTCGGGGCTGTGCCCATTCCCTGGGGAGCCTGGGCAGTGCCCAGCACCCTCTGGGAGAAGGACCCATCATTTGGGATGGTGTTTTAAGGATGATGTGGTAGATCACAGGTATGTAGAAGTTGGTTCTACCATTCTCTATGCACGTGCAAAGAATTTAAAAAGTCACTATTTCTCTCCTAGGACCAAATACTCCATAGTAGTTTTTAGGGACTGCTTCAGTGTCTAATTCCTGGTACGACCAGAAATCTTAGAATAACAGAATGGTTTGAGTAGAAGGATCATTCACTTCAAATGTTATGAGAAGAGAGCCGAAGTGCTGTGCAGAGCACCTTCCCCAGCCCGGACACCGCCATGCCAGCCCGTGATGAATTAGGGCTGTGCTTGAACGTAAAGACCAGCAAATTAACAGTTAATTAGGAGATGATAAATAGCAGAGTCCCACAGCCCCTCTGATTTAGGTTGTTTTCAGCTGCTGCCCTTCTCCTGTATCTTGACACAGCAAGTGTTTATGTGCACGACAAGTGCCTGAGTGGGCGCCGTGCCTGGCCTTCGTCAGGGCCGGGGCTCTCCTTGACACTGCAGCCTTGTCAGCATTTATCCCCCAGATAAAGAGAGGTGACAGGGCTCTCAGGGAGAAGCTGGGGCATGTGGTGGGAGGGAAGGGAGTGTTTCCCAGTCATGGTAGAGCCTAGTTCACTCCCATGAGTGCACTCCTGGGCCAGGAGTCTCCTATCACCAGGAATAATATCTCATCTGACCACTTGAGACAAGAGCTTGGCTCTGAAGAGGGTGTTAGACCAAACCAAAAGGGGACTGCAATTCATCCCTTCTCTGCACAAGGAGAGTTTTCTCAGTTCCTGCAGAATTCATTGGAAGAAATTCTCCATTCCAGTGGGAACAGCTTTGCTCCATCCAGCTCAGGCAGAGAAGAAACCCTTCAGGGAGGTCTCTGTAAAGCTGCAGCCCAACAGCCTCTTTCATGTCCTGGCACTGCTGGTGGCTGCAGAGCAGCAGGGGAAATTGCCAGGAAAGGCACAAGGTGCCCAGAGCAGCTGTGGCTTCCCCTGGATCCCTGGAAGTGCCCAAGGCCAGGCTGGATGGGGCTTGGAGCAGCCTGGGATGGTGGAAGGTGTCCCTGCCCATGGCAGGGGTGGAACAAGATGAGGTTTAAGGTTGTTCCAACCCAAACCATGCCATGATCCCATGATAAAATCGAACTAACGGGTAAAATAACCGAATTTTGTTAAACCTGCATAGGACTGGAAGAGCTGGATACTGACAGGACCACCCCAGGCCCAGGAACCCCAATAACCACGCTGTGTGCAGGGTGCAGGGGAGGGTGTTGGTGTCTCCACCCACACTCAGCTCTCTTTCCTCTGCTTCAGAGCTCCTCCAGGGGATAAGGTTGGAATAACTCTTTGAACTGCACACCTGGTTTGGACAGGAGCAAGATGCGATCCCGAAACATCGATGGTAATAAGGTTTTAGGGTTTTTCCTTATGAAGAGGAAGCTGCAGTGTATGTACAGAGTAAAGTCATAGAATCACTTAGGTTGGAGAAGACCTTTGAGATAATGAAGTATTAACTTCCCTAGACAAACATCACATTATGAAATATTCCCCTTTACTGCACCTCCTCTTTTTCATTTTGTGGGGCCTCCAGCAGTTCATATAGGCTGCATGGCCTATTCCAGAAATTACCAGATTTGGCTAAAACCCATGAGAATAGGCCCAAAATACTACTCTTAATTTGAAGTGGCTGTATATTCATGAATCAGGATCCAAAAGTACCCTGGTTAATAAATACATAAATCAACAAAATCCCTTAAGTGCCTTAAAGGTGATTAAACACACACTCAGATTAAATTAAATTCACTGTAGCTTTTACACATTTTTTAAGTGACTTGAATAGGTTTGTTTTCCCTTGGAAATAAATAGAACAACTGTGTGACATTCATGTAAGAGCATTGCTTCTCTCAATAAAGGCACATTCAACCAAATCCAGAAACCAACATTTAAATAATGTTACAGCTGGGCTTAAACCAACAAGCAGGAAAGGGTACAGTGGTGCCACCTTCCTCCCCAGTCCTAGTTTATAAAAAGAAGGGCACCACTGTAAAGGAGAAGCAATTTCCAAGTTTCTTTGGGAGCCTCTGCGCCTTTGCATCTCAAACACTTGGCTCCAAGATCCATGCAATTGTTTATTGTATTCAACTGCCATGCTTGGAGATGTGAAACAAGATGAAAACTTGGTTTGGAAGGTATTTAACAGTTATCAGTCTCTGAGGTGAACAGTCATCTGCAAATACTAATATTCATTCTAATCCGTGGCGGGCAGTGGATATGGAATATCAGTTACCCTGTTCCCACCCATCCTCACTCTCTGTGCAACAGCACAGAGGAACTGGGCCAGTTCAGATTAATGCCTCTGTAGCTGTGGGCTTCTTTTGCTATCAGAAATGTAAGATTTAAGAACTTTAAACAAAATCCAGGCTACTGAAAGAGTCAATAGGAATTCTGTCTGTAAGAAGCCAATAGACTTTGGACCAAAACCTCAAGAACTGACCAAGGAATTCTCAGTTTTCATCTCTTCCCTGTTCAGCAGCTTCCTGTACTGCTTTTCCTCAGCTTTTATTATTCCCTACAGATCATATTAGTGAATCCTTCCTCCTCTTTTCAAATAAGAAGTTGAGTTCTTAGTATTAACAGGCAGAAAAGAAAAGGCTTAACCTGGCTGTATGTAATTATTTAATCATATTTCTATATCCCTGAGCATGCACATAATTTTAATCAACAGGTTTAAACTTCTCTGTCCTTAACATTCCACGCCACTCCTTTGATTGCTCTCTGAGATTTTCCCAAACTGCCTTCAAGAGGATGTGATCGTTCAAGGTCTGAGCTCACAGTAGCAATCCTAACC
This sequence comes from Corvus hawaiiensis, assembly GCF_020740725.1. Classification (NCBI taxonomy): domain Eukaryota; kingdom Metazoa; phylum Chordata; class Aves; order Passeriformes; family Corvidae; genus Corvus; species Corvus hawaiiensis. Next base: position 23,319,908 of record NC_063223.1, on the reverse strand, counting down.
TACTGTTATCTCATTAATTGTGTGTTCTCACAGGATTAACACTGTTCTGCAGCGCAGACCCCAAGTGTGTGCGGGAACAACCAGTGGTTATATTTAACCCTGTAATTTGGGCTCCCTGTTTAAGTAAAGGAAACAATAATGGTGGCCTTAATTGCAGAAATTACCAGCTACTCGGGGTCTGACATGTGCTTAATGACCAGGGGGTGGAAACGCCAGACCTAATGCCACTTGGCAGACAATTGGAACTGATAATCACCTCTCCCAAAGCTATTGCTGGTAATCTGTTACGAACAGATTTGGCTAATTCCAAGCAGAAGGCTTGGGCAGCTTTAGGGCACAGCCCCCAGTGGCAGACAGGAATGGAGAATATTCACAGATCACTGCAAACCAACACGAACCCTGTAAGGACAACCATGAAGTACCAAAAGACAATGTTGTTTCCATCAGTAACGCTTTTTATAGAGGGTGCTTGCTTTCCAGTAATAATGCCCTGCAGGTTGTCATCTGCCCTGTATCATTCCAGGATAGATATTCCATGTCCTATTTGTGCTGCAGTACCAGAGAACTCTTCCCGAAGCTGAGATGAAATATGGTGACACAGTTCAGTATTAATAATTATATTCCAGCAGGAAAGAACCTGCCTTTAGTGGAAGAAAAGCTTTCAAAGTGGTAATTGTAGGACTGATACTGAACAGATCAGTATTGGTGGATACTTCAGGTGAATTTTCTTATGTGCAGGCCTGCAGGAGGACTTGCCCGAGTCTGTCTTGCTTCTTTGCTTTCTGTCTCCCCAACAGCTTGGCCAGTACTTTTCTTTTTACTCCTAAGAAGTATTTCAACAGAATTTGTAACTATCTTGCATATTATGTGGTTTGTATAGACAGCCTTGGTCCATCCCAACCAAAATATTAACTGGATCCTGCACTGAACCGTTCTGTAACCTAAAAAAAGCCATGGCAGAACGTGATCGTTTTGAGGAAATGTGTAATCACTGGTATCACTTTTCCTCATCTATTCTCTAAAAGAGCTCTGATTTTCCTGCTCTGGTGTAGATTTAGAAATAAAAAGAGTGGTTAATTAGAAATATTTATAGTCATAAATCTGTCCAGTCTGCTATGCATCGCTCAGTACAACTAACTTTCCCTAACATGTGGGGGAAAATGAGCATTAAAAAAGCATGGCCAGAAGGGGGCCGGAGGAAAACATGTATTTTCAGTCACAAATTTAGGATAGAAGTGAATGGTGGAATATAATGTCAGTACAAAAGAAAGAAAACTGAAAAAAAGGCTCGACACAATTAAATAAAATCAAATTTGTTTGTTTGGAGTTTTTAATAGACTGAATATCTACCTAATCACAAGAGGAGGGTATTTAAATATGTTTTAAAGGCCAGAAAAGACAGGTACACATTATACAAATCTATTTAATAGAGAAATAGCTTTTAGGAAAAGTAAAAGGCAATTATAAAGAAGAAAACAATCAGCTCTACTCCTTCAGCCTCTCCCACAAGCTTCCTGCATCATGAACAAAAATGAGAGTTTCATCCCAAAGGAGTTGCATGTTTGAAGAAAGATGAATCATGAGAAAATGAAAGATAATAGTGAAAATCCAAATATAACCTTCCCTGAGCTTCTGGCTTTTGGCAAACGACAGTGATGTAGAGTGATTCTGGAGATAGCAGGAGAGCTGCTAATAGAATCTGAACATCAGGTTCTCAGTAGTAAAGAAGTAGTTTTTGCAGCTAGAAATAATTCCCATGCAGGAAAAAAACTCCACATCCTGACTTACTTTATAATTTAGTGACATACCTCAGATGATATTTATTTCTTGCCCAACAGATGCATAACCAACATCTCTTCTGGAAAAGCAATGATATTTTTGTGACCAAGAGGACGTCTCACTCACTGGATGGAAATGCACCAAACTACAAAGATGTCACAAGAAGGACTTGCAACTAATGATAATCTGTATTTTAAAACACTATTCCAGGTTTTGATGCTTTTCTGGTACATGTATTCCATACCAACAGGGTGTAATCACAACCAAGTTTCACGAATTTGTTTCACATATGTATATTCCACAAATTCTCCATTTTTTTATGGTTTTTGTTGGTGCTTTTAAGAATGAGCACTGCTGTTAACTGCGTTCCTGACTGTGGCATAAGTAAGATACCCGGAGTGGAAGTTTGCCACAAACAGAAGGAGTTGAGAATTTGCTGTGAAAGGCAGGAGAGAGCTCAATTATCAAAGCCTTAGAAGTCATTCCCCTCCCTCATTCCGGGCAGGAGCCAAAGTCCACCCTGTGTGCAGGCAGTGAGACCCGCCTGCAGCCCCTGTGCTGGAGCCCTGCTGCTGTCACAGCGGCCCCACTGAGCAGGGCACTGCATAAACACATAGCAAATTCCTTGTTTTCCTTCAAAGCACCCAATTCCAAATAATCTACCATGAAAAAAATCAAAAAACAAGCCAGCAGCAGTAGATATTATCTGCAAATATCATCAGGAAATTCAACACAGCGCAGCTCTAGCTTTGATCTCACCAACTTCTAGGAATTTAAACATTTTTCCACATACACAGTTTCCCAAAGACTCAAAAAACCTCAAACTTTCAGAACATAGAGATTTGTTTTGTTTTATTCCTCTACACAAGATTCAAGGCTAAACATTGCTACAGGTCAGAGATTCTCTGGCCAGGACTACAGGCTCATGAGCTGCACCACAAACTGGTGCTCTAAAACAGGACCTAACATTTCATTGGCTCCTTTCCATAAACAATATGAATTCAGAATCCAGTACAACACGGAGGCTATGCAGGAATTGCACCCCACTGCAGCATCATTCCACAGCACAGCCTTTGTGCTTGCTCTGTGTGTTAAGGACAAGTTCTAACCCTGATGCCCAGTGGACAAGCCAAGCCTAACAGGCAGCTTAAATTAGAAATACATTTTGCAGGCATCAGTTAATGATAAATATCGAACGTGGCTTTATGATACACTGATGAAGTCTTCACTTTTGATGATGCACACATCATCCACGTCTGAATCAGGAAGGGTGTATAGCCATTAATCACAGTAATTGGTCGCCTCTTGCTGAAGATCTCATTGCCGTGGAATTTCTGCCTTAGGATCACAGGATTGCTGAGGCTGCCTGTCACCTCTGGAGATCATCCAGCCCAAATCTTTGGGCAGATTGCTCACGGATGTGTGCAGGTTTTGATTACCTCCAAGACTGGACCTCCACGACCCCTCTGGGCAACCTGTTCCCATGTCTGGCCACCCTCTCTGTAAATCCCCAGCACTTCCCCCTCTGCCTCTTGTCCTGTCACTGAAGGCTCTGGCTCCCGCTGTGTCTCTCGTTGTCCCTGCAGGTATTTGCACACACTAAGTTTCCCTTCAGCCTTCCCGTCTCAAGGCTTACAATGTAGAAACTGAATTGTCCTGGTTATTAATTAGTAATGGATTTATTAATGAATACAGATGGGTTGGAGGTCCTGTGACTACCTCATAGCTTCCTAAAGCTTTCACTGGCTCTGGAGTGAGAGGCGAGTCCCACGTGCGACCCTCGCTCTGAAGTCTCTCACTCATTGCAAAAAGGGGACTTGAAGCAGTGCCCTAGAACACAGGTAATTGTATTTAGCCAACAGCTGATGGAATCACACGTGTGAAACCTCCAAAAACTTTCTGGGAGGTGTCTGGGTCTTGTCAATACACTCCATTTGCTCTCATTAGAAAATAAATTACAAAGCAGCATCAGTCACCAGTAGAAAAGCCACGTGCTGCCAAGTGACTTCAAAGGCAGCCCCGAGTGTGCTGCATGTGTGCTGCTGCCTTTGATTTACAATGGCAACGATTACTTAAGCTCAACACCAGTGCTTCAAACCCATGACTGAATCCTAAAATAATGAAGCAAAACATTTTTGATGGGATTATTTTCCTTGCTTTCTGATTTATGATCCATAAGGCTTCCAATATTTAGGCAATCTCGCATGCATCAGGCCTACAGTTTGTTTTGAAGTAAGAGATGATTCACGGAATTATTTGCCTGCAGAGTCTGGATCGTTAGGCGAAAGTGAAATATTAGGAAAATGATCATAAATTTCAAGTGTTAGCCACACTGCCACCCTACATATCAGAACAAGGCTTTGTTTTATTCCTCTACACGAGATTGAAGTCTAAACATTGTTTTATGTCAGGGATTCTCTGGTCAGAACAACGGGACAATGGGCTGGACCCCAAAACTGGTACTGGAAAAGGCACCACTTTTAAATGGTGACAGCCCATTTCCCAGCTGCGAGATGAGTGCCGGGCTGAGCTCCAGTTGAACAGCCAGCACCAGTATCAAAAGCTCAGATAAGCTCTGCACTGAGATAAGTTTAAAATACCTCCCTTTGGCCAAACACATCCAAACTGCACAACTTCTACATATGTATATATAGTGTATTAAAGCAAAACTTAAAATTCATCTCCTTAGGAACATTATCGTTGAAAGCAGCCGTGGATAATGCTGGTGTGAGATGAGGAAAAAAAAGTTCATGGATTACATTCTTCACCTTTTTATTATACACAGAATTCTAGTATCTATAATGTTTTAAAGTACTTATATACACTATAGTCTAATATGATTTATTTGGTTATTGCAATAACATTTTAGTGCCATTTTATCTGAGAGTTCATGGAATGTTTTAAAATCCAAGCCTAATGGAAGCCAATCAATCATCACATTTTCAAAGAACAAATTATTTAAGTTATTGTACTACACGGAGCTAATCACTGCACAGAGATACCCGATTGTTTTGACTGATGTCATTCATTTCTCTTTAGGCTGACCTGATTGATAGTCTAAGTGCTGAAGTTAACCAGACAAATGGATATGTACTTCTGGGGTATTTCCAGCCCAGCTGCCTTTTTAGCACTAAAAACTTCATATGCCTGATAGCAACTCGCAGCTGCTCCTGCTCAGGCAATTGAAATTAAAGCTGGAACCGAATGTGACAGCCAACACTTTTTCCTCTTACATTAAGGATTTTGTCCATGATGCCTCCAAGCAATCACCAGTAATAAATGAGCTGTATTAAATCCACATCTATATTTGAGTATGTGGTGGCCTGCTTTCCAAGTTCCCACTTCCACATCTTCAAACACTTATTAATAGCATTGCTGAGACACCCAAGTATGATTGCATCCAACTCTTCCTCTCCTCTCTGAACTGGGATCCAATGTTGTGTCACATTTAGGGTGTTGCTTTTGATAACTAGAAAAGTCCTTCATGTGCCAAAACCTGGCTACGCTCCACTGGGGGAGCTGCCTAACTGCAATCTGCAGGATGATTACCTGATTAAGACAAGCAAAATTTGGCTTATCACATGCAAAATCAGTAACAGCAATACAAGCTTTCCCAAATTCTGTGAGATCTAAGACAGGCCAGCTCCAGCCTGAAGTACTGACTAGAGTCTTTTGCTTTAATGTATTACATTACTGTTTTATTGGCTGACATGCTATAAAGGAATTGAGGAAACCTTTGCATGAGGAATTAAAGGAAAGACTTGCATAGCCATGATTTTTCATTGATGTGGTCACTGACCCAAATATATCACTGGTTCCAAGGAGCCACATTCAAAGCCATTAAAGCACAGATATATTTGACCTTTAAGCTATGACAGATGACATAAGCAAGTTATAAAAGTTTCGACTGTTTAATCTAAATTTATATTTTAAAGTCTTTCCCGGCCTGCACTGTGTAGAAAGTATCAGCATTGTTCTTTGTTTTGCTGCTAACAGGAAGAGTTTGCAGACTCTGAAAAAGCACGAGCACATCTAAACCACTGCTTAGATGTGGATTTTGATACAAACACAAGCTGCACAGAACCATAGTGGGGATAAGATGACAGAGCTGGAAATGGGAGAGTGGTTCAGCACCACACCAAATGCAAGAATCTCTTTGTCAAGATGCATTTTTACGTGAGCATGTGAGGTTTCTGAAATCTGTTTCCTGCAGACTGATTCTTTAAGCAGGTATGCAAAGATACGTAGACGTGTATGTATGTATAGGACTGTAAATAAAATATCAAATCATGTTTTTCTTATCACAGAATCACAGAATGGTTTGGGTTGGAGGGGCCTTAAAGCCCATCCAGTGCCACCCCTGCCATGGGCAGGGACACCTCCCACTGTCCCAGGCTGCTCCAAGCCCCAATGTCCAGCCTGGCCTTGGGCACTGCCAGGGATCCAGGGGCAGCCCCAGCTGCTCTGGGCACCCTGTGCCAGGGCCTGCCCACCCTCCCAGGGAAGGATTTTTTCCTCATGTCTCACCTAAATTTTCCCTCATTCAGCTTAAGATCATACCTCACAGAAACACCCACTTGGCCACAGGGAATAACAGACTCTGGGACAGTTTCTGCCCATCTCAGCACACTCACTGGTTTTATATGCAATGAAATGCACTTTCAGAATGGACATTTTTGCCATACACCCAGGAAGCTGAAAATTCAGATGTTCCCTTCATGTGCTGACATTTCTTTCTAAGCATTGCTGGCAGAGCTCAGAGATCTCCAGTTGCCTCCAGGAACCATGTTTACAGTAGAGGAATCACTGATACCGTGTAATGTGGCTTTTGCAAATGGAATTTTAACCATGTGACACCTGACAGAAGTACTCATATAAGGTTCAAACACTAATTATGTTATTCTAGTAAAAAAATCTGCCCTGTCAGCTGCCACTTAAAGGTCACTGTTGCTGTAGAAGAAAAGAAACAGCAAAGCAAAAGGCAAGTCCAGAGAGTTACAGGAAACAATGGCAGGTATTAGTTCCAGTAAAAATAATACAGATAGAAGAAACAATGGTTCAGGGCTGAATTTTACCAAAATCCAGAATGAAAAAAATACATCCTTCCCTAAATCAGCCTGTCATGGATTAAACAAACTTTTGGTTGAAAATACCTCCACTGGAACAAAGCACTTCCAGTTTCTGCGTGTCCAAGCCAAATGCTGCTCTCACCAACCATAAAAACATCAGGAAAATTATAAATCAAGGCAACATGAAGAGGTTATCTTCAAAATGTGTTTGTTGAAAGGCTAAATATATTTGCGAGGGTAAAATCCTGCTCCTTTTCAAAATGATTAGATAACTCACTGCTAAGCCCGGGCTTCTGAGGTCCAAAGAGCTAAAAAAAAGTAAATGGAAAATAAATATTTTCAAACCATTCTTGTAACCAAAACCATGATGCTGTGATTTTGTCAACTCACATTTTGATAAATACAAAATTTTGAATTATTACAAAAGAAATATTTTCAAGTAGCAGTTAGCTATTGACATGGAAAATGAATTCAGCCCAAACTTGGCTTGATTCTATGAATATTTGGTTGACACTGGACATGGAGCTGCCGAAGGCTCTACACTGGCACCTCGCTGTTTGCCAAACTGGAATACACTGGACTGAGGTTCACATTTCATCCAGAATTTCAAAGAGAATCACCTGTTCTCATTTAAGAAGCAGAAAATTAAAGATTCTAAGCTAGGACAGTGTGTGTGCACGTATATATACATATAAAATTAATATATTTTTATATACACACACACATCAACACACACATATATCTATATCTATATCTGTATCTATATCTCTGTATCTCTATATCTCTATATCTCTATATCTCTATATATCTATATATCTATATATCTATATATCTATATCTATATATCTATATATCTATATATATCTCAGTATAGCTGGCTGCAGCATTTGCCAAAGAGCTGGACAGATTAGACAGAAATTTTTATGAAGGTAGATCAAAATTATTAGGTTTGAAGTGCTCAGTGAGCCTTTCCTTGATAAAGTACAGTTAGCAGTGATACCCTGGAATTTCATAGCAAAAATACTACGTCAAATGTCTGGAATTCGAAACAGCAGCTGTGTAAAATATGCTGGAGTTTTGCTTAGCACAGAGAATGAGAATTTTAAAACCATAAAAGCAGGAACCTCCAAAACCACACAATACAGAACCTCAATTTGCTGCACAATTAAAGGGCTCGGTTCACAACTGAGTATCTTTAAACTCAAAAGTGCCGTTTCTTGTGGAACTGAACTTAGGACCAGACAGTCATGGCCTGGCAGGAGCTACCTGTGGGTGACACTGGGTGAGCTCTGAGGTCTCTCCCAGCCCAGACTGTTGTGTGGTTCCAGGGCTCACGTACCTGAGGAGGAGACACGAAGGACCTAAGGGCAGAGCAGAGCTGGCAGCGCCTGGAATCCCTGCGTGCCCTTCCCACGTGCGAGGCTCCTGAAGCTCCCTGTGCAGACGGTGCCTGGGGTGTGAGGATCCAGGCCAGGGTCACGTCCCCAGCCTGGTGTCCTGGAGCTGCTCAGCCGGGGAATTCTGCCCCAACTCACTCTTTAAGACGTAACTTCTCCCTGCGCTTGCTTATCAGTAAACAAATTGCCTGGATTATTGCTGAGATAAGCTCTGGATCACGTATCTCAGAACAGACAGAGCAGCTCGCCTTTATCAGATCAGCTGAGTGCTGTTTACACAGTAGCCCTGAGCAAGTGCTTGGAAAAGTTTGCCGAGTTTTGTGCTGTTTGCCACAGCCGAGGGCATCAAAGTCTGCACCTCGGGATGTTGACAGTGCTGTTATTTAACACCTTCAAGGCTTCTCCTAAACAGTTTAAAATACTTCAGTGAAATAAATGTAGCCAGAGCCTCCTTTTATATCATCTTCAGACTCGGGCTGGGGTGCCGGAAAAGGGGAAGCTCACACCTATGACACGTAGGAAATGCAGCTCTGTAACTGATACGCCGCCTCACAGGGAACTAATGTAAATCTTTCAGCAAAGGAGAAATATGCTTTGAGTGTTTACTTTGAGTGATAAGGCCTCCTGATACATTTTGAACCTGCTCAGCTCCGTAAGGAGCCCTGCCAGGAAAGCCTGCAAGCAATAGTGTAATGAGTGGTCAAAGAAATCCGGGCTGCCAGTCCGGCTGGCAAATCTGAAATGCAGAGCTGAGCAGTGTGCTAAATGGAGCCTGTAACTTTGAGACTAATATTTCCTAATGTTTATTTAAGAGCCCACAGTGATGGGAATTGCTGAGTATAGGTATCATGTTATTCCTATTAATGGGAATGAAGAATAACATGAAAGAACTTAAGCAATTTTTGAGTTTACTCCAGCAGAATCTAATCCAATTTCCATTTTAGCAAGAAGAAATTCAGTTTTGTAACACTGAAGCAGATATATTACTTTTTAAAAGAGCCATATCCAGGTTTGTTTTATATTTTAAACTGGATCAAAATTATAAAATGGAAAGATTTAATTTTCAATAATTTTCTTTAAAAGGTTACAGTAAATATTGCCGGTTGAAATATTTTTGTTCAGTTTCTTTTATGAAAAGCATGTAACTTTGCTCAGTTATGGTTGAGAGGAGAATTGTTTAAATAAAATGCCTGAAACAAAATCTCTTGAGTCGATGGAAAGACTTGCACCGGCTCCCTGGGCATTTGATCAAACTTCCATTCAGAAAACATTTTTCTCCACCAACATACTTAAGCTGTTAAAATTAAAATGCAATTTAAGCAATTACATAAATAAGAGTGACAAATGTTTCTTTTCCTAAGTGCAAGCAGGTGTAAGGCACAATCGAGGTTACTCTCCGAGAGCCGCACTCGTCCCACGCGCCAGCGGTGCTGAAAGAGCCCGGGACAAAAGGAAGGAAACTTCAGGAACCTCAAACAAGATTAGCCCAGTTTACAACTCGTTGTACAAACAGATCCACAACAGCATCCCTTTGAACACTGCCAACTGCTAGCACGAGCCCCTGCCAGCACAAGGAGGCAGGAACGCCGTGGGCACAGCACCCAGGAGGATGGGCACAGAAATGTTCGCAGCTCTGCGCTGCAGCCCGCACCGCTGATCGCCTGAGCAATATGCTCGAAGGAAACCAGAGCCCAGCCACCAACTGGCTCACCTCAAGGCTGGAAGTTTGCTACATGCCCTTACTCTCAAGTAGTAACTTCACTGGGATCACAGTGCAGCTTCCCACAAAATTCTGATTCAAATATATAAGAAAGTTGCAGGGAAAAAAATTAAGCCTTTTTTAAATGAGAGGTTCTTACATCACCAAAGCTCAGCCCTTAAATACTCAGATGCCTGCCCTTGATGCTCACACGCTGTATAACACGAGGTGAGCAGAAAACTTCCTTAGTTCTTTATAACACTTCCAAAAATAAAAAAATACTAAAGCCTCAGCATCAGAAGTTCAGCACCTAATGTAAAATACCTGCGCTTAGAACACATTGAATTGTGAGAATCCCTTACTTGATAATGACTTCTCCATGGCTGATCTCCAGATGCTGGATTTTTCTTCTCTTAGTATCAAATGCTCAATGTTTACTCACTCTATCAATACAAAACCTGCAGGACATTATTTATAAAGGCTTTATTCAGTTATTACAAAAGTTTTCTTCAGTTAACCAGAGAGTAAAATCTCAGCTAGTACAGATAGATGCTGATTTACAGCTAAGAAACAGATCAGAGTTTTGTTTTGATGTCAATTTTTGTGGTTTCTAATGATTTCTCTTTGAAACAGCTTCTGTCTTTTCGCTGCCAGCATGTGATTCTGTACAGACAAGTACAGTTTATTAATGAGTTCTTCAAGTCCTTTTGTGTATGTTTTTTCCTTTGATTTTCTCCTAGCTAGTGATGAAATAAAGTATAATTCAAGAAGAAAAAGCCACTTAAAAATTAATATTGAGTAAGAAAAAAGAGAACTAAATTTTTATTTGCCTCTTATACATTTATATCCCATTAATGTTAACACTACATTTTAATATATATATTTTTTAATTTCTCACAACTATTTTTCTTGACATTCTTCCATGTACACACACCTCACTAGGAAAAATCACTACAAAGTCCCACTCTAAAATTGCCCTGTGTTTGCTGCTTGTTGTACTGGCAAGGCTGTGTTTTCTCAAGAGCCCACTGGCAAGTGAGGCACACGGGATCCTGATGGAAAGCACAGCACAAAGAGAACTTCAACACCGCAATTCTGTTACGAGAAAATCAATACTTAAATATTTGCTTGGGTTTTTTGGAACAGCTCTGGTAACCGTTGAAAGGTGAGACAATTGTGTGTGGCTCATTTATTACTGTTTCAGAAATATTTTTGAGTGACCACTGTAGCAATTATTTTTACTGATCTTAAGAAAAATTGGGATTTGGTGGCTTTTTCTTCCCACACAGAAACTGTGTAAAAATTAACTATACCCAAATGCAGCTCTGTGGGAAATAGGTTGGTATAATGACTTTGCAAAGGACTGAGGGATTTTATTATGATGGAGGATTTTGAAAAAGCCTTTCCAGACTCCCATGTGATGGGCAGGTGAGACTCCACGTATCCGATCTCGATGAGCAGCCACTCCTCCGAGCACTGCTACAGCTGCTTCTCTTTACTGCAAGGTCTGAAAATTGAATCACAAAATCCCGGAATCCCAGGATGGCTTGGGGGTGAAGGGACTTTAAATCCCATCCCACCCCCCACCCCTGCCATGGGCAGGGACACCTCCCACTGTCCCAGGCTGCTCCAAGCCCCAATGTCCAGCCTGGCCTTGGGCACTGCCAGGGATCCAGGGGCAGCCCCAGCTGCTCTGGGCACCCTGTGCCAGGGCCTGCCCACCCTCCCAGGGAGCAATTTCTCCCTGATATCTAGTCTAAATCTCTCCTCTTTTACTTTAAGATTGTTCCCCCTTGTCCTATCACTATCCGAGCTCCCAGAAGATAGAATTTTAGCCAAGAATTATGATCCAATTCTTCATAATCTTTTACAGTCCTTGGTAGGAAGTCATGCCAACATGCAAACCTGGCACTAATTGTTCCTCCCTCTCCTCTGATTGAGCTGAGCAGGGTTCCACACCACAAGGAAAAGCCAGTGGCTCTGTTTGTACCTTGCCTGGTTCTTTCTACCCCATGAATCTTTATTCCCAAGAAAATAAAAAGGAATTTAAAATCACATGCAAGTGTCAGTGCAATCAGCAGATCCTTGCAACAGGGCTTCAGTCCTCTCCGAGGAAAGTGATCAAAAAAGCCACCACTGGGGCAGTGCCCAGCATGAGCTGGCCAATGCCAGTGGTCAGACGCAGCCGATGTCCGCAGTCAGACCCAGCCGATGTCCGCGGTCAGACCCAGCCGATGTCCGCGGTCAGACCCTGCCGATGTCCGCGGTCATTCCCGGCCGATGTCCGCGGTCAGACCCTGCCGATGCCCGCGGTCATTCCCGGCCGGTGCCCGCGGTCATTCCCGTCCGATGCCAGCGGTCATTCCCAGCCGGTGCCAGTGGTCATTCCCAGCCGATGCCAGCGGTCATTCCCGGCCGGTGCCCGCGGTCATTCCCAGCCGATGCCAGCGGTCATTCCCGGCCGGTGCCAGCGGTCATTCCCAGCCGATGCCAGTGGTCATTCCCAGCCGATGCCCGCGGTCATTCCCAGCCGGTGCCAGTGGTCATTCCCAGCCGGTGCCCGCGGTCATTCCCAGCCGGTGCCAGTGGTCATTCCCAGCCGGTGCCCGCGGTCATTCCCAGCCGGTGCCAGTGGTCATTCCCAGCCGGTGCCCGCGGTCATTCCCAGCCGGTGCCAGTGGTCATTCCCAGCCGGTGCCAGTGGTCATTCCCAGCCGATGCCCGCGGTCATTCCCAGCCGGTGCCAGTGGTCATTCCCAGCCGGTGCCAGCGGTCATTCCCGGCCGGTGCCCGCGGTCATTCCCAGCCAATGCCAGTGGTCATTCCCGGCCGGTGCCAGTGGTCATTCCCAGCCGATGCCCGCGGTCATTCCCAGCCGGTGCCAGTGGTCATTCCCAGCCGGTGCCAGCGGTCATTCCCGGCCGGTGCCCGCGGTCATTCCCAGCCAATGCCAGCGGTCATTCCCGGCCGATGCCCGCGGTCATTCCCAGCCGGTGCCAGTGGTCATTCCCAGCCGATGCCCGCGGTCATTCCCAGCCGGTGCCAGTGGTCATTCCCAGCCGGTGCCAGCGGTCATTCCCGGCCGGTGCCCGCGGTCATTCCCAGCCAATGCCAGTGGTCATTCCCGGCCGGTGCCAGTGGTCATTCCCAGCCGATGCCCGCGGTCATTCCCAGCCGGTGCCAGTGGTCATTCCCGGCCGGTGCCCGCGGTCATTCCCGGCCGGTGCCCGCGGTCATTCCCAGCCGATGCCAGCGGTCATTCCCGGCCGATGCCCGCGGTCATTCCCAGCCGGTGCCAGTGGTCATTCCCAGCCGATGCCCGCGGTCATTCCCAGCCGGTGCCAGTGGTCATTCCCAGCCGGTGCCAGCGGTCATTCCCGGCCGGTGCCCGCGGTCATTCCCAGCCAATGCCAGCGGTCATTCCCGGCCGGTGCCCGCGGTCATTCCCAGCCGGTGCCAGCGGTCATTCCCGGCCGGTGCCCGCGGTCATTCCCAGCCGGTGCCAGTGGTCATTCCCGGCCAATGCCAGCGGTCATTCCCGGCCGGTGCCCGCGGTCATTCCCAGCCGGTGCCCGCGGTCATTCCCAGCCGATGCCCGCGGTCATTCCCAGCCGGTGCCCGCGGTCATTCCCAGCCGATGCCCGCGGTCATTCCCAGCCGGTGCCAGTGGTCATTCCCAGCCGGTGCCCGCGGTCATTCCCAGCCGGTGCCCGCGGTCATTCCCAGCCGGTGCCAGCGGTCATTCCCGGCCGGTGCCCGCGGTCATTCCCAGCCAATGCCAGCGGTCATTCCCGGCCGGTGCCCGCGGTCATTCCCAGCCGGTGCCCGCGGTCATTCCCAGCCGGTGCCCGCGGTCATTCCCGGCCGGTGCCAGTGGTCATTCCCAGCCGGTGCCCGCGGTCATTCCCAGCCGGTGCCAGCGGTCATTCCCGGCCGGTGCCCGCGGTCATTCCCTCGGCGCCGGGGCCGCTAGATGGCAATGCGCGGCGGGGAAGGAGCGGGCGGGTTCCGCGCACCGAGCCCGGGGTGCGTGAGGCGCTGACGGGAGGAGCGCTCTCCTTCTGCAGCGCTGCAGGCACCTCCAGAGACGGAATTACAAACTCTGCTCCACGGCACGGTAAGGATTTATTGTAATTTGGGAACTGAATAAATTACTTAAGTGCAAGTACCCAGGGAGAAGGAGCAGTAAAACCCTCACAGCAGAATCTGCTAGTGATTTGGCAGCTTTTGTCTTCACGAAGCAGTTCAAAATAAATCATTCTTTGATTTCTGTGCAGTTCTGTTATTATTATTGGACGCCCTGGTATCATCTGCAAACCACAAGAACAGGGCTTAAGTAGTGAAGCACATGTTTCACATTTATCAAAATTCCTAACTTTTTGATTTCTTTTATCATTTCAGTCTGCACTGAACAACCAATTAATTTAAATACATTTTTGAGGGGAAAGACTAATAAAATGCTCACACTGAGTTATACAATTACCCCTTAGAAGTTTTCTTTTTTACAGTTACGGTCAGGTTTTATCTAATTTTATTTTATTACTGCTGAAAATTTCCTTGGGATTACAGCTACACATGAAAATGTATCAAAACCCCCATATTTTAAACTACACCCACAAATCAAAAACCATTCAGGGGAATAAAGCAGCATGCCAGATTCACATTTCCCTACAGGGGATGTTTTTAGAATCAGCTGTATTTGAAATACCTTTTGTTCTTTATAATTTTTTTTTTCAGGTAGTGGCAGGAATCTCTTCCTGGGGGAGTTCTTCAATACCTCTAAGAAGTTGCAGAATATTTCTATAGCTCTAAAAATATTGGCAACAAAAATCCATATTCTTCAAGTGTCAATCCTTATAAGGTACACTTTCCATTTCTATGTTGCTCTGCAGTAGAACTTGAGACAAAATTGAGACAAATCTGTTTATTTTTATGAAGAGCAAAAGGCAGTGAGTGGGCAGAATAAACCTCTCAGGACTTAAAATCTAGTACAGTTTTTGAAGGAAAAGGGACTCCCAGAGATAGATGCTCACCTTACCATACTCTCTTAAAAGATATGGAAATATTTCTGTTTCGTTTTCTTTTGGGTTTTTCTGTTGGTTTTGCTTTTTTTTTGTTTTCCAGGAGGTTGGTCATAAATGGCAATAAAACACTACTTTAGGTAACTACTTTGGGAACTGTTTTCCTTCACAATTAGCCTAAAGAACTCATTTTTGTACCAGGTAGTCCCAGCTCTAGTTACTAAGAATTTTTGCTTTTAAAAATTAATTGGTAGATATTCCAAGTGCTGACTTGGGATTTGCACGACGTTCATCCTAAGATTAATGGAGAGCACATGGTGAAAACTCCACAAATCACCTGGAAATCCTAAGAAGCAAGTGAATATGTGCTAAGGGACGGACTGTCTTTGCTTCCACATGGGGAAATCCACTGGTATTAAGGGCACTGTTAATCCTGAGGAAGGATAGTAAAATCTGCTTCATCTTCCATCAAGTGTGAGAACTTTGAGAACTTTCACAGCAATTTTTCATTCTCTGAATTTGTTCCCAACGTATTATTAGAAGTCTGCAGGAACATTCAGGGCTGGATCAGCCTTCCCAGTGTACTCAGAGTCGTACTGGACGCACTGTAAGAAGCGGTTTGGCCTTTTAAGAAAACCATCAGTTCAAAGTATTTTCAGCATAATCCAGGACAGTAAATCACCAGCTAAATAGAAACATTTACTGACAGCTTGAGTACAAATGTTTTATTGTGAAGAGCAGTGAGTGTAATGACCAGAGCTGTAGCCTCTTGGTCTGGCTAAACAAGGTGGTGGCATTGGTGGGTACATGTGATTAAATGTCACTGCCAGGGCCAAGGTGGCACCTAAAAAGGAAACAGGAGGAGTCCCCACCAGGCCTAGGAAAGATTTGGAAGGGTTTTAGTAACCTCTGTCCATATGGGTCTAACTGAGATAGACTTATTTACCCTGAAAAGGGCAAAAAGATCCATCACAGTCAATAATGCTGCTCTGAAGCTCGATCCCAGTACGGGCCCTTCACTGGGGCTTGGCCTTGGTGATCCTTGGGGGTCCCTTCGAGCTGAAGATATCTGGGGATTCTGTGAAAGTTTAATGAGATGTAAAACTATCACAAGCTGCTCCCAAATCGATGAGCCATCTCAAAACTGGCTGAACTAACCAGCCTTAACAGCAAAGATTTGCATGCCCACACAAAACAAGCTGTATTGGCTTTAATCCAGTCCAGACCAGCTTAAATTCCATTTGGTCCGGTGTCCATAGTGGTGTCAGTGCAGCAGAACCCACGGGGTCACCCAGGGACCCTCCTGGTTGGGATCCTCCCCTCCAGAGCTCGTGTTCCTGCAGTGACACTGCTCTTGGCACCCAAGTACCCAGGGTGGGGCAGAGGACTGCAATTACTTTATATATATCATTTTTATGCATGTATTAATAATAATCCAACTCCACATTCTCTGGCTGCACCTGTGAAGCAGATCCAAATCTGAGTTATTGTCCTGTTAAACAAATTGAAAATATTTTCATTAGTTAGTGTTCTAGTCTAAAAAAAAATTAGAAAACTAATTCCAGTTCAATGCTTTTATTTTTCCTCTGCGATAGTCTTTTCATGCTGCAAGCTTCTGCTTGCTCATCACTACTCTTCTACAATAATCTCATTAATGCTGGGCCTCACTGCAGTACTTCCTACCAAGTATCAAAGCTGACCAGGAAAAAAACCCAAAGCCAAACCACTGTCACATCCCAAACCTTGCAGAGTTGTTTCACTACTCTGTAGCTTGGTGTCATGGACAGCAGGCTGCAGAAACATGATAAAATCATGTTATATATTAATAATTATGTATAATATTGTATCTTTTGCATAGGACATTTTTACATATAACACATCACACCAGGATGCTTGCACTGCCCCTCTTCAATATTGTTAAACTCTTTTTCATTTTATTGCCTTTAAACAATGAGCAAGTCTGCCCTGCTATAAAATACTTCATCACCCGATTTTCCAGGAACCAGAGTTAAGAAAAAGTGCAGGAGGGCAGGGCAGGTTTTATTTGATTATCCATGTGTGCTGTGTGATGAGGGAGTTGCCACGATGGGTTCAGCTTTCTGCTGAAAAAAGTCAATTAGCAAGCACTGAAGTATGCATCGACCTGTCAGCTCTTACAGTAAGGCTGCCTCAGGGCAGCCTTCTCCTGCATTCTTCCCTCCCAGTCAGAATCTCTTCATAATCCACATAGTTGGAGCATTGAAGCATAACCTGTTTCTTCCTTAATTGATTCTAAGGTATATTGTTAAAAAAACCCCAATACCTTTAAGGATCCTTTAAATCTAGGGTTAAATTATGTTTAAACCAAGGCAATTTAGGCAGATGTGTCAAGCAAAGCACGTGTTCCAGGTTTTAAGGAATGGGAGACTGCAAACCAAACCACCCCAGTGAAAAGGGACAAAGATGGAAACCTCACTACAAATGCTGATTTCTCTCCCAGCTCCACACTTGGTCTTTAAAATTTTTTATCAGCTACAACATGTGACCGGATATTAATTAATTTGTCTGAGTAAAAGGGCATTAGTAGTTGAAAAGGAAATGTGCTTCAAGACAAAGTATCTTAGATTTTTCAATATTCCTTACAAGTGATTTAAGGGAGCAGAAAAAATAATGGCTCAGTTTCCAGACAGTGATGGCGACTGGCTCTGCTTAATGCAGGAGATCTACAGCTTTTTAGTAGGAAACAAAATTCAGAGGCATCTCTTTAGGATATCATTGAAACAACAAGCCTCAGCACCTTATGTCTGATTACTGTAATTAAAAGGGTGTTTTTAGACTAACGACTCAGTTTGGATAGATCTGGGATCTGCCTACACATATTCCCCAAAAGATAGTCTGGGTCTGGTGGAAGGTGACCGTACCCATGGCAGGGGATTGAAACTGGATGATCTTTAAGATCCCTTCCAACCCAATCCACCATGTGATTCTCTGATTCTATGAAATTTTGGGAGCATTTAGTCAGGTCCATTAACAGAAGATCCATTCTGAACCACAGCACTACTTGTGCTTCTGTTTGCAAGGACAGACACGCAAGCACTGGCAGGTGAAATTTCAGAATTGAAAGGTAAACCCTTCTTGAAGTTCATATGAGGGAAAACAAAACACGGGGAGAAACCAAACTGAATATAAAGGACTGGATTCCACAACTTTTGAGTGCAAAGATGGGTGCCTGGTGTAGGACTCATTTGCAAAGCCAAAAGCTTGTCATGTCACAGCCAGTGTATTTCAACTAATTCAGGATTACAACACCGTTTATTAACTAAAATAATTCAAGAAAAACGTAGGTATGGCAATTCCATATTAAAACAAATGTCTGCAGCCATCACCACTGGATCCCTGTTGCTGTCTGTAGCAACTTTCTTCTCCTGCCCATTCTCCCACACGCCCCCCACGGGTTTCTGCCCTCCGCCCCTGCTCGAGCTACGTCACCCACGTTCTCCATGTGCTGCAGGTGCCAGGGGTAGCTTTTACTTAGTCTTCTTTCAGCACTTCTCTTTGGACCTTTTTTCCAACCTGGAAACTTGCACATGCTTTAGTCTAGACATGAATACACTGTCTGTTTTTGCTCCTCAGACAGCATCTTTTCACAGTAACTTCTCTCTTTATAGCTCAAAGTAGAACCTTGATATTTACCATTGGGGAAATGGAGGGAAAAACACCCCCACTGTGGCAGTCCCAAGCCTCTGCTTCCCTGGGTATCCATCCCTTGCCCAAATGCTGGTGGTGGACGGTGCCACTGAGGAATGCCACTGCAGAACAGGATGCCATAGTGCTGTAGCACAGCCCCCACCACTGCCCATGGCCATCCCCCAGTGACCCCAGCACCGAGGAGGCTGAAGTGTGTTCCTGAGGGACAGCCGTGTCCTGCTGGGAGCTGCACCAGCACGGTGAAATCAGGAGCGCCTTGGTGCCACCTCCACACCCTGCCCACACACCCGCCCTGGGCCTGAGGCTGCTGGGAGACAAGGTCATCTTATTCCTGCCCTTCTCCTCCGTGTCCTGGCTCCCCCCTGAAACAGGACAGCTGCCAGCCAAGGTCTTAGTATACCTGAAAGAAGTTAAAAACTATTACTAATGATGCTCAATTTTTTTCCTCTGGCCAGTTTCTAGGATGTCAGGGTAAGTACATTCCATCCCAAATGTAGCGTCTCCAATTCCTCCTTCAAGCCTTGCTCTGTTCATCACTCAGTACCCAGCTTGTGCCTCCAGCCCAGGCCACATTACTGCTCACGGCTCATGAGCGCTAATACAGATTTTGTTTGAAAAGCCACACGTTAGCAAACCACAGTTATTTGCAAGCCTGGCCCAGGGCTAGTGTCAGACATCAACACATAGGCAGCACAGATATTTTATTTAATTAAGTCATGCCATCTGGGCCAACAATGAAGGCACTCATATACTTTGCTTTCAGACTGCATAGTGCTCTGATCCCCCAAAATTGTTCTAAAAGTCAAATCTCCATGGAATTTAAAGAACACTTTCAGCTGTTACTTGCATTAGACTGAATTTCTGCTGCAACATACTCGGGATTTTTCCTATCCTAATAAAGCGAGTCAGATTTATGTGCCTTAGTTTCATCCCAATGCTGCGTCCACCGTGCAGGAAATTACTAATGAGCAGCTAAAAGGCCTGTGCTATATATAGCAGGTGTGGGCACCACCACACAGCCACCAACGTTATTCTGCCAAAGGTTATTTGCTATGAAAAACAAAGGTAGCGCCAAGCAGCCAGGCCCTGGACATGGGGAGCTGCTCCACCGCAGGCTGTGCAGAGCTGCAGCCTTACTGCCCATGTCTACACACCCTCCTGACAAAAACTACACTTTCTTCCAAATCAGAGGTTTCCTAATGCACCCACAACGAACAGGAACCAAGCAAAAAAAATTTGTGAGAAATATGAACTCAGGTCTTCAGAAAGGAGAGAAGCTTAAAGGACGCTCAGTTTCCTGACTGGGTTTTGGGGCTCAAAGAAATTATAGACTCATGGAATCACAGAATGGGTTGGAAGAGACCTTAAAGCTCATCCCATTCCCCACCCCTGCCACGGGCAGGGACACCTTCCACTGTCCCAGGCTGCTCCCAGCTCCATCCAACCTGGCCTTGGGCACTGCCAGGGATCCAGGGGCAGCCCCAGCTGCTCTGGGCACCCTGTGCCAGGGCCTGCCCACCCTCCCAGGGAGCAATATCCTCCTAATACCTAACCCAAACCTTTCCTCCTTCAGTGTAAAGCCACTCGTCCTATCACTGCATGTCCTTCTGCAAAGTCCCTTTCCAGCCTCCTTGCAAACTTGATCCAGGAAAAAATCCAAATTCAGGAGAATGTTCTGTATCCCCCAGCACCAGCTTTGGGCCATGGTCTGAACCCAAACATGGCACACAGCCACACACCTCTGCCACATTAAATGTGATGGGCAGAGCCACTGTCACTCTAAAAAGCTGTAGATACCTACACAGTTGGAGAACACTCATAACATCAAACAGGGTTAAAACCCCAGAAAACACAGGAAAAATGCACAGGCAGAAACTGAGCACGTGCAGACTGCTCAAGTTATTCTTAATTGCCCTTTATCCAGACTGTGGCATTTCCACCCTGTTTATGGGAAATTTACTGGTCCTTCTCGGTGATGGGTGGTGTGGGTAACACCAGACCACCACACTTACCCAGAGTCAGGGCACATGATTACAGTGCGACTCGTAAATGTTTAAAATTAATTAAACTGTTTCAATAATGTGACTGAAATATTTTAGCAAAGTTTAATAACTTCAGCTGAGATGCAGAATTGAGCCAGATGTAATTGAGTCACCATGAACCCCTGACAAGTGCTATCCTTGCTCTTTTCTTGATGGAGGGAAGATTTTATCGTGCAAATCAAATTAAATAGAAAATGAAGTGTTTTGCTGAACTGAGGCCTAAGCCCTCAGAAATGTAATTTTTGCTCACTGTATTAAGCAGCATAAGGTATTATTTAGTACCTATAATATTCAGCTTTTCAGAGTTCTAGAAGGACACGTTCACCAAATTTTTGTGAGGTAAGGATATAGAGAACAGGAGCTATGATTGAAGTACCATTATGTCACTCTCTCATTGCTGGATCTCTGGGAAGCTGCCCAAGTCTTTGCTCTTCCCAGCTACAATTTACATCTGACTACATTAAACAATTGATTCTAACACACGTATTTCAGCACCAAAAGCCCCTGTCTCCATGTTATTAAAAACAAAAATCAACCCATATATCCTGGGAAATGGCATCACTGAACATTTTCAAGGGAAAGAGTATTTTTATATTCCTATTTTCCAAGTGTCTGTATTTAGCAGTGCTGGGCAGAAAGTCAAACATTTCCTTTTTGCTTCAGCAGATGCGAACTGCTGAAACTTCTCACGCTCTTGCTACCATCTCACATTAAGAGAGCAAGAGTAAGTGCTCCTAAGTACTGCAAAAATATCTACGCTGGAGACATGAACAGCAGATGGATGCTCCAGTCAAGCACTACTTAGTGCCATCAGCAATAAGCACTCAGGAATCAAGGACACCTGCAAATTAATTTCTTTAACATCAGGCATACTCTGAGCTACCACGAGCTGCCTGTTATTCTATTATTATGGCTCTTGCTATTTAAAACAGTTTTAATGGATCCAAAAGAAGCATAACAGCAGAGGTCATTATGAAGTATTACACTGATGTACTTGATGCTGTTTTTCTGTGCTTCCAAAAATACAATCAAACTGTTTTAACATAGCTGGTTTATGTAGTAATGAACTTAGAAATATCGAGCAGTGATGAAGATACTGTACAGAACAGCAAAACATGCTGGGGAAATTAAAGAATTGGAATGTGCTTTAGTGTGGCAGCTGATAAATCAAACAGAAAGGCCAGCATTGTTATTAGTAATTGGTTAAAGAAAAGAATAGAATCGCTTAATGCCAAGCATTCAAAAAGTGTTCAAAATAAGGCAATTCAAGAATGGCATCTAAATATTTCAGAAAATGTTTAAGAGGATATGAGTATTCTTACAAAGCATAAAAAAAATTTAGGTTTTTTAAGGAATGAAAAACTGACTTCCGACTTATCTAGTCAAATTTAACCTGGAAGGATTAGCCAGTGAGTTCCATGTAGAAGTTAAGTACAGTTTAAAAAAAAAAAAATTTGGACTGCTAAGTTAGCACAGGGTTGGGGGAAAAAAATTGAAGTTGGGAATATTAGCAAATAGCATATTTGGGTAAATAGGAACTCACCGTATTTACACATGACCTGACTGGGAGTGAAACCAAAGCAGTCCCTCTCTTGCACGTATGACAGAGAACTCACATATGTGATAGACACAGCAAATATTGCCGAGCGCGTTTATTGCATGTGCAAGGCAATTTACAGCTTTGTCTCCCAAGCTGGAGAAACTTTTGAAAGACTGGACACAAAGAACAAGTTTCATGATAGTGAGACAGAAGGGGTTCAATTTTCCCAATTTAAAAATAATTCTGGAGGGCTGAAATGCACCTTGAAGGAGCTGAAGGTGCCTGTCCCAGAGCTCCCTGCTGCAGGAGCCGTCCCTTCTCCATTGTGGCCTCAGGACTCAGAAGCTGCTCAGCTGGAAGATTCTCTGTCATGGACACAGAAGATGAAGCAGACAGCAGCAACGGCCAGAAACCAGAAGGAAATTTTTGGCGACTTTGTAGGAAAACATTTTGAGAAAGGACAACTGGATAGTGAACAGACAGGCAGGGAAAGGGCTGTTATGGCAGCAACACGTAGGTAAGGCATGGAAGTGTCCTTGGTGACACTGGAAAACATTGGGAAAGAAATCCTGCTGAGGATCAGGGGCAATGCCGGCGCATTGCACATCTCCTGTAGAGTTCATACACTTGTGCTTTAGAAAGGGCAGCTATGGTGTATAGACCATCTGATTTGTGAAGCACAAATCACAAAATCTGTGAAGACTACCAGGATTTTGTTCAGTTTATAAAGAATTTGAAAAGCAAGAGGAATTATAGACATGAGAATGGCAATTTCTACACTCAAATTCTGGTAATTTTGCTTGTAAATTGTGTTAGTCATCCGAAACAGAGTATGTGTAAAGATGTAGAAACTGCAGATCAGGATCAGAGAAATCTGAAGATCAGACTGGACAGAGGCATAGCCTGAAGTCCATCCTGTTTGCCTTGACCATGTTGAATTCAGTGGGATTTTCAGATCTGTATTGGTTGCTTTGCTGATTGGGATTAATACGTTTTACAAAAGCAACAGCTTCACAAGGACAGAGGTTCAGTCCTTCTGTCTCTCTTAGACCTATTAAGGCACCTGGGACTGCGTTCCTTGGACTGTGTCATGGGATTGACATACGTTCTGAACTTTCCCTCTTTCTTTGGTTTTATCTATTTCAGTAGCAGCACAGATCTAAGGAATAAATTCACATGTGAGTCTGGAACATTAAGTCCAGTCCACAAGTAACAAGATTTCAACCAAACATGAAAACCAATAATTTTCTCACTGCTTAGAAGCCCTTGATAAGGATGCTTCCATTCTACAGCCTTTGTAAAACAGTGCCAAAATTTGTAGTTTCTACATTTACTGCTCAGAGGGCAATTTCTAGGCTTTATCTTTCAGAAACAAAGGAACAATGAAAAGGAAGGGAATGCTATGAAGGAAAAGTTACTCAGTTCTACACCTTTATGCAAAATATTATGCACAAAAGTTTGTTGGTGGAAGTCAAGCTGAAAGTTCAACATCATTTCTTCACCTTCTTCTAGCTCCCATATTGAAGCATGTCACTTCATACCCTTTCAAGACTGTGATAGCTCACAGACCTATTGAAGATCAAATTATTTTTTCTTTCTGGCCTATAAATTCTCCAGTACTTGACAATTGCTATGCTGAGGAGCATCTCTCTCTTACATAAACTTTTATGAAGGAAATAAAATGTTGTAATCTCAAATTTGGTTTTCATATTTGTGTGGACTGTGAAGTGGTATCAGCTGTTGGGTGAAAGTTTAATCTAATTGCCCTCAAATTTCAGACAGTTATTTGAAGTGGCTGAGCACAAGAGTTTGCATGAGCAAGCACACAACCACACACAGGTCTCTGCGTGCATTTATGTGCTCTATCCACTGAGTGTCTGTAAGTGCACATGAGGATCTGTGTGTGCATGGACATGGGTATTTTCACACTGGGCCCCTTCACTCCCTTGGAAACACGACAAAACTCTGCTGACATGAATTGATCGATATTTCTGTCCAAAAGATTTTAGGCTGGGACTTCCAAGCAGGTGTCAGGTTTGCAGAAATGCCCTGAACTGTTTTATGACCCCAAATCCAAAATACAGGGTTAAAAAATGCCGAAGGTTGAGACTTGTCGTTTAATGCTATTTATTTCCAGCAAAATTATGTCCTCTTCTCATTAAAATAGGCTTTTCCTAATTTTCCTCCTGCTGTTTCACCTGATTGGATTAATCTATTTTCCACTCAATGGAACGAACTAGCTGTGTGACAAAGTGGCAAAGAAATCCCAAACAGAATATAAAATTAAATATAAATTACTTGAAAGCATGTTACAGCAAAGGATAAAAATACATAATTCTATCAAGGAAAAAAGTTGACTGTCA
Source organism: Corvus hawaiiensis (assembly GCF_020740725.1). Taxonomy (NCBI): domain Eukaryota; kingdom Metazoa; phylum Chordata; class Aves; order Passeriformes; family Corvidae; genus Corvus; species Corvus hawaiiensis. The sequence continues at coordinate 23,295,311 of NC_063223.1, read as the reverse complement.
AAAATTCAACACACAAAGTATATATGAAATACACAATCTGGTTTTTTTCATGTTTGAAAAATTACATTAATCCTTTTAGTGAATTTTTTTAACGTGTGGAGTACATTAGTCTGGATTAACGGATGGTGTTTATCATACTTTGTATTGTGGTTTCAGGAAATAGTCTGGCAATGCGAGGTTTCTACAAATGGATTTAAAATTAATCAACATCTATTTATGAGAAAGTTTAAACCATTATTAATACACTGTAAATACAGATCTCCTTAGAGCTGACCCCAAGTGTCTACCATCTGCTCAACTGTTGTAATCACATTTTTAAAGAGCATGGTCATACATAATGATTCTTCTCAGGAAAGAGCATCCTTAAGTACATCAGCAACATTTTAAATTCCACTTGTGTAATGCAATAATTTCCTACTGCCCTTTGCTAAGGAAAAAAGCATATGGTGGTGACTAAAAGCCAATCAAGCAACCCTTGATTTGTTTCCAGGGCTGCAAGGATGATGCTTTTTATTTATTTTTAGAAGAAACAACCCAAAAACTTAGCTCATATAACTTTTTTTTTAGTAAAATGTGAGTATTCTCACTAGCTTAACAAAAGCAGTCTAGATGTTAATATAGGCGTAGGTAATATTAACTCCAAATACAAACGTTGTGGTAACTTGGGATATATTATATGCCAGAATTAAAGAACACTTTTAGCAAAGGCAGCTGAACCAAACAATTTAATCTGGAGAAGTCCACAAAATCCCTTCTAATCCTCACAGCATCGTTCCAAGTTAATAAACAAGACCCGAGGCATTGGTTTACAGCTGATCTGTTGACACAGGGACAGCACATCCCACACTCCCCTTATTTACACACCCGGGAGCTCCATTTAAGACACTTTGTTTTTATGGGAAGAGTGGGACAGGGAGGAGAAGGAAGAAGGTGCTCCATATCAGCCTCCAGTTTCCATGGCCCTGTAGACACACAGCTCAGGGACCACCACAAGCTCTCAAAGCGGGGGAGGCCATCAAAGAGGCAATTACCAGTTTGTAATTTCAATTAAAAATTTCATGTTTGTATTTTATTTTTAAAAACATTTTTATTGGAAGCAAATAATTCATAAGGTTTATTAAACACTGTGATGCAAACAGACCAGCCAATGTTATTGCATGGGACTTCCATTAGTATTCTTATATGGATCTTGATCTTACAGATAAGTGGGAATCTCCACTGTCAAACCAATTAAGAAATTATTCTGTGTTTAATGTGTTAAGTTTTCTTTGGCAGTGTTGAGTTGATGACAGGATTCAGTGATATCAGAGCTCTTTTCCAACCAAAAAATTCTATGACTCTTCAAATGCTACTAGAAATAAAAGTATTTTTAACTGTCCCAATTAAAGCAAACAAACAACCAAAGCCTGAGGATTACAATGAGTCCAACAATTCCTAGTAAGTTGCAGAGTTTTTCATCTCTAAGTCCCAAGATCAAATCCATCAGTAGCCAGCACTACTGAAAAATCATTCTCCTAGGATGCCTTTATAAACAGTCAAACCTGAAACAATTTTATTGTCATTGCAGTTCTGCAGGGTTTGCTGGGTTTGCTTCAAATTAGCTTGATGGCCCCATGATGATGGATATGGTTTAATTTCACACAAATAGATGGACTCCTCCAATTCCCCACAATACACAAGATTTCCCAGGGAACATGGAGGAGAAATTTTAGAGACTATGAAGTTGCTGCTGTGTGGACAACTGACTTAGCAGAGACACCTGTGACAATGCAACTCAGCAATGAAACAGAAAAATGGTCACTTTGAAATGATTTGGACATGGGAACATATGGGAGGAGATTGAGCAATGCTCATTCACCCCAATCACCCAGGTCTGTTACTACTTTATCTTGTCAAGAAATGGTTGGACACACAAAATCTCTGCTCTCTGCAGGGAAAGGGCTTGCATTGCTCTTTTGTGGCTTAGCAGCCTTCATTGGAATTCAGCCTACAGGAAAAACAGATGGGAATGGACGCAGGGTGAGCAAAGCCCCCTGAAATGCTACCAGCAGGCTGTGATTATGCTGTTACTGCGGCTGATGAGCCCAGGAATGGCTGGAGCAGCCTTTACTTCCCAGGTTACTTCCAGAACAGTAATCAAGGACTCATTTCCAGCCATGAAGGAAATCCAAATGAATTACTCTTTCACAATGGGCACAAATTTACGTCTGTGGAATCTGCTGAATTTCCAAATGAGGGAATTATTAGTTGCAGACATTCTCCTGTGTATTAGGATCCATCCAGTGGATGAAGAAAATGCTCTAGCAAGACTTTGAAAGCTCCTTTGCACGTTGTTTTCCCACAAAGGAAGCCGTGGCAGTGACTTGCTTGGCTGTCCTTTGCAAACGTGACAGGAATTTGCCCAGCAGTCAAACCCAGATGTCTCCCAGAACAACTGCAAGGAAATACTTTACAGGCAAAGTTCTGGGCAGCAAGGAGTCAACCAGACTAGTACAGTAGAACTCATGGGAGAAAATGTGCAATACAAAACTAATAAAAAATGTGTGGGTAAAGCTGTTGTGTGATTTTACCCTGTGTGTCTTATAATTCTATATTCAGTAAAATAAAAATGCTAATATGGACCCACACTTCCGTGCAACAGAAATTGTCTTTCGGCATAGTTATTCCAGAGAAAAAAAATGCAGTGTTTTTCACTTGCCTGCTCAAGGGCAGGTTTGTGATTCTCAGCCGAATTTGGCAATGTCAGACATTTGTTTACTGTGTGTTTTGAGGAGTGAAATGCCACCCTACCCTGTGTCTGTGCCATCCATACCCCCACAGCCATAAGTTAATGACCAATCTGTAAAAGCACAAGACCCCAGGTGCTCTTCTCTGCATTGCTGTTCCCAGCATGGTACTGAAGTACCTTGAGAACATTTAGTTGCAAGGCTGACAATTATACACAAAAAGAGCCAAAAGTGCTCTGCAGAGGATCAGAGGATGACAAATGCAGTCCATAGAAGGGCTCTGAGGTCTACTGTCAATGTCCAGAAAACTTTTCATTCAACGGACACATCCAATTAAAACTTGTGGCTACAGTATTCATGTCTTGCAGTCATAAATACGACTAATTACATTAATGTATTAGCAATTATTGCAATGCATTCGTATATCCATAACTAATTTAAATACATTAAACATTATATTCTATTCAGTATTAAAAACTGACATACAAATATGCTTTACAGATTGGGTTATTTGTGTCCTCTGCTTCTCAAGCAGGATCTTATTCACAGGGACTCTCAATTTAGTGTGGGTTATAAACTGCTCTAAAGAGTTTGATTTCTTTTCATGCTCCTGGAATGAACCCAGTACAATGCTCATTTTTAATAAAACTGAGAATACGAGACTGTTAACTGGGGACTAAAATTGAAATCTATTGAAATTTCAAGAGACACCTGTCCTCCTGAGCTCTTTCCATGAAAAGATCACCAACTCTTGCCCCAAAATGATTGGTTTTATTAGATTCATTGATAGATCCACGGTTACATCTCCCATGTGCAAGTTGAAAACAGACTGTTCAAATTGTCATATTCCCTAATTCTGTTAATTTTAACTCTCATAACTAAATTTATAAGAATATTTTAACCTATATTATTATTATATTTTACTGCAATATTATTTACTGTAGTGTTTCTTATATTATCTATTAGAATATTATTGATCATATTTTCTAATTATCTGACAGGAGTTATCAGGTTATCTAATTATGTGACACGAGGGAAATATTTAGCTAAATTTGTTATATTCATCAAAAAATTAATGCTAAATAAAAGCCACCTGCCTAAGGATTGCTTTATTTGGGACTGATGTAGAGACATTCACAGTTTTCTTTTTAATTAGCAGACTCAAGAAATTAAACAAACCTGTCTCTACTGTAGAGTTATTTGCTGTTGTTCAGAATCCAGTTAGTCCTAAAAAATGTTCTTGAAAACTTTAGTCTGATTACACCATCCTGACCACATTTCTCTTTGCCAGTCCTCACCAAGTTGGCCTCAGAAATTTTCTGATTCTTCATCTTCAGGAACTTGAGTAGATAACCCATTTTTCAATGGAAATTTCTGGGCTGTGAACGCTCATTGGCACTTGGCAGGGATGGAATATTGCAGACAGACCTCAACGGGTCTTTTCTGAGCTAAGAGCAAATCTTTAAAATCCGCAATTTTGAGGAGAAAAAAATATTTCCTGTATTTTTAGCTTTCTTTGTGCAGCCCTGCGCAGACAACTTCCACCACAAAGCACTGTCAGGAATCCAGCCTGCACCAGCAGAACAGATCCTGCAGCTCTGCTGTTGGAGGAGCAGTACCAGGGGAGCTGCTCAGCTCTCTGGAAGATGTCAGGGGTGGGCAGCGGAGTGGCCCAGCAGGACGTGGGCTCTGCCCAGCTGAGCAGAACTGGCCGCAGCACCAGGAGCTGGTCTGGCTGGACACAGGGCCAGGGGCAAGAGAAAGCTGAAGACACGTACTGGAAGGGCAGAGAGCAAACACGCTCGACTCGGGCAGGAGAGCTCAGAGGCGTTATTAGCGAGGGCTGAAGAGGCTGCTCTGCTGTCAGGAGCTGTTCGGTTCTGCCAGGTTGAGGTTGATTGTCAAGGAGGTCTCTCTGCCTGCAGTAACATCTCAGTTGTCCATTTACTCTTTTCACCTGTGGGCTTGGTCCCAGCCAGACATGAAATCAAGGCAGAGATCATCCTGCCCTGGTGCCAGACTCGCAGATGTGTGACTGTACCCTAAAGGACAAAAACCCCAAGCCAGCAGCCCTGTCACATTGCAAACACTGAAGAGCAGCCTGTTGCAGGATAACTTTATCACTGCACCAGGGAAGACATAGATCTCATTTTAGCACTGAGCCATTTAACTCTCCTGGGGAAGGAGCAGCCATTAATTCCTCACACACTCTTTCAAACGATGGGCAGGTCCTAGTGGATGAAAAGGTAATTCCTGCCAGTAATAAATACTGAATTCCATAATCCTCATGGTAAACACAAATTCTTGCCATAGAAAGCATTTCAGAAGTTCTAACCCTAGAATGTCACTACAGTTACATTACCTCAGGCAGCTCTGCCTGATAACAGCTGATAACAGCTGCTGAGGTAACGTCATGTGAGCAAAGTAATTAAAATTAAAATACGGGTGACAACTTCTCAGACTAACTTCTAGGATCAAGAGAGTGGAAGTGTAAAATTTGATCCTTAAGAATCCTCCTCTTTACTCAACCTTATTTACTCAGGATTGCATTTAACAGTCCTGGAAGACTGAAAATCAACGATGCAGAAAGCACTTGGTAATTTATTTTGCAAAAATCTTCTTAACAGTTTTTGGAACCCACAGTTGGATATTCAGCAGAAATTAAATGAAATTTGTACTTTATGACATGACTGCATGAAGTTAGGAAGGACTGGAAATTGGTCATGGTACCTTTAAAAATTGCTCCAACTGTCATATTGTTGATTCATACTTATTTTTCTGAAATGCTTTTAAGCATAATATTCAATTTTTCACTATGAAATGCAATGTCTCTTTCTTAAAATAAGTCATGTTTTTATCTATGATTTCTGCATTTATGTGCATGATTTATCATGCACTGCACAGATGAAAGAATTCCACACCCCTTTCCTGTACCAGATGGACTCAGTTCCAGTAATTACTATTTCAGGCCAGTTACTTTTTTGCCTTCATTTTGCTGTAGGATAAATGAAAACACAGAGAATGGTGAAAAATGGGATTTGGCCTGCTGAGCCAAATATTTGTTTACTGAACACAATTCAGAAAGTGTTAACACATTAGAAGAAGCTTTGTTAGTGCATGTCAAGAGCCAGAATTTAATATTACTTGAGAAGAGGCTGTGCCTACCTGCAGGTTTAAAATGAGAAATGGAGCCGTTCGAGAGGCGGAACGAGTATTAACTGATGTGCCATTATTTTGGTATTGATGATGATTTTACCAAAGTATTCAATACAAACATGACCTGGAACCCCAGATTGCCTGGCAGACGTGTGACACTTGCAGGTCTGTGCCACGCACCCCACACGAAACCCGGCGGGGCTGAGGGGGTCAGCGCATTCCTGCTCTCCGTTGGGAGCCCTGGGTTCAAACGCAGTTCAAGTCTCAAGTGAAAATGCGTGTGGTGGTCCCGGGGCAGAGCTCATTTGTCCGTGGGCTCCAAGCCCACGGCGTGGTTTGGCCGCTCCATGGCCGGTGCCGGCTCCGGGGGTGGCCTGGGACTGGACACGAGCGCTCCTGGGGGACCAGGCTCGCCCATCCCACCAGGAATCGCTGCCCCATCCATCAGCAAGGAAATAAATCGCCTTTCACAGGTGAAATACACAACAGCTTGGGCTCTTTGGAAGGCTCTGCTTCCTCCTGGAGCGCTTGGAAATGTTTCCTGGCTGAAGTGCTCAGGTTTTTCAGAATACCTTTGAAGAGGAATTTTAAAAATGTTGAAAACAAATAATCCAAAGGTGAAATTCCAACTGTGGTGTTTTCACTTCAGCTTTTTCATTAATTTTAATGAGCTCAGGATTTAATTTTTATTTTCCATGCACTGTCGTTATTGCTCCAAATTGATACAAGATACAACAAGGAAAGAGGAAAGTAGTAATTCTTCCCTAAAAATTGTCTCAAGAAACTGCTGTAAGTATGTATTAAAAATAAGAATAATTACAAAAATATTAATTTGTGTACCTATTTAAAGTATATTTCTTTAAAAATCCCAATCCCCAACTTGAATACATGGTAACTGGACAAGATGAAAAAACTTTCTTTTTTGTCGCAGAGTAGTTATGTCTGAAATATCAGATGATACCAGATGAATTCCAGAAAGTAATTCCTTTTCCTAAAATTTAGAAATATACCGAAATTATTAAAAGAAGTGATGATTATTAAAACAAAAGGACACTACCAAATTATTTCAAAATATTTCATACTTGAAAATTCTGCTCTCAGAACAGAGCATGGAGGAACCAAGGGGCATTTCTCTCTATATAAGTCCCCCTGCTGCCTTCTGTGATACATTTGTGATGTGCGTAAGCAAGTGACCAAAGAGACAAAATTCCTAAGGCTTTCTCTGCCGCAGTTCCTCATTCTTTCTTCCTCAAATCAGCATGGTTCAAAACTGGAAAAATAAGCAAGCAATTAGAGGCTCCTGAGTGATTTTTTTGGGTGACCAACACAACTGACATAGTGAGTGCCAATTCAACTGGATGCTTTCCACTTCTTTATGAGAAGGTTGGCAACTCTCACCTGCCTCCTTCCCTATTAAATATTTGCTTCTCCAAATATTTGGACATTAACTCCCCAAAAGCTTGCAAGAAAGTGAGGCTTTGAGCTGGGATGTGTTTGAGGAGCTGCATCAGGAGCTGCTGTTTATTTCTAGCGGGGGGAACACGAGGCGTGTTTGATCAACGCAAACCCAGCTCTCCCCTTGTCTGGACCACAGAGAGGGGCAAAACTGTGCCTACCCTGCCCACTTTATGGGCTCTGGCTCCAGGGGAAGGGGAAAGAGCAGGACCTTGTAGCTCGTGCTTTAAAACCCGCTGTAAACCGAAGGGAACAAGAAAGCTTTTGGTATCTGTCCTCATCCCAAAGCCTGTTAAGGAATTTTCTATGGTGGCTGAGGTTGCATCTTGGTGGTTTGGAGCATTTAGCATGGAGGCTCATGTTGAAATATGCCAAAGTATGTAAACAACGAGTTTACTGCAAACAATGTAAAGAAAATGCAAGAACCTGAAAACCAGCACTAAATAAAGCAGTAAATACTATCTTTTATTCCAGTTCTAATGCTTGCATGAACCGAATTAATTCTGTGATGGTTCTATGGTGACTCTCTCTGAAGGGGTGTTTGAGTTGAGGGAGATGGAAAAGAAATAGATAAAAATACCAAGTAATTGCTGCTTGCTCCTGTTTTTAGGACTTTGCAAACAAGTTTATCTCAGATATTAACCGAAGAGTGTGTAAGATTGCCTGCAAAATCTAATGAGACTTAAAAGTGTTCAGGAATATAAAAAGCAATAAGAAAATCTCTGTCATTTCCCAGTGAGAGACTTGGATGCTGTCTAGATCTACATGCTATAATTTTTGGGAAAATATTTTTTTGCAAATGATGGGAAGTCAGTAGTTACATTACTGCTTACTGTTGACATTAGGTGACTGTTCGTATGCCCAGAATACCACCTACCTCAGCTAAATGGTATCTTTATGAAATTAACAGAATGCGGTTACAACATGGCTATAAGAAAAAATATTAACATCAAATTTTGGATTATAATTGGAAAACTGACCTTTGGAAAATATGTTACCACTGCAGTCCTGAACTGTACTGTAAAATGACAACTTTAAGACGTGAAAGAATGACTGCATTATGCGGTTTAGAAAATGCAGCAAAATACAAATAATTATACTCTTTATGCTTTGCTGGAATTCTAAATTAAAAAAACCTTGAGGCTTTCTATGGCCTTCCTCTTGTGAAACCATTCACATTATTTTCAGACTTCCAACTTCTTGGAAGTGTCTGTCAAACACTTTAAAGTACTTTCAGTAAACCAGATTTGTCCGTCATTACACGGGCAATCTCCGTAGGCCATTGTGACAGGTAATGTAAATAAAGCTTTTCCTAGAAACATCTCACAGCAAGATTATTTAAGAGCATATAAATGTTTATTTTTTGCTGTTGTTGTTAAACAGCTAGACTTGATTGCAAACCTTGACATCAAAAATCCAAAAATGAATTGCAGCAGAAAATGTTGAGAAGCTTCTACAAGATCCACTCTGATGCCTCCCAGCTTCTCTTGGCTCTGTTACTCTTTAGACCTCTGCTACTCCTGCATTTTTGTCAGCAGTACAGGCAATTTTAGTTGCTTTTGGTCCATTGCTGTCCTCCCTAGGTCAGTATTTATTAATATGTGTTGCTGTATGCATCTACAGCTTTTTTTGCATTTCTTAACCATCAGGCCAGTCTTGTATCATTAAGCTGAATGGCATTTTCCAATAAAACCTCAAAGATGCCTAGAAAAAAGTCATCCTGTAGGTATATTTTGTTTTGGATTTATCACAAATATTCAATATCTGATGATTTTTTATGACGTGAAAGCTCAATTGCTTCTCATTGGATACATAAAAATTCCTTTTCCACAGAAAAAATTTTTGATTGGTAGATTAATAAATAGTGCTCTACAGAGATAAGCACAGCTATATTGCAGCTGTGTTTAACCCAGCTGTGCTAAACTACCTCCTGATGGATAATGTAGAACTCAGAGCATTTAGCCAAGTATTTATTTCTAAGACATTTGGCTCATTCTCAGTACAGAAAAAGGTAGAGGATTAGAAATACTGCATCTTCCTCAGTTTATTGGTGACTGACAGTTGAAAATAAAATCCCAGAGGATGGAGACAATCACACAAATCAAGAGTGAGGGTAAAATATAATTTGAAGAATACCAACACCAGTATGGAATGTCTTAATGGGGGAATGTCCTCTTGGTTGTGTGAGTGAAGCCAGCAAAACCCTTCCAAAATTTAAGCCAGATACAAGGATTATCAAACTCAGGCAAAAGTTTGTGCCAAAAATAAAACAAAAAGCCTCCACAATTCTGAGGAGAAGAAAACCCCGTTTTTATTCAAGTACTATTTGTGTTTCAACATAATGTTTTAAGACTAGGCTTATTTAATTATAAATTAAATGCAAACTAAAAATAATCAGATTAAGTGTGTTATTTTTTGAACTAAGCATTCTGAATTGGTTTGTTTCCAGTTTTTTTGGCTTAGTTTTTCATTTTGGTAGGAAAAAAAAATAGGTCTCATTACACAGTGACTCAAAATGATCCAACTTAGCCCAACATTTTTGGGGTTGGCCAGAGAAATGAGAAGAATGAAGTATTCACACATCTGTATTTTAGATACCGCTGGTGTAAACTGAAAGTCTGAGTCAAGGCTCACTTGCAGAACGATGCGTGAGAATCTTCTGGACAGTCCTACAGCATTTTTTTCACCTTCTTTTTGACAGCCATGTAATAAAGCACGGAAATTAGTGCTTCTTGATGCATGGCAGCCATTCATGGCTGAACCTCTGGGGTTTGCTACATGTAGTGAAGGTAATCCACTGCAAAAACATTTCTTGTGTCCTAGGAGGAAATGATACAATGACAAAACTGGTTATTTTTCACAGTTTTATGCTGATCATTACTGTTCAATTCAGAATCCATCCTTGCTCTATCCTCCACCCCATCTCCTCAGGGGATGCATTTTGCTACAAAACCACCTCTGCTCTGCTCACCTGCAGAACAACCTCCCTTGGATTCCCGTCTTAGCAGACCAGCTATTTTTCTCTCCTTCTTTTAATTAAAATCTCCACGTCAGTAGCATGTATTAAATCAAGTTCCATTACAAGCCCAACTTTCAAGAGTGAATTTTTTTAAGCAGCTCGTATTTTGTCAAGCCTAATTGCTTTAGTTCTAGGCAATATTAGTTGCAGAACAGCCAGTAATAACCTTTAGTCCTGGCAAATTTTCTCTCTACCAGAACTCAATCACATAACATAAACAGCTATAAAAGGAGGCTTTTTAAAGCTTTATTCATAATGTGTAGCACATGCATGTGGCAATGTATATCAGATCACAACACTGAAGGAAATATGAGATTTATCCATGATGTAAGTTATGCCAACATATAGTAAGTTGAGAGCATTAATTTGAGTTTAGCTACATTAGAAAAGAGAGGGGGGAAAATGACATGCTGCTTTATTAGTGTAGGCTTTCCCAATTTAATATTAAAACCCATTTCTTGCTGCGTGAGTGTAGTTGCTCATGGCACCATGCTTGATGATGCAACCCAGGGTAGGAAAAGCACACCAAGCTGTGTACAGAGAGAACCAAGGTGGTCCATGCAAAGAAACGGACTCTCAGGATTCGTGGGGAGGAACAGAGATTTTAGCTTTTTGGTAGGGTGGAAAAAGAAAGCTGTAGGCCTGGAAACTCAGAATGAAAGTTAGGCTAGCCCCCAGAGCAGCACGTGCCCAGGGGCTGACGGAGCCCCAGCCTCAGACACATACCTGGGAGCATTCCCGAGGTGCACAGGCAATGGAAAAGCCACATGGTGGCCATCCTGGCTGGCTGGGTGTCCCACAGCACCGTCTGCGTTATTCTCAAAAGCCCGCGTGTAATTTATGGGGTGTATTTACAAAATATCTCTGCCTTAAGCCACTGAATTTGTTAATCCCCAGGGATGAGGATAGAGTCTTCATACGGCAAACACTGCAAGGATTTAGTACCAATTTATTTAACACTTAATCTAGTATATTTTAAGCCAGTCTATTAGAGGAATATGCCTTGCAGGCAGTTTTCAGCCTAACTGGTGGTCAGTGAGAAAGACAGTCTTCTCAAACCCTCCACCACCACGCTGTCCCCTCCTAAAAAATGGCACAGTAACAAAGGGGGAATTTATTCCATTCTGTTATTTCACTGGTTTTGGTTTTATTCACATAATGAGTTACAAAAAAGAGAGAACCAGAGTGAAATAATCTGAAATGTTGCAGTGCACAGGGATGTTACTTTGAGAGCAGTGAGGTAAATATGAAGTAAGTCACTGAGCCCTTAAAACAGAGAAAAGGCTGATACTGAGTTATAACTTGTAGTCCAACTCACCTAAGAGCACTATATAATAAAGAATCTGAAAGGTGGTGATAGAACTTTTCTTGTGATTTATAAACTCCTCTAAATCAGAAATACACCATTAATTTCATGAGGACTGGCTGCAGAGAGGCACCAAAGTGAAAAACTGCAGCACTGGTTTGAGTACAAAAAGGCCAAGATTCTCCAGAAACAGAATCTTCTGTAGGATCCTTACGTGTATCACCAATAAGCTTGCACAGTTCAAGCTGAGTTTTTCCAAAAGGTAATACAATCCTTTTTCAAAGGATCCATTGCCAAGTGCAATTATTTGTGAGCATTTGAGAAGTTCATAGAAACATTATGCATACAAATTCAATTTGAGGAGTTTTAGGAAGTCCAAATTCATTAGGGAAGGCTGATCACAACTGAAAAGCAATTTGTGACTCTGTCCAGCCAATTTATGAATGTTTTGCAAACCTCCAAGGGAAACGCTTTCTTTAGTAGTTACAAGAATTGATCAGTACCCGGTGTTTTGGGGTTTGTAAAAATACTGTACAATTATTTACATTAAGAAAAATATTACTACATAACTGAAAGAAGTTAAACATCCAGGTTATTTTCAAATGAAATATGGTTTTGTCATTCTTAATGTAAAATTTTTCTCCTTGAAACACGTTGCAGTACCTCACTTTTTTCCTGTCTTGTGAAGATTTAGGAATTGGATGTATGAAGCAAGCACTTCTTAAAAAACTTCGAGCATGTTACAATCTTAAAAGCAAGAATTTTTATGAATCTCTGCTGCATAATGGATTTAATTTTGTTAAAAATGTTAACATCAAGGTGTTCAGTTAAAACACTTTTTTCTTCCAAACTGGTTCAAGTCCACAAAGCCTTCCAAACTGAACTTGAGCTGCTTCAATAGGTTTCTCCTGCACTCTCCCAGCCTGTCCCCACAGCAGAGGTGCCCAGCCCTTGGACCATCCTCTTGCTCCTCCTCTGGACTCACTTCCAGCAGCCCCACGCCCTTGTCACATTGGGCTCACAGCGCTGGACACGGCTCTGCAGGCAGGGCCTCACCAGGGCCGAGGGGAGGAGGGGAATTTCCAAAGAGGACACCAGGATTTTGGGAATTTGCTGTATCAGAAGAGAATTTTTGGACTCATTTTTGGGTTAATGCTGGCTGCATACCTGGATTCCTCCACACAGAGGCCCGTGGCTGTCCCAGGAGTCTGGACAGGTGCTCCAGTGCATCCCTGCATCCCGAAATCCATGTCAGTGGGACAGCACCATGTGGAGCAACCCACTGGTTGCAACAGCTCATTCATGAGAATACCACTGAAGGAGTGGGAAAGACACAAACCAGCTACAGGACAGAGCTTTAAAAATATTTTTTCTTCAAATAACCCTTTTCAACATACAGATGGTATTCATACAGAACAGTGATATAAGGTACGGTGTGTGAAAAATAGGAAATAAAGTATTTTCTTTCTGGAAATCTTCTTAAAGAGTTGCTGTGGAGACAAATTTAATTAAATTTCATATCTCTGTTCGGGACTTCATTTCTGTTTGTCAGCTGGTTTTTTTATCTGTAGTAGTTTCTGTTTTAGAAAGAAACACTAAATGTCATTTAAAGATGAATGTACACCTAAATATCATGCTGTTAAAAAATGAAATATCCTCTTAAAGTATAGTTTTATATTACCTAACTATACTAATTTCCTGAAGAAGGATGTCAGTAGAATTAGGATTTGTCTGCATACCAGATAACAGGACCCCACAGAGTTCAAAACTATACAGAAAGAGGAGGCTTTATTTGTGTTATTTACATTGCACACTGCCTTAACCTGTAATTACAGAAAAGTTTTCTTTAGCAGAGACCACAGTAAGCGGAAACCACACTGAGCTGTGCCAAGAAAACTGCTGCCTGTTCCAGTTAATTACTAAACGTGTTTCTCCAGTGCAATTTTATCTTTAAGACCAATTTTCAGATTAGCAACTCGGTCTTTTCCTGACACATCGCCTGCGTTATCGGCCCGGGACAGGCCCCACTGCTAAAAGACAAGGACACCGTAAGGGAGGTGAAAGCAGGAGTTTTATCATTTCTGGCTTTCCTAAAGCAGCATTCCTGGCTCCTCAGATCCCTCCTCACAAAGCCCAGTAACGCCAGCTGGGCTCCACGGAGGGCAGGTGGAGCAGGGCACTGAGGGTTGGGTGCAGCCAGTGCGATGCTGGCCTTGGGCTGGGCACATCCACCAGAACCTTTTACATTTCTCAGAGAATGCTGAGGGGATGTCCCATTCGTACTTTCATTCTCTCTGTTGACATCGGCTAAATTGTTTCCACTCTGCTAGGGGGGTTAATAATTCCAAGGTTTAGAGCAGCAAGCTACCTGAAAGGAGAAACTGGAGGAGCTGCAAATAGCTAAAGATAGACCTGGAAAAAAAAGAAAAATGTATTAGCAGACACTGAGAACCTTCCAATAGTGCAAAACTGGAATTCTGGTGTAGGCTTGGACGTTAAAAAGTCCCAGAATACAGAAATGCTTGGATCTGGGCATGCACTGTGATCCTGTCTTCTTATTTCCCTCCTTAAAGGGTATCAGAGAAAGGCCAGGTATTTTGTACAACCACAGAAGGTACTGTGAGTACAGTACAGCAAAGTGTGTAAGTGCAGGTTTAAATCCTCCCAACTGCTCACAATAATACCACATCCATTTGTTGGATCCATAGGATGAGATTAGACTTGATTGCTACAACAAAAGCCAATGTTATTCTATTTCTAAAACTGAAGTTTAATTTTGATTACATTTTCCAAAACTGACAAACTACTGCCATGGACTAATGCACCAGCCTGCTTGCAATTCCAAATCTCAACCTGTACACTCCAGCAGGCACATGAATCTGACTTTAAATGCACTTGGACACTGCTATGGAAATACAGAAATAAATAGCAGAAGCAGTGGGAAAACCTATCCTGATGGAAGAAAAATGTTACATCCAGAAGGGAACGCAGCTAGAAGATACAATTGCAATAACTACAAGTGAAATGGTTCTGTAAGTAGGTATCATGTGGAAAACAAATTAGCAGAACTTGAAAACATCTGGAATAGATATCAACATAAAGCTCAACAATGCATTTGAAAAGCAAATAAGATTCCAGCAGAAATATCATGGAAATTAAAGACTGGAAGCAACACTCAAGTATTGAATCATGGAGGCCTCAATTCAGTTAATATATAGGATTTGTTGGTTTTACTCCATTGCCGTTATCAGTTTGCTATCTATATTTTGTCTAATAAAGTGATATATGAAATCAGTTGACACATTTGTACTGAAGCATGGAAGACTGAGAAAAAGAAAGACCTTGATTAAAATAGTTTACTATTTTTGAATATTTTACCTGCTGTCTAAGTCTACACATGTCCTTTTAGCAATAATAAGCATTACTGTCATTTTAGCAATAATAAATTGCTAAGTAATATATCAGGAAATAAGGTCAGTTCTTATAGGGCCTGGTCCAAAGTCCATTTGCCTCCTATTAATAATAGGGAATAATAAATAGGGGGAAAAACCCCAACCGGCTTTCTTTCCAGAATGAACTGTGCTTACTGGAAAGACATTCAGTTGAAATGTGAAAAACAGGCTGCATGTTGAGATACACAAAATGCAGAATATGGCATTGTTCTAGGCCAGATGTTTTAAATATACAAGAAAATAGCCAGTTTGGGGTTAATTTAAATGTCTTCTTACATTGATTCATATTTTTCATAATGTATAATACAATATATTGTCTTAGTATATAAACATCCATACTCTCCTGCAGTTGGAACATGAGAATTTTAGCACCAATTGCATTACCAGGGCACTATTTTACATCTATTAACCATTTTGAAAAGCCAGAAAATCCCCTTACATCACCCCCACTTCCCAGACACATTTCTCAGTAAGTTCTCTACCTTTTCCTCCCAGTTGCCGTTGCTTGCCCAGTTCCCCACCTCAGGGGGATGGACTCAGAGTCTGAAGGATGAACCCCTTCACAGAATCATAGAATGGCTTGGGTTGGAGAGACCTTAAAGCGCAACCTGTTCCACCCCCTGCCACTGCCCCAGGTTGCTCCAAGCCCTGTCCAACCTGGCCATGAACTCTTCCAGGGATGGGGCAGCCACACCTCTGAGCCATAATCACTCTTTTTTTCAAGAGCAGCCAGGTTTAAAGTACGCTTCCATGCTGAAAAATCCTAATCTAAAAGAGGTGCCTTCTTTGGAATAGTTTGCCACCGTTTTGAAACTCTGATCAATAATACTCACTGGCAGCAACTGGCACACTCAGAACTTTCGATTTCAACCAACACAAGTATTAGCAAAACCTGGAGCTAAAAGATTGAAAAACAGTGACTAAAAGGATTCCGGACTCACCATCATTTTAGATGACTTTGTAGGCATGGGAATACGAAGTAGGATTACCAAAGTAATATTGTAGGTGTTTTAACTAGCCATTTATAAGAACTAATAACCAATAATTATAATAATTAATAAACAGTTGTTTCCTAAACACATGCAGTATGATGTAAAGTTATAAGCACATTGATGGACGTTAACAAGTACTATTATTGCTATTTTTATTATGCTGTACTCTGCAAGGATTGACTTGTAGATGTCTTTAAAAAAGGTCAGCCATTAACTTTTATAAGTAAGTCAAAATTATTAACTTAATGTACAGGTTGACCAATTTTTTTTTTTTTTTCTGGTAAAGCAAAGATCTTTCACTAGAAATAACTGGCAATGACCACAGCTTGTTTTATTGGTATTTTTACAGTGAAACTGAATGCAAGCTGTAAGGCAGCTACCACTCATGGAACACAAAGAAATGATGAAAAGCAGCTATGGAAAGGCAAAAAATCAAGGCCCCAAAACAACTTTGAATCTTCTTTTGCTTTGTTGCCTTTTCAAATACTTGTGTTGTCTTTTGCTGGTTTTTGGTAATTTCTACTCCACTGATGTTTGTGCTCCTTGAAGCAACTTTCTATCCTGCAGCACTGAAGCTGCAGCACTGAAGCTGCACGACTGTGGTTTGGACCTAAGCCCCAGAATTTTCCTGGTAATTTGGCACTGCCTCAGACCTTTTCAGTGTTTCATTTGCCACAGCTTGGCATCTTCATCTCTTGTTTTCTCCATCACTACTGAATTGGTCCTACAGTTTGAAATTAATTACTTGCTCTTTAGAGTGTGCCACAATTCCAAGTAATTTAGCATTAAATCAGAGGCTAATTATACTTTGCAGCCCTGTGAGGGGGCTGAGATGTTTGTAACGGAGCTCGCAAGGAATCACCCATCTCATGGACCCAGCAGGGAAATACTTCCAGGTGAAACACTGATATTTGGCCAAGCAGGAAGCAAGGCCACTCTTTATCTCTCAGTATCACCTTAACACTAAATTAAGCTCATAAAACTAAGATTATGGCCCCACACTTGCAATGAGGAGCTGTTTCAGTTATCCTAAGGCTTTTCTAGAAATTGATATCAAATAAATTGTCCCCAAATACTCCAAGCTCTTTGTTTAAACTACTGTTTACTTACCAGATTGTTTCTGCAGGTATGATTGCATCTGGCACAGAAAGCACCCAGCTAACGTTCTTCAGCAAGGGAAAGCACGTCCTGCAGTCTGCTCTAACCACAGGAGTTTTCACTTAAGCTGTGTTTACTCCAGCTGTGTAGCTTTTGGGGAGTGCAAAGATGCAAACCAGAGGATGTTCTGGACAACGAGCTGATGGAAACGACGGCTGTGTGTAATCTTGGAATTGTTCATTGCTAAAAATATCTGTGTCAAATGTCTGGGCATCACATTCTTTACCAAGAAATGGGTATCTGAGAGAAAAGAATTATGGTTGAACTAGGATAGTAAAAAATCAGCCCACTATCCTGCACTTGGCCTCCCTGATTTGTAGGTGCAAGAGAACAGAGTCCAATTTCTCTACAGAAAATCTTTTACTTCTGATCCTGCTTTGTTTTGGTTTCACATGACAGACACTACTAATTCAGCGAAGGAGTGACCCTTAGACCCTGTTTCTTCTCCCCAGGGGAGCTCCAATCAGTCAGACTCTTCTCTGCCTTCCTTGCTACCAGTGTATTTCAACTGGTTTCCCTAATTTTTTTCTGCTAATTCCCATTTCCTTCGTAATCACAGGCTTTTATGTGACTTGCTGGGCAAGCGATTTTCAGGGGAGCTATAATTGCCACAGGTCTTAAACATTAACCCTGCCAGGTGTCAGTGCTGGGACTGCTTGTGCATTTGATTAATGATACCAGAGCAAAAAAATTGTTTTTTAATTGACTGTCGTGTTTTTCTTCTTGTTCAAGTGGTCCTGAAACAGTCAGATGATCTGGAACAAAGGTTCCTTGGGAAAAAACACCTGAGATGGCATGCTGAAATATAGGAAATACAAGCTAAACTAATGAAAAGTAGAAGGTCTCAGCAGCCCAAGATGCATTGACCATTTTACATGTGCAGAAATCTCAGCAAGTCTGAACTGTTCCCAGCTTTGCTGCCTTGGATGGATGTTACAGCCCTGGGAGTGGAGACACGACCACAAGCCCTGAATGTGATCTCTCTGCTCCATAAATAAACGTGCACAGAAATGAAATAATAGCAACACAGAATCGCAGGATCACAGAATAGTTTGGGTTGGAAGGGACATTTTAAAGACCCCCCCTGCAGTGAGCAGGGATATCTTCAACCAGACCAGGTCACCTTGATGCTACTCATAAAAGTAGCCTTGATTTATTCATTAACAGGAATGGTGTTTATCTGCTGGGGAAAGCCACACCACTGGCTTTGGCTCTGACAGGGCTCACTGTCACAGGAGGACAAGGAACTCATTTCCCAGCGTAACTTCAAAGGCTCAGTTTACTTGCTGGGAGGGCAGCACACGCAGGGCTGAGCTCTCAAGGTGCACAGGGTTTTTTTGGAGCCAACAGACAGAAAGGTCCATATAATTGTTGTTCTTTTTTTAGCACTTTTATGACCAGAAAGCTCATTTTTCTATAAGCTGCTCGAGATGAGGTCCCCTCCTTCAAAAGCTGAAGTATCTGAGCACCCATCAGTTACAAGAAAACAGCTTTAGGATCTCTCCCATAGCCATCAGTTGTAAATAAAGTACAAGGTATAAGCACACACATCTCCACAAGCTACTGCTTGAATCATATAATTTAACAAAAGCCGTTGGAGTTGGATTTAAGTGAACATCTCGAGACAATCTTCAGGCAATCCCAGGAAAATCACTCAGAAGAGCAGTGGTTTAAATCTATTAATGGTTAGGATTCTGTTGAATATGTTAGCAGCTTCTTTTCTTTGTCAGTTGAACATGTGGGATGTTGCTGCTAAATTCCACTGTCCTGAGTGAAAGAGGAGTGGAGGAAAATAAGCACAGGGTATTGCACATGGCCTTGCCACCCTCTTTTTTGGGTGTCTCAACTCTGCCAACTCAGATGAATAAGTCAAGTCAGCTCAGCTACTGAAGACAATAAGCTGAATTAAATCAGTTGAGGTGAGGTTTTCTTGAAGTCTTCCTTTTCATCGCAGCAGCCCTTGTATTTTAAGTGCTTTAATGACATCTTGCAACCTCTCTGACTTCAAGAAACACGAGTCCAGCTAGCACTCCTGGCCTATCTTCAGAGCTGAAAATTCGTGTTTCTCATGGGTTGTTTTTGGTGAAGACATAAAACTCAGTTTTGCTGCTGGAGTATAAACACTCAGGATAATTCTGGAACACATTTAAGGTTCTAGTTTGTCTGCACTTGTAATGCTTTGTTAACTTCTAGCTTTCAGGACACAATTTCTTCAAAGTTCCTCTTATTGAAAAATCACCCTCCAGGTGACAGAAATCACTCTGGGGGTATGAAAATAGTCCAATAAAACAAAACACAATTGAAAAAGAGGACCTAGAATGGAAGCCAGAACTCTATTTCTTAACGATCGCAAGCACTGCAAGCCATTGTTACAATAAGTGTTTGTTTGAGATACAGTTATTATATATTGCCTAAATATTTAAGTTAGCCAAACCTCTGATCAATTGAAACAGAACCTATAGAGGCCAAGAAGCTGGAGCTAAACTATTGGGGGGATGTGAAGCTGGCACTAGCACTGAAGCAGGAACAGAGGTAGTGGGAGGCACACAAAACCACAAAAAGTGATCTCATGTCTTTAAACTGTCCAAAGAATCATAATAATAAAGCTCTAGATGAGTGTTGAGGGGACACATGCCATTTCAATGAAAATAGAAATAATTTTAAATGACATTTTGAAACATTCCATGGAAATGTATTTGAAATGTAATATGGGGACTCCAATAAAGAATATGCTTTTAATACATTACAGATTATATGTGATCATCAGTTTAAGACTTCCCCTCAACAAGCAGGATAATTCAAGTAGACGTCCAGCCTGTCTCTACAGCTTGTATTGCCATCCTTTCAAATGCAAACTCTGATGTTTCTCCATGGCTGGAGAAACACAGAGAAGGTATGGTTCTAATTTTTCAAACTCCTTTGCAAATAAGCTTAAACATTTTACAGTTAAAAGGACAGAATTTACATTTGCTGTGTCTGGTCAGTTTTAAAATGGTATCTGTTATGAATCATGTTCACTTTTAAAGTTCATTTAACTTGGCTTATGGTTTACTTTAAAAAAAATGTTATGCATCATTTGGATCTGCACTCCCAGCCACTATTAGTAATAATAAAGGCGTGCAGGTTCCATCTGATGGCCTTTGTATAAACTTGGATTTCCATAGGAAAAAACAAACAGGATCCACACAGACGGTAATAAATCCCACAGGCTTGTGCCACTATTGGTGCCAGGAGTTTTAATCAAGGCACAGCCATTACAACTCTTTCTGCCACCCCTAATGGGGCGTCTGTGTGGATGGGATTAGGGACAGAATCCCTCCAATCTTATTAACCAGAATTGCAGTGTGATTTTTTTGCTTTTGGTCCTAATGAGCAAACGTGCCTGTATGGTGAGATGAAGTCAGAGAGTAACTTTAGTGGGACTAGAAGACTCTCAGCATCTTCTTGTGCTGAGCTCTAGTCTCGGTTCTGCAGCTCCCTTGGTGTTCATTCAGGTTAGCTGAAATAGCTGGGTAACAGCATTCCAGAAAGAGAAGAAATGCAGGATTTATGAAATAACTGGCTTTCAAGGTGGATTAAGGTGCCTCAATTAGCAGAGAGAGCTTCACACAGTGGTGTCACCTCCTCACACCCATTTTTCTTTCCCTGAAGGTTATCCCAAGTGCAATGGGGGCCACCAGGCTGGAGCCCTGATTTATGTTTGAGGCCTCTTTGCTGCTCTACTTAGGTCATGCCAACACTGCCTCCCAGAAGTCTTCCCCATCCCACTTTTATAAAAAAACCCCAGCAATACACAGCCAGTGAATTTGCTGACCATGCCAAAGGAGGCAAAGAAGCCTTGACATTATCACCCCCAGTGCTCCAAAAAACACAGGATGAGCCCCTGCCAAAGTCAGATGTGGAAGTCAAGGAACAGAGGGGTCCAGAACTCACACTTTCCACACACCTTCATCTCACAACTCCTGTTAGTGTCTCTTTCCCTCACCATTATATATTCCAAAAGAAGAAGGAAAAAAACCCCACAGATGTTTGTCCACAAACGCTTGTAGCAACGCAAGCACTTGCCTTCCGTTCAGGGATGTTCCCTGACAGTTTTGGCACGAGAAAAACAGTTTTCTTGTAATTCCATCTGTCTCATAAATACAATAAAATATCCTTTCAAAAAGCCACCACAAGAAATCTAAACAAGGTTGTAATGAATAACAAAAATCACTTTTTAGCACTGTAGCTTATAACCACAAAGAACAAGCCACATTTTCCTGATGCTTTCCTGATGCCCAATTTGATACGGTCTGCAGAGCAGTTCTTTCTGGCTACTATTATGGTTTTAGCTTCTCTTCTTCCATGCCCTTTCCATCACACATGGATAAGGGACCTTTTCCCCACTGCAAAATACTGGAGCAAGATTGCCCTGCGCTTCCAGCCTCTTCATGAGAAATTTTTTCACTCTTTAAAGCTCTTGACATGCACAGCTACCTGTGCTGTTAAGTCTCGTTAAACAAGTCCATCTTACAAATCCAGGAGTCCAGTACAACGCCCAGTTAGGCAGAAAAGATGACAGTAAATCACCTAAAGAATCACTTCTCTGACACGGGGAGGAGCCGTGAAAGCCCTGGGTCTGATTCCTGGAGCACACGGTTTGGGAAGTGCCTTAAGGCTCCTCCAAGTCAATAGGAGCCTGCAATGAACAACCGGGGTTAGTGCATGATGAAAAGACATCACGAAAAGTTTCACAAAAGAATCACAAAAAGTTCCTCAGGGCCTGTGATCTACTTGTTAAACTTTATAGAGATGTGCCACTAAAGCACCCAGCTGTGGGAGGGCTTGTTCACGAAGTGAATCTGTGACTCTGCTCTGCAGCAAGAGCCTGAATGAGAATTTGCCAGTACCAACCTGGTGAGCTTCTGGGAGCTGCTGGGAATGCAGCCAGACAGGGGACATGGAGCTCAGCTCCCCTGTGGACACCCATCCAGAGGCTGAGTAGTTATTTGGACAAAAAAAATCCAAAAGCCCAGCAGGGCTGCGTGTATGGAGGAGAGCAGGGTGAGCACGACATGCAGATGGACTTAGTTCAAGAGTTATCACTCAGCAAGCCTGTGCTCTGAAGCATAATCAACCCAAAAAAGAGAAAAACCTCAATCCACAGATGGCCAGTGCTAAAGTGTGAAGTATTTCTCTTGTGCCACAATGGTATTTAATAGCAGCACAAATGTTTACCTCAATATTGCCTTTAAAACCAAAGGTATTTATGCACTCTGGAAAACAAACCAGAGAACAGGCAATGCAATCAACTCCATTTACTGAGTACAACAAGGAAGCTTGCCAGGCCTGCCTGAGAAACCCAGAACTTTAATGGGAGTTACCAGCAGTCACCTAATAGAAGTAGGTAATGGCTAATGAATAATCTATTCCATGCATTAAGTACTTCTTTCCATTTTAAAACTGTCTATGAACATATTATTTACTGTCAAATAACTCCTAGACGAGTTTCCTGAAAGCTTTCACAAGCAAAATACATTAGTCAGATGTGCATGGTCCTTGGAATTATTTTTTGTACCATGCTAAAAACAATAATCACAAAATTTTCCCAGAAACAAAGAAGTAGAATTATTTTATTAAAGTTGCTTAGTTTGTTGAATGTTCACACCTCGTTGACTATTCTCACAAAGCAAACAGAGTAGGCAGGAGTTCCCACAACAAAAACCTATTGAGCAAGCGTTGTTTACACGCTTTCCTCTGTCACCCTGGAGACGACTCCCTTCACTGCTTGGCCCATCTAGAAGTTGATTAACGTGGTAAAAGAAGCCCTTTCACCCCTGTTCCCGGGGCCAAGGCTGCTGGAGCAATTCTGGGGCAGCATGAGAACAACCAGGCAGTGCTGCATCCGCACCCGCCACCGCCTGAGAGCTCGAGGCTGTGACTGGAGGAACATCACCCTGGGGAGCCTCAACTCCCCAGTGGGGCAGCTCACCCAGAATTTGCTCTGGAGCTCACCCAGAAACACGGGGATGCTGCCAGCAATCGTGGGGACGCCTTCCATTGCTATTCCCCGAAGGAACAGGGCAGTGACTGAAGCACCAGCTCTGGAGTGTGGGAAGCAGGCTGGCACTGACAGAGCCCAACCAAGGACCACAAACAGTTTGCTGTGAGCAGCACCTGGGGGAAATAGGGAGCAATAGTCAGATAAACCCTGGAAGTGTCCAAGGCCAGGCTGGATGGGCTTGGAGCAACCCCTTTGTCATCCAGCTCTTGGGAATCAGAAACTGTTGTGAAAGAAAAATTATTGAGAAAAAAAAAGTAATTTGTCCTCAGATTTCCCACGAAAGTCATTCATCTTCATTTAGGCACTGTAAGAAATCTCAGTGCATCTCCAAATTCTCCATTAAATTTACTCCTGTATTAAAGTGAACATAACTACTTTCAATAATATTTTATTAGGAATAGAAATCCAAGTCTTTCTTCCTTTTATAGCCCTCTATGGTTTGCATTTCAGGTCTTTCTTCCTTTTATAGTCCTCCATGGCACATGAATGAATAGTAGTGAAACGCAAATCCCCACAAAGCTGAGTTATTGGTGTGCTTTGTATATGATGGAAAACAGGACACAAAGAAAGTTTCACGAAGTGTTGACCAGAGCCCAACTTCTGTGTTTATTCAGAGCCTCGGTGAGGGACCACACAGAAGGGAAGTCCAACCCTTTTCCTCACACTTATCCATGGGGCAAGGTGCTACAACCACTGGAAAACTTCTAACAGGGAAAAAGCAGAGCTCTCCTGACCTGGAAAAGAGGTGAGAACAGGACTAAATGTTCTGCTACAATAAGGAATTTGGAGCAGAATAATCTAAGACGCTCTTGAAAAGGGCAGGAAGGCTTGAAGTGGTAGTGGTTGAAACTCAGCCCATAAGCACTACGAGAAGTAAGTACTGCAGAACTAGAGGGTTCCTGAGAAATTCCCAGTTCCCAGAGGAGAGCTGAAGAGTCATATAGCACACAAGGAGGTCCTAGAACAGAGACTTGGCCTCTGTGCTTTGAGGTGCTGCTCATTTCATCTCCAGCAGGTGCAGAGACCTCAGGAGTAGGGGAGGGACTGAATCCTACAAGAGACAAGTCCCTGTAACTTCTGGAGCCACTGTGGGCACCCCATAAAGCCAGAGGACTGTGAGCACTACCTTGGAGAATGGAGGATTTCTGCCATCCTTAGGCATGGGTGTCCTTAGGGGTCTCCTTGTGCTTTGCTCACCCTCTTCTGTACCAGGTGTAAGAGTCCTCCCTGACCTTTGCTCACACAGGTAGGGCACGAAGAGCTCTGCACTCCCCAAAACGTAGCTATAAAATAGGGTGGGATTGGAACACTGCATTTAACATCCCCTTGTGTCAGTGCCTCTTCTCATGGGAGCTGGAGAGCTCCAGGGTCTGTTAATCCAGGGCACAAAATCTAATAATTGTCTCAATGTCAGGAACATCCAAAACTGTTGCTCAATCTGGAAGTCAAATTAATCAAAATATCCATGATTTGGACAGTTCCACAGCTCCAAATTTCATAAATGCAGCAGCAAAAGAAAAATTCCCAGAGCTTCCATTCCAGCTGAGACACCAGGACAAGGCAGCACAATTGTGCAGACATGTTTTGGAGAAATTTCCATGACCTCTACCTCTACAGGTTTTTTTGGTCTCCTGCTTCTTTTGTGTTACAGACTGCCCAGGCTCCCCAGGGAATGGGCACGGCCCCGAGGCTGCCAGAGCTCCAGGAGCGTTTGGGCAGCGCTGCCAGGGATGCCCAGGGTGGGGATGTTTGGATGGCTGTGCAGGGCCAGGGGCTGGACAGGATGATCCTTGTAGCCCAGCTCTGCCTGTTCTGTGATCCTGTGACTATGAAAATACTGAAGGGCTAAGCAGGGCTTATTTTTTATATTAAAAATGCATCCGGTTCCCATTTCTGTCTTCTCTTTAACCTTCAGTATTTGTCTTATTTTAAGCACAGTGCTCAGTAATCACAGGTTGATGGATGTCATCTACTGTAAGTTTGTCAAAACCATGAGCCAGAATTTTTGTAAGTCATCAACTTTCTACTGACCTTGGGGAGGATAAGTGGGTTTGGCATCAGCACAAGGTGAGGGTTCCCACAGGCTCTGTGACCTCGGTGTGAGCACAGGTGAGCACAGGGGCACACAAAAGCTGTCAGAACAATGACCACCTAATGACAGGCTCCTGACATGACATTTAGGCACCTAATTAGGGCTTGTCATTTCCAAAAGTGCTCAGCAGCCAGCAGTCTCTGAGTTGTCTGAAGTTCAACTTCACGCCCCTATTTTTAATCTGAATTCAGCCACACACTCTGATTGTGCTGATAAGTACAACAAATTGTTTTAATGAGAGGACTGGAAGGATGCTGTATTTAGTCACAAGCCCTGTGCAGGGGGAAAGGGGCTACTGTGAAGTCCCTGGAGCAGAGCAGCAGCCAGGGAACCCTGAGCTCCAGAGCTTGCCTAACCCAAACATTAAATGCAAATAAGCACAGAAAGAGAATAACACAAGAAATTACATATCTGAAAGTCATCTCACAACTGTTAGAATTTATTTCAATTCTCCACCATAACTGGGATATGAACCCATTTTTGTTTTGAAAATCCTTCACCTGATAGCATATAATTTTCCCTTTAAAAGATCTAAATGAGGCCCAAAGCAAACAAGACCCCACAATGTACTACTTAACGCCATGTGACAAGAAGAGTCTAAAGACCACAGGACTTGTACCCTCCTCCCTGTGGGGAATTTGTGGGCACTGTCTGTCCTGCTCAATTTTACTGAGCATTACACCATTCCAAACACTGTTTTTTAGATCACTTAATGGATTAAAATCTGTCAGCCTTTAGCCGAAAAAAAAAAAGGAAGAAAAGAGAAAGAAAAGAAAAGGAGTCAAGTGACACATTAGAAGCGCTGTATTGTTGCTAAGTACTTACAGCAGGCTCCCTCTGACAGTCTGTCACAACATAATGGGATGTTCTGTCACAGAAGAATCACCTAACACCCTCCTTACAAAGGAGAAGCACTGAATTCGAAGTAACATGACAAGCCATGATTTGCCTCAATCCTCCCAAACACGCTGAGGTGGAATGCAGAAGAGAAAGCCAAGAAGGAAGAGATGGAAGTTTAAGGCAACAAGGCAGTGCTTCAAGACAGCACGTGTTTTTCTCCACCGTGCTTGATGGACATGGCATGACTAAATGGCTAAATATGAGGTTAATTAAAAACAAACAGTTCATTTTTAAAAAGAGTGTTATTGACCAAAAATATTATTTTCTCAGGAGCTTGTTACACAAGCATTATTGACTTGATTGAGCATTATTAGCATGTCAATCACTTCCAGGCTATTTTTATAACCTTGTGTATGTTGTTTTATTGCAACATACACAGATAGAAAAGTAGGTACACACCGTAAAGAGCACTGGAATTCATAATCTCTACCAACAATATCTGTTTTATAGTGTCTGGGGCCATGAGCAGGCTATAGGAAGGCTTTTTCCACTGGAGCAGACACAGGAACTGGATAATCACCTGCTTTAGCATTGCTGGTTTGCTCCCTTGACTGCCCACAGCCAGGGTTGCTCAGCCCCCGAGCCCAAAGCTGTGCTCATTGCCCCATCTGCCCTGCCCAGGGCTAACTGTGGGCAGAGCACAGAGATCCCGGGGCAGGGAAGGAAAGCCAAGTGCCCAGAGCTGCAGCAGCAAAGGTGCCAGCAGTGCCAGGGCAGGTTTCTCCAGAGTTACTCACAGGGAGCTCCTGGAAGAGCTCCTGGACCCTTCCTCTGTCACCGAGAGAAAAAGGGCTGAGTGCTGCCAGGAGCAGGTGTGAAGGAATCTTAGGGACTCCACCTATTATTCCCATTCCGTACCTAGACAAATGCAGAGTCTAAATACCCCAAACCAGCCTGTGTTCTGTGTACAGAACAAATGAATGCTGGTAATGGTGACTGCACAAAGCATGTTATTTTCACTGTTATTTGGAAGACAAGAAGGTAGCGAATGTCTGCACCACAGGATGAGTCCTGGATCAGTTTCCAGGGCTGCCTGAACCTTTTATTCATTCAAAAGACCTCAGCAGTGTTGTTCCTTTTCACTTTTACTGAAAGAAATTAACTGCATTTTGTTCTTTACTTGAGGCAGTCAAAAAATCACTGTCAGATTCAACGTACTGTGAAGAGCTGAAACCCTGAAAAGCACAAGCCAACCAAAGGTCTTTTTGTAAAGTGACACCCATCCATTATAATGCCCTTTGGGCATTCACTGGCTCCAGCAAAAAAAAAAAGGGAGATGCAAGCAACATGACTGTTTTCAATTTCAACATTGCTTTGTCTTTTGTCTGTCATGAAAAGGGATAAACCACAGCAAGCTGACAGTCCCTTGAAACTCAGCATCACGTGGGACAGTAAATAAAGAAATGAGACAAATTATTTCCTTCTATGAAAACATCTAACCAAGAGATTTGTCAAGCCACCACCATGGTCATGAAGCTCTTGTTTCTTTTTGGCCCTGTATGAAGTCCAAACATCCTGTGCAGTTCCAATATTTATTTGTGTCATGAAGCAAAACTTAAATATTCCTTTTATTTTAACTCTTTTTCAGATCTCGGTCCGAACAAGGTTAGAACTGTTCTTAAAAACAAAACTGAAGGAAAAATATAAGAGCATCCTGAAAAAAATCCTAAAAAGTATCACTCTGTAAGAAAAAACTGGAATTGTTACCTGAAACCATTACTTCAGCAGGTTTGTAGCAGCAAGTCCTCATAGAACCTTTCAAGTGAGTTGGCTGGATTAGTCAAAACAGACATACAATCCAATTAATTTGTGGAGTATTTTAAATTTAAGGAACTTTCTACAAATCGTTTCCTGGGCTGCTTCCATCATAAACCCAGTAAGTCTCACGCTATAAATATGTCTGAACTACTGGGTTTAGGGACTATTCTTACATTAAAAAAAGAGGAAAAGCCCAAACTACAGATGAAAACATCAACAGATGAGCTGATGCAAGACAAGCACCGGACAGTCATGTCTTTGGACATGTCAAGGGAAATAAAAAGACTAACAAAAAATCTTGTGATCTCACTCAAAACAAACCACATTTGATTTTATGTGAGGGTAATGTTTCCAGTTTTATTCTTTGCAGCTCTGCTTCTATATCAAACCTGAGGTCACAAAATATTGTATGTAGATAAAAGCTGTGCTGTCATCACAAGCAACTGCTGGGTATGGGGGCTGAAAAAGCCTAAACCCTGTGGCTCAAGATTTTCTGTTGTCACCAACACCCTGTAAAGTCACTTCCCCTTGTCCTGATATTAAAACTGTATTTCTGTATCAAAGAGAAAATACAGGAAAGGGAAAAAAAAAATCTCAAGCCATTTAAGAGTAAATACCTTTGAAATGGCATTCGTGACACCCATCAGGGTAGAGCACATATGCAAAAAAGACAGAAATAGTATTCAGAGGAAATACATTGGCCTGCATCCATTTGTGCGTGTATTTTCCTGCTGGGTTTATACAATTGCTGTAAGGGAATGCAATTAATTTGAGGATCAAAACTGCCGTATTTAAAAAAAATAATAATAATAAACTGCAAGTCATATTTCTGCAGCCATTTCTAAGGTATCACTTTTTCATCATAAGCTTTTCAACAGCTGTGACTCATAAGCCATAAACAGTACCAAGAAATTCTCAATGACATTTGATTTATGATGTGTTTGTATCTCTCTCTATAAAAACATTCCTCCTTTACATATCAGCTCAATGAGTTGGACACAGCAAGCACGAGCCTTATATGAAAGGAAATCAGTGATGCAACTAAGACACCTGGCCATGAACTCCAGCTGAACTGGCAGGTCCTCTTTAGCGTCCTAATTAATTATTTAACATGGAATTTGAATCATACTGAACTGCCTGCGTTGTCTCGAGGACAAAGGCTTTGATTTAAACAGTGTACACTCATTTTTTTTGTGATCCTGAGACACAATATTCCTAGTTTATGCTGTGTGTCTGATCATATTACATTCCAGAACTATTTTCTTGATGGACTATTTTTAAACTGAAGCACATCCGTTGGCTGCTGACAATTCCACATTTCCCCACAAAAGCAGAAAACAGAGCAAAGCAGTTTTAACGACTTGCATCAGAGTTCCTTGGATAACTTCAAATCATCGCTCCCTGTCATCACTGCACAATAGGAGCAAATCCTAATGGAGTAATGGGTGCAAACTGAAAGAGTGTAGATTTAATTGGATATTGGGAAGGGATTGTTCCCTGTGAGGGTGGGCAGGCCCTGGCACAGGGTGCCCAGAGCAGCTGGGGCTGCCCCTGGATCCCTGGCAGTGCCCAAGGCCAGGCTGGACATTGGGGCTTGGAGCAGCCTGGGACAGTGGAAGGTGTCCCTGAACATGGCAGGGGTGGAACTGGGGGAGCTGGAAGGTCCCTCCATCCCAAACCCGTCGGGGAATCTGGGATTCTATAATTGTCATTCACGTTCTGGTTTGATTCAGATCTGCTTGTGGGTTTACTCTGTTGTTGTTGTGTTTTCTCTTACTGTGATGTGTTCCCCATCACCATTCACAGCTTGCGAAGGAGTTAAACTTCTTTTTATTCTTTTCCCAAAAAGTTTAGTTCCCAAAAAGCTATAAGTTTGGGGCATCTAAGGGCATCACTTCACTGTAATATAAACAAGCACTAAATATAATGTGCATTTCACAGGCAAATGGTCGTGTGGGAGTACAAAACTTCTTTTAAAAGGTTTTTATGTATTGAATAATTTGCTGTATTTGAAGCATGCTCAAGGAAATGGTGCAGTACAGAATATCATATGAAATTTAAAATTGTATTCTTTTGGGTACTTAAATGTTGGCCTAAAACACCTGCGAATAAGTGCCTGTGAAAGTCCCCAGATTCCAACAGGCTACACTTTATTTGCAATAGGAAAATCTCAGTTCTGTTTTATGCAATTTGTTACATGCTGCAATGTTTTTCTGAAATGGAAGGAAATTTAAAAACAAAACCACGAAACAGTTGGCTGCTGACATGCCTTGTTCCTTGAGTCACAATAGGATATTCCTTTTTTCCCATTTCAAGAGTAAATCCAGCCAAAAAGGGGAAATGCTTCCTGTGAAAACTTGGGCAGCCATTCAACAATCAAGTGTACACTTAAATAAACTGAAATTGCCATGCAATATAAGTGAATATATAATATGGGTAATATAGGCTGATATAAGAACTTTCATTTATAACATCCATAGGAACAAATAAGGGCTGATACAGGGTTTTCATGTTGCTCTCTAGCAGCTGTTGCTCTAAGAACAGAAACTCTTCTCCAACACCACCTAATTGTGAGAATAAAGCCTGAAGGAGCAAATCCTTGACTTCCTCCTTGTGATTTAGAAACCAGAAAGCCAGATAACTTTATTTTCATTTAAAAAAAAACTTCAAAATGAAAATCACTGCTGTAGTATGGAACAGCACTTTAAAAAAGCACAAAAAGCCTCACACTAAGGGAGGAAAAAGGTAATTTGAAATATTAGGAAATCCTCTATGCTTATTATTCTGAATGGCTTTTCAATTTCCAAAACATGATGGAAGCAGTTGTTAGCTTTGATTTGTGGCAGTGTCCAGGGAATGAGGTGGTGGAGCCCGAAATCCTGGTGAATGCAATGGAAGCAGAGAACACACATGGTCCAGGTGACCCAGCTGAAGATGTGTCCTGGGTGCAGAGAAAGCCTGGAACCTCCTGCCACTCAGATGTGCCTGACTCCCAGGAACTTGCACCACATGGATAAATAAAACTTTACAGAGAAAAAATCCACTTGGGGAGATAGAGACTGGCTGCAAAAAGGCAACTGCAAGGAAAACAAGGTGTAGTACAAATGGGTGGCCAAACAATAGCATGGCTTAAGGTGTTGGGAAACAAAAGGAGGCAGCGAGAATTGCCAACGGGAGCATGAGCTTGCAAATGATTTTAAGGCAGAGGACTTCAGCCTCTGCCGTAGAGGGAGGCTGCGTTGCAAGATAAAGCAAAGGCACTTCGCAATGGAGAGAAGGCAGCTACCGCGGGCAGTGCTGGGGGAAACTCAGCAAGCGCAGAAAGTTTCTCTCTGCTGTCACTCAGGGTAACGATGCTGAGCAAGAAGCTTGGTGCTCCACGGCAAAGAGAACTCCATCAAACGGGGGAGAAGCCCCAGCAGCCTCACAAAAAGGTGAGGAGATCCAAACCATTCTCAGACCAGACTGAAGGAACAGCAACGAATGTCATGGATTTAAGTTTGTTTGTTTGGGTTTTTTACATTGGCTGTAACATCAGATGTTCAGTGAAGAGCAATGCATTACTGGCTTTAGCATATTCCTCATTCCAAAAGAAGTTATTAAAATAAATGAAAAGCAGAATAAAATGCAACACAAAGAAAAGCTCATCACGATAAAGCCTTGAGACAAAATATAGCAGATCCCTATGTTTTATAGTAACTGTAAGCATACTGCAAGGAGTGGGGAGAGACTCGGCAAATTGTGGCACAAGTAGTAAACCACTGCTCCCTACCTCCTGTAATAGGAAAAAATTGGAACGTCAAAAGAAATTAGTGAGAAACAGGTTTAAAACAAACAGAAAGCAGGAGGTCTTTGTGTACCAAGCTGCAGAAGAGCTGCCTCTGTGCTGCTGAGTGCCACAACCTTGCCTGCATTCAGAAGAAACTGTCTTGAGCAAGTAACTTTGAGAAGTGACTTTGTCTGGAGCAAAATATTCATCAAGGGCTATTAAGCAACAAGAAACCACCTCTGGCTCAGGAAGTCTTCAAACTCCAGACTGCTGCAGCCGAGGAGCAACATTCCATGGCTGAGAAGTTCCTGTGCCTTCCCTGTGTATCTGTGAGGGAGCACTCCATAAAACAGCGCCCGGGGCTGCAGGTGTCATCCTGGAAGGGAGGGTCTGGTGTACCTCCACTCCAGAGCAGCTTCCCTTGCAACTAATGGGGGAGGAGCTTGGAGCACTTGGGGATCAAGCAAGAATTAATTGCTCTGGTCCCTCTAATTCACTTCCAGAGTATTCACATCCAAGGCAAAAGCTGAAGAAAACAAGAGCAAGCTGTAGCACAATGATGTAGAAGAGTACATGGATAAAACTGGTGATAATGCATTTGTTTTTAAATTTAGAAAAATATTTATACAACCCTCGAGCAATGACTGGAATAAACTTTCAGTAGAAACAGTGGAACAAAAACCTGGTTTTAAGTTTGGGGTTGATCATAAAAGAGGTCATGTGCACAGTTCCCTGTAAAAGAAGCAGATTGGACACAACAAGGTAAAATACCCTTTGAAGACTTACACTGCTAATTTGGCTCATTTGTCTGGAGTTAATCTGTCATCTCCTTTGATTCAGAAGGAGTACAAATATTACCTTGTGCTCTGTGGTCGTGCACAGGCCAAGGGCCAAGGAGAAGTAATTGCTGTGGCACAGAAGTTAGGGCAGAGACACTGTGGCTTTCCATTTTGAACACATTTGTTGTAAAATACTTAGAAGAGGTACAACAATGACACTTGTTTGCTGTAGTTCTGCATCCCTCTTGCATTTGGAACACAAATACAGCTGCAGAAGTATCATTCTAGCTTGCAAACAAGCAACTGTATAGTTTAGACCGTTAGTTATAAGTAAGTATATCTTTCTTTGGACCTTAAAACCCGAATTCTTTCCAGGGGAAGACTGTAATTAGTATGACATGGGGGCTTTTAGCAGATGTGAAACCGGATAGATTGAGCTCTCCTATGAATAGCCTGAAACAAGGCCTGCCTTGCATGGTTTGTAGTAATGGAGAGGAAATTGAGCATTAAATACAAATCAACAATCGTTCATTTCACTGTGGCGGGGCATCAGAGCCAGTGAAGTCACTCTTTTCAGCACCTTGCATCCTGCTGGACTTTATTTACAGCACCGCAGCTCCCATCCTCGGGAACGGCCACCTACGGGTAACTCAAACAAAGAATGATGAAGAGAGAAAGCGATTTAAGGGCCCATTTTTATACACAAACATCAGAGAAGTGACATTTTCTTTGCTTGCAATTTATGATTGGCTTTTAGATATATTCATTAAGCTATCACTCTCCCAGCCTGAGACGAGGTCAGTGTGGCCAGCGCCATGAGCCAGGGTAACAGCAGATATTAGCTGGATACTTGCACAATAACTGAAGTCAGAAGATTTATTAGTCTTCTAATCCGCAGACTGACCTGACTCTCCATTTAAAAGTTGAATAGGAAGTTGAAAATCCCCCCTAATGTTTTTGAGAGGTGTGAGGAGATGAGGAAAGCACCTGCAATGCATCACTGTGTTTAGATTGCAGCATGAAACGCTGGATTTGTTGGCTGCAGTGGTCTCTCAGTGGGGGGAACAGACAACAACAATCAAGGAGTTCACTGCTCATTATGTGTGAAGAGAAAAATGGAATGCTATCCCCTGGAACACCAGGACGCTCTCAAGGTCAACAGCTCTAAAAACTGCTGTAAAAAAATATCGGATTTAAGCTCTGAACAGTTCAAGTTCGTGCTAATGTTTGGATACAATTCTTTGTGTAATTTTTAAAAAGCTATTATTTGACTATTGAGCTGGCATCTGTGATGTACAGAGAGCAGCTATAAGGTCCATGCCTTAACTGTATGCACTGTAATTATCCTGCACAGCATTTTTGGGAGAGGAAAATGCCAAAACAAGGCTAGTTTCTTGACAAATTTCCTTCCCTCTGTCAAAAATTGCGCCATTACCAAGGCCATTACGACAATTCTATCAATATTCAATGCACCATCAGTTTGATTTCCAGCTGTCCCAGGAATTTCTAATAGCAGTGAGATAACACCTGTCTCCTCCTCTTCCCTACGGACAGAGTCTGCTCCCCACCCCAGCCCTCCAAGCCTTGTCACACCCTTGTCCCCCTGCCAAGGGCTCTGCTGCTGGCACTGCCACAAGCTCTTGTGCAGGAGACACAGCAGAAGGGATTTCAAGCTAAACCATGGCCTAAAATTCATCCTGGGAAGAGGATGAGACAACTCATCTCCTACTTAGCTAAATGATGTGGGAGAGGAAGGAAGGTCATGGTTCTCCTGACGTGATTTCCAGTGAACTCCGAGCTAACAAAAGCTCTATAACCCAATCCATGGCACTGTACATGGTGTTTTAGGAAAGTGAGGTTGCTGAACCAGGGAATGAAACATTTAGTCATTATCACTCAGAAAGAATGTGGATCTGTATTCAGTTACAGGGGATGCACTGAAAAAAAATCTGCAGTTGAGAAAGACTCTTACACATTGTTTCAACACCATGGACATCTGAAGTTTAGCCTTATCCCATGTTTTTAAACCACTAAAAGAGACATTCTTTACAAAGGAGGAAACTGAATGAGTAAGTCATCAAGAAACATGATTAATAGGTTTCAACTTAGAAAGTCCTTGAGCTGTCAGAAGTACAGCAAGTCTGCAAAGATGTTCCTCAGCATCAAACACAGGGGCAATGATCCTGCTCAGCAAAAATATTACTTGGGAGCCAAGAATCACTTGCACATCTCCGTTCTCGGGGCCGTTGAGTTCTGATGATAATTGAATAAATGACAGCTGGGCATTGCTGAGACCCCAGGGCAGCCTCTGCCATGGACCCTTCTGGCACATGGAGTGGGGCTGGGAGGGGAGGCAGGACAGCTGGGGTGTGAAATGTAGTCAGGAGGATCCACATCAGCTGCACGTCAGCAAAAGATGCCATTGCACGGGGGTAAAAGCCAAATGCTGCAGTCTTCTTGCAGCTTTAATATCCCTGGAGGAACACACAGCTTGGAGGCGTTCTAAAGTGTTGAGGATTTCTGAAGAAAGGAGGATTTCTGCCAAGACAAAACACAGCCATGGGCTGACTTTTCCCCGGAAAACCATGCATGTTCCTGACACTGCTGGCTTAGGATATTCCGTGCAGATACTGACGGCATTGAAGGCAGGCTTAAATGAGCACTGATAAGAGATTGCCAAAGCAACACTCAGCTCCCCTGCCCTCCTGCTCTGAGTGACAGCCTGTCTGAATTTGAGAACCACGCATCTCAGAAAAGCAGCGTGAGGAGGAGCTCTGATACCTTCAGACTTGATAATGAAAACAAGTGTTGTATATGTTGAACCAAAATTATAAATTTATGAGAGCTGTTGGGTGTTCAGAATGATAATGCTTAACACGGTCTATAATCTGAAAGGTTTCACACACTGGAAATCATCAGAGTTAATAAAATCAGATGATTTCAAGAAAAAATTAAAGGCAATTTTTCAAATGTCTTTCTTCTAGGTGCTGACATTTTTTTCTTGCAGCCCTGCTGTGTTTCTGCTGACAGAGCACTGGTGAACCGCAGTTCTAGATCAGGCAGCTCACACACACAGAAGTCCAGGTGTCTCCATTAGCATTGGTGTCAATCCCAGTCTCCAGGGGCAACTTGCAGCAATAAGAAAATGAAAGAAGGAGAAATGTTTCTAACTTCTGCAAGATGATCAAGACTACACAGTTTCTTGCAATCATCAGGAGAAATGAACAGGAAGAGCCCTCGACCAGCTCTGTACAGTGCTCTTCACTGCGATCTGACCGTGCCCAATGAAATGAAAATCAAAAGCACGCCATGGACTTAACCAGGTTCTCAGACTCGTGAAAGCCAGCAGGAACTGCTTCTGCTTGTGCTCAGACTGTCTCTAAGTCCACTGCATGTTCCACTATGGCCAGATAAGAATCCCACGGTCCACTGGGAGCTGTTGCCAGTGGTGCAAATGTCTCATGGCCTTGGGCAGGTCGGACCTCGCTGGAGCTCGCGGGCATCGCTGCCGCTGCCTGGAGGGGCTGAACCCCTACAAACGCCTCCTGGAGCAGCAGACCTGATGGCTGCTTTGTGGCTTTTGTGTCTGGCACACAAATCCTACCAGGGAAAAACATTTTTGATTCTCCTTTTCTAGATGGATTTAGGAAAAAAAATTAAAAGTACTGCTCGTTTTGGAATGTGAGCAATAACGCTCATTACCCTCAGCACTGACACCTTGTATAATTTGAAAAATGATGTGACTTTTGTGTAAACATGAACATGCCATAAAGAAGGTGTTCTTACATTAATTAAAAAAATCAAATCTACAGGCTGGGTAATGAGCCAGAAAAAGGCCTGATTTTTAAAACATGCATCACAAGGCATGAATTATGTCTGTAACTATTTGAAGGTATTTATTGCCTGCATTTTTTCAAGCCTGTAGAATCAGAGACTGTCCTTAGAAAGCAAGAAAATATGGAATAGATATACTTTATATATTTTAAAATGCCATTCATAAACCAGCAAATCAAACTGAACCGCAAAAGAGCATTCCAAATGTCCCTTGTATACACAGTGAATGATCACTGATGAGCACGAGGAGCTTCGGCAATCAGAAAAATTTTCTGTGGACATTCATGAGCCACAAATCTGAGCAGAGTTGATGGGAGTTTTGCTGAGTAAGAATTCAGTGGAAATCTGAGGGCTTGTCCCTGATACAGGTGCACAGCACAGCTCAGAAACAGTTTGCAGTGGAGCCCTCAACGAAGGCCTCAAAATTTGGTCAAACAGACAGAAATAACATCAGTTAAAAATTCCCTAGAAATACCGTGAAATTGGACACCACACATTACCATACTCAAAACGTTGAGAGCCCATTTGTTTAATTTGGATGAGTTTTCAAATAACTCAGAACTAAAGTAATGTATGGTGGGCACAACAGCGTGGAGGAAATACTGAAGCTGGTCTGTCATGCACCCCTTCACCGTAGCTGTTGAAACAGGACTCGTAAATGCATCCAAGGGGCCTGTGCCAGACCTGCCAAGGCAAGTTTTCTTGGCAGATGTTATTCAAAGCTTGTGAAAAACCAGTAAAGATGGAAATGACAATTCAAAAAAGAAATTCAAGCCTGAAATGAATTAATTTTAGTATGAAGAGAGAAAACAAGGAAAAACTCAGCAGAGCACAGGTACTTCACAAACAGCAGTAGCTCTCCAACAAGGCTCTAGAGGCACTGGATTCTCTGGCTGATTTTAATTTAGTTTCACTGTGAACAGCTGAGTACAGGCAAATTGGACTGTAACAGCAGGAGCTTTTGGGAACACTCAAGGTACTCCCACATGCAGGGAGTTTGACCAAAGCACAAGTCACCTCCCTCATGTTCATGGCCACAAGAATGCCTGTACTAATCTTTTAATCGTATTTTTGAAACAGTAACAGGTATGCCACTGTCTTCACCTACACTTTGTTCACTCCTTTTTTCTGTAGGCTACACCATCTTACTGATTTCTCCATGTCATGAGGTGGCTGTCCATGAGTTTCTAACCCATCAAGGAGCTCCACCTAAATGCAAATTTTAGGGACAAACCAATCTGGAAAGGATTAGGATTACACACTCTTTTTTAGAGCCACCAAAACCACAAAAGGGGTTTGTATTTAGCACTGACAAGCACAAACATCTCAGAAGAGAGATGGCAGGTAGCACCTGCAGCATCTGTGCTCTGCAGCATCAGTGCACACCAGCAGCAGCCTCTCAGTATCCAAATCTCCTCGTTTCCAAATCTGAGCCGCAGTACAAATGACCAGCATGTAGAACATGCAGCTTTGGAGGTACAGCTACAACCAGCTAGAATACACTTACCTGGAGGCCCAGGAGGGCAGTTCTGAGTCAGAATGAACTTGGATGGAGATCAGCAAGGAGTAGATGCCTGCAAGTCCTCGCTGCACCCTGTTTGGGAGGGAACAGTCCTACAGCAGGCTCTGCAGCCCTGCCAGTGCCCACCTCGGGAGCAGGGCTCACTCTGCCTTCCCTTCACTCGCAAAGGACTACTCCAGAGCAGCCTAACTTCTGCCCAGACCATCTCAACTAATCATTGGGGTTAGGAAACATCAGGAAAAAGGCAACCAAGCGTAACAACACAAGGCCACCGTGTTAAAGAAGAGCCTGCTTGTCCCATTTTTTGAGAGAGAAAAACACATGATCCGCAAATTTTCCATTTCATCAAACCCTGCTAACAGAATTCTACAATCTGGTAGTTTAAGCTGCATGTTAGAAAAAGCCAGAGAAACATTTGCTTTGGCACTGACAGGTTCTCAGATTTTTCCAGTTGGAACAATGATAAATGACTTAACCCTGATCATTTTTCTGAAACCCGATTTTTTTTGTTTGACATTTATTTACAGTTTCTATAAACACTAACACCTATAAAACATGGTTTACTGTTTGATTGCTTGGCGGACAAGCAAGCCTTAAATATATAAATTATGAGCACCTAGTTAATGAGTGACATGACGGACATGAAGTTTTATTTACTATTGGCATGAGCCTTCATATAAAATTAGTGGCATAAGAAAGCCAGGTTTTGTGAATGCACATAGTCATGCCTATTCATGGCCTGGCTCTTTTTTTTTTCTTCTTCTTCTTCTTTTTTTTTTTGTTTTTTTTAAAGACTTGACATAAGACTGTGGCCTATGTGTAATTTCATTGCCTGGAGCAAGGTTAGGGGAAAGCCGCTCCATCTGGCAATTTCCCTTTGACTGGCACATAGTTAAACAATGATGCAGTTTGACAAATTTCAAACCCTGCTTATGAAAAAATAACATAAACACAATAGTCACTCTGAGTAGATTGTCCACCTGTGCAAGCGGGCATGAAGTGTTAAGTAAAGGCTGCTGGTAATGAATAAAGATGCAGAGCACAGTTGGATTAGGTCGTTCCAAATGTAAATCACTGTCAGATAAAGCACTTGTGTTTACATGTAGCATTAATATTTTGATCAGTATGTTTAAGAGAATTAGCTTCTTAATGCAGATGTTCTCATTTGGACCTTCACACCCTTAGCTTCAGCCAACTCCTTTACCATCAGTTATGTCAACATGTCATAAATCTTCGCTGCTTTAACTTCTATTTTAAACAAAGCTTTGTTGTAAAATTTGGAGGCGTGTTTCCTTTGGGCTTTATTTTTGGCAAATTTCTTGTTATTTTGTTGAAAACCTGACACATTAATGTCCAATTAACCATCTTTGAGTATTTTACTGACAAGGATCCCAGCAGCAATCAAATGCCTTTTTCTTGTAAGGACCTCCCTGCCCCCCACCCAACCAGCTGTATCCATTATGTGAACAAGAAGTCTTTATATCTTGATGCACAAACAATAAAGGCATTACACTTGGTGGAAATAGGACACGTGTCCCAACAGCTCCACAGCCTGTGCCCTTCTGGACAGCTTGTTGTAAAGGTAAATGCTCACTAAATTATCACAAAATGGGATACAGTGAAATTCCAACACAGAATTCACGGACAGTCAACGTTTTCTTTTTTAAACAAGGAAGATCTTTTAACCTCTCCAAGTTATTTTAACATCCATGTCCTTCTCGTGGGAGGTTGGTGAGACATGCGGGACATGACACCTGTGGTAAAACAGCCCGTACATGAAACTGCAAATTCCCTCTCAGGTCATTATGACTGTGGTGATGGTGTCACTTTGTAAACTCCACAGGGTCACCTTTCATGAGATGAACATTGCGCCTTTTTAATTAGTGATTTTACAGTCTCCCAAATGTCACTCTTTTTTTCCCCGTAGGAACTTCTAAATGTTGAAAACAAAATGATAATTCAGTCTTAAATTAGGGATTTTTTGAAAGGAAAATTAATTAATTTTTGTTTTGTGTAACAAAGGGATCTCCCACAAATTCAGATTATTTTTTTTCAGAAATTCTGAATAAAATCATGAAAAAAAATTTGCACTTTGGAGGATTTGCATTTCATAAAAACCCCTTTTCATACCTCTGATAACTGTGGAGTTCTAAACTTCAGTGAATTGTTACTATTCACTGTGGTTTTTTAACTACAGTCTGTAAATGCTTGACAGTCTCCCATCAATCTTCCCTGACATCATGGAACTGTCTGGAAGCCCATCTTACCTTTCCAGGGCTTCTGTTACTGCAACCAAGGCATTGGGTTAGGTTTTTAAACAACTCCCTCCTTTTCTGAGTTTAGCAGCTATTTTCAATGTCTTAACTTTAAATAAACCTGCAGGGGGAATGAGCAGGTTCTGTTCAACAGCTCAAGCTGGTGGAGACACCCCAATCCTGGCTACCTGAGCTGGACAGAGTTCATTTCCCCAGTGACAAAGCTGGAGGATGAGAAGCCCTTTCTGTGCACAGCTGTTACACCACGGTCCAGCGGCCTCACTGTGCCTGTGGGGTGAAGGAAAACACTGCCACAGATGGATTTACACTTAGAATTACAGAACCAAAAAAATATTCTGTGTTGGAAGGGACCCACAAGGATCTTCAGGTCCAACTCCTGGCCATGCACAGACACCCCCAGCTCGGGGCACCAAACCCCTGCCTGGAGCTGCTGCCTGTTTGCACAGTGAAGTTGTCAAACCCACCAAACTCTGTGCTGGTGGCGTGGAAGGTACGCACAGTCCAGAGTCTGGCTCTGGTTTCCCCGCGGAAACCTTCAAAGAAAGAAAAGCAGAAGGATGTTTTGACGAGTGGAATATTTTCATTTAACTTCAGAAAGTCATTCATTAAAAAATGAATGAAGAGCTGGCTGATCTACTCGGAGACCCTAACAATTAAGCTGGCATCAAAATTCAACTCCTGAAATATTCAGGAAAGAAAATCAAATCACAAAACCGGTGGGATTTGCCAGAAGACCACAGAGTACTCCTCATTCTCTTATTTTAGTTCCAAGGATTTACTAATGAAAGGCCCTAAAAAAACCATTTTATCTTCCAAAACTGTCCCAGCAAACTGCGAGACAAAGCTGAATGGTGCCTCACTTCTCCTTCCAGCCATCTGTGTGCATCTTCCTTCAGATGATCCCCCAGAGCCCCACTCATCCATTCTTCTCCCTCAGCTTTAGGACATCCCTGCAAAAGGCCCGAGGAAAAGGCTGGTCCCCGCTGCAGCTGCCCTGCTACCGAGGAGCAGCGAGGAAAATCCTCACTCTGAAAACCTGCACTGATGCTCTTGTGAGTATCCTATCAAATATTATGTATTTGATATTCAGGCTTCAATTTTCTGATCTTTCAGCTGCTCCCTCTGTCATTTTAGGAATGACACCACCACAAATCTTTCTCATTTTCTTCATTTGTTCTTTTAAGTTCTACTATTTTGAAATCTGGTTCGAGATCTCAAACATGTATACAAAGGATTGGATCCACTTCTACTCCTTGTCTGATCTTGATGTTTTCTAATGGTTAACTACTTTTCCTCCCCTTCTATTCTAAATTAGTAATGGTAAACCAACGAAAAGTCCTTCTTAAAAACACCAGGATATACTCTTTTATAAAGGCACACAAAAATGTTTAATAAAAAACAAAAACCAAAACCATGCCTCAAGAACTCATATTCCAAAGGTTTCCAAACTAAAAATCAAATTGATATAAACAGTTAATATGTGCATATCTAGACAACATTACTAAAAGTGTATTTGGAAGAAATAAAGTCTTCTGCTGATTAAGGCTCAAAATACTGGTTCCTAAATATTCTTATTGCCTGGAATGAAATCAAGTCCTTCAACACTTGTTGTTGGTTATGCTAATCCTTTAATATTGCTATTTATTCCAGCTGAGAAAAAAGGGCTAAGCCAGCTGTTCCAAACATCAGCATTTTAATGTTCTCAGTGTGGGCGTAATATTTTATCACCTGTTCTTTATGTTCTGTGTCTCAATTCATACATTAAATTATATGTCAGAGTTACTTATGGGGGCAGCGATCAGTTTATACTGATTTAAGACTGCAATAAAAATCGCACAACAGTGTGAAAAGATATAAAATGCCAGTGACGTAGCTGTGCTCCCTTACACCTCTGCACAGCCCTGAGAAGAGCTGCAGAATCCAATCCCCAGAAGTTTCTGGGACCAAACCTGAGCCCTGAAAGCTGCAGTGTTGTAGGAAAAGTTCTGCTTCAAGTATCACTTTTCCATCTTAAAGTTCTAAACTATAT
Source organism: Corvus hawaiiensis (assembly GCF_020740725.1). Classification (NCBI taxonomy): domain Eukaryota; kingdom Metazoa; phylum Chordata; class Aves; order Passeriformes; family Corvidae; genus Corvus; species Corvus hawaiiensis. The sequence goes on along the minus strand of NC_063223.1, from coordinate 23,253,045 downwards.
TCTTGCTATTTTCTCTATTCTTGCAAGAAGTAATTTTACAGCTAAAAATGACATGGGTAACTCTTCAGAGAAGGAAGTAGGACAGCAGGACTGAAAATAAATAAGATTATTTTTGTGATATTGAATTTATTGGAAAAAAAAGAGAAAAAAATCAACTTTTTTATGTTACTGAGCTTTCAATTTCTTCTTTAATCACTCAACAAAGGTACAGGATATCTCACTTCATTGATTTTCTTGCAGTTCATTTTTGCTCAGGGATCATGTCCAGCCACAGATGAAAAATAATGGATGTTCAGAGGGAAAAGAATGGAAGCTGCTACTTGGGCCTCCAATGAAAATGGAGGAGTTGGTGAGGAAATACACGATCCTGGATAAGTCCCTACCCAGACTATTCCTTCTCACACAAGGTAGAATGTGTCACTGCTGTCTAATGGTTCTCCAGTGTCACACCTGTAGGAATATGGGATTTGTAGGACCTGCCTTTGTTAGCAGAATTTGTGAGGGTTTTTAATAAGTATTAAATTGCTCTGATGTGTTGGATTCTTTTTGCCTTTCTCAACACAGGGAGATCACAGAGTCCCGTGCAACCTGCTCTGGGTGAACCTGCTTCAGCTGTGGGATTGAACTTGAAGATCTCCAGAAGTCCCTTCCAACCCCAAACCTCTCATTACTTTGGAGAATAACCAGAGTATTTTGTCACCTGTCACAGCCTTTCCCAAGTTCACTCTGTGAAGAGCACCCAGCAGTTCTCATGAGTCACAATAGAAACATCATCTCTGTCCTCATATTCTCTACTCTGACAAAATATCCACCAGCCAACATCCTCTTTGCAGTCCAAATGTGCAGCCATCGGTGTCATAGCTCAGTTTCTCCAGGTTCTCCACAAATCCAAGCCAGAGGACACCTCTGGCCTCTCCTCACACCTTCCACAGCACAGCCACATCCCTGTGCCTGCAGCACACGGTGACAGTGGTTAGGTACCCTTCCACTGACACCTCCTCCTCTTATTGATGATCCACTCACTTTATTCTTGCAAAATGAAAGCACAGCAGTAATTCAGTTTCACTGATTATTGCTTTAAACATGCAAACATCCATCCTCTGCAAGGATTCAACAGCATGGCAAGGCAATATAAATGCCTAATTACAGCAGATAATTTGAATTTTCCCAGATTTCTCAGATGAAGTGTATGAACTACAACATCAAGTGATCATTAGGCAGCACACAACAGTTCTAAGCATGTGTAATTGTTTTCTGGATGTTTTGCAAGTTGTGAGGACTTTTATTTCAAAGGTAAACTATGTTTAGCTATTTACACTTAAAAAAAAATCTGTTGAGGCAGCAAAGAGAAGGGAAGTTCTTCAGGGCATCACATCCCAGCATTTAAGGCAGCAATACTAAAAGCTGGTTTAGAGACTCTGCCACTAATATGGACTCATCCTTTTGTGCACCATGTTTCTGTCTGCTTCTGCTGGTCTGATTACGGATTTCAGGGCGTGGGTCGTCCTTCCTCCATGTCTGTGCAGTGTCCAGGCCCGGGGGCTCCATCTCAGCTGGGACCCTGAGGCACTGATGCTGTAAAAGGGCTTCTAACAACACCAAAGCAGTACTTTGATCACACTGAATTTTGAGAATTTAGCAGAGCAATGGTTCAGAAATGAGTAGTGACCTGCCAGATCCTTATTTATCATCATGCAGCCACAATCTGCCAGAGCAGTGCAAAGCATTAAATTCCCCTCTGCTGAACCAATACCTGTTTAAATGGGGTCACTGGAAGATTGAATGCAGCACTCTGGGTAGAAAGATGCTCAGGATTCATTTGTAAGAACAGAAACAAAACAAAACAAAAAAAAAGAAAGAAAAAAATTCTCATTAAGGTATAAATAAATAGTTGGCTCTTTAAACGTTTAACAATAAATTGATTGTACATGTAGAACATAGACTGGCTTTTTTCCAGCTCTGCAGAATCCTAATTAGTGGTGTTGGAACTGTGTATTTGTGTAAGTGATTAGACTGTTACAGTGATCCACACAGAGTTAGGAAACAGTGCAGATGATTACTGATTATGGAAATGTTTACAGGATCTAAATGAAGTGACCCACAGAGTTCCTTGGTATCCCCTTACCCCAGAGCATTGCCAAACGTCCCTGCATGGCAGCCAACATCACCCCTTGGCTGCCCAAGGAAACTGCTGCTATTTCAATCTGGTTCTAAAGCATTTCGAGTTTCTTTGAGGTGGTTTTTAGGATTTACTGTAGTATCAAATTTTCTTACAATCATGACCACTTCTGTAAACACATTTTCCCATTCTCTGAGTATTTTGTCTTGAATTTAAACTTCAGAGATGAGCAAGGCAGAGGGTCCACAACAGCACTGAGAGCTGTGGGTGGGCACAGCAGGGCTTTGTGCTCTCCAGTTCCACCTCTCCTGCTTAAATCAGGACTGGGGACACAGAACCCATCTAATCCAGCACTCTCCTCAGTTCGTGGTGCAAATTGAGGATGATCCATGGGACAAGCCTTACTTCTGAAATGCATAGGTTAAAGCTTCACTGAGCATGAGGGATTTTGGCCATGCTCTCCTTGGCAGGAAGCTGTTACACTGCTCAGGGTTCCCTGACAATCAGACCTACCCCTTGTTTCCAGTTTTAAAGAAAGCACACTGAGATTGTTCCTATTCCTGCTGATTTATGACACTTTTTTTGCAGCGTTTCACAGAAGTCAAGAAACACAGTGAGACCCAACCCAGATTGTTCCCAGCTCTTGAGCAGCAACTGCCACATTTTATATTGACATGACTGAATTCAACAATAAAAAGACTGAAGAGGAATTGGAGTCTGACTCAAACAATCCTCTAAATGCAGCCTCCACCAAACTTTTGGGTCCAGGGGTTTTCAGTTCCTGAGTTTTGGTTCTGGCCCATTTCCAGCAAGACCATATATCTGGCAGAGATTTTCAAAGTTAGCATAGCCAAGAACCCAGTTATTCATCTTTCAAACTATCAAATAACATCCAACCCCCACAAACAGACTGCATAGGGAATAAAAATAAGAGCATCACATAATGATCTTCTTCAAAATTATGCTCATAACATCTGACAAATGTTTTCTTCTAAATAAAATATTTTTGCTTCAGAGGGAAATATAACTGTGAAAATGAACACCACACTTTCTTTCTCCTTTTTGCCATGGAAGGAAAATGTACTTGACAGATAAAAATAATTTATCCAAAACACAAATTAATTAAAATTTAACCAGCACATCTGCTTTGACCAAGAAATTGAACTGCAAACTGGTATATTGTGACTCTGGAAGAGAATCAACATCTCACAGCCACAGAAAGTCAGGTGATGACCAGGGAATTCAACAGAATCCCTTCCATTGCTTGCAACAAACTCTCATTGTAAAATCACATTACTAGAAATTGTCTGCTTTACAGGGTGGTTAAAAAAATTGAGGGAACACCAGCATAATTTTTTAGGGCTCACTTAAGCAGACTCAGAATGTTGAGGGCTTTCCCTCCACTCTCCTCCAGTAATTGCTATTTAAAGATCATTTGAATGACCTCCTAGTACATCTTAGCCATCTTTTTATTTACTTGTCTGGTAAAACCCAATCCTTCATCAGGCCAAATAGTCAAAGAGATGGAAAATTTAAACCTTTCCAGCTCCTGAAGGAAAGTTTCTCCCAACAGCTGTCTTGCTTTATGAAAGCATGAAGTCAGTACATCCAATCTCATGCTATCAATCACGCCGGCTGACATTTCCTGCAAACTGTGTCCACAAGACAAACGGGGAAAGAGAACCTAAAAGGAACAACAAATTGCCAAAAAGCAGATGGAATTATGTGCTCTTGTTTATAGTTGGCTGTTCAAATGAGCCCGGTCTAAATGCCTTCCCCTTCAGAATTGTAGCACTAAGCAGTCATTTGCATCACTGCTGAAAACACCTGACACTCGTATTAAGAAATATTGGGTTTAATTGCAGTCCATTAAAATGTGGAAATGTCTTCAGCATAGGATTAATGATTTAAGTGAACTGTCGGCTTTCAGAGTATTTTTAGGCCCTCCTCCTGCAGATGCAAACATCCTCTTGCTCCCCTCCCGCCCTGAACTTTTGCAAAAAAGGTCTGCCACATGTTTCTCATCTCTTGGCTTTAGGTAAGTAGCATTTAAAATGACTCTGAACATCTAGCATCTATGATTTGTGACTTTCAGAAGAGTGTTTGTGTACACAAAGGGATGTTAAATTGTTGTTTTGACTTAAATCTAAATAATTTTCATTTCCTCTTACGGTGAATATTTTCTACACATACCAAAACAGGATTTTGGTCCAGTCAGTTCTTATGTATGCACGAGCATGAAGTTACAGGCTGGGTGGAAGGCACTGACCGCTGGTACTCCCTTTCTGAATTTCCTTGCCACGCACAGAAGCTGCAGTTGGATTTCAGTTGCTCTGGTGTGGAGGCCTGCAGGCTTGTACACTGGGGAAGAGCTGCTGGTGCTGACAATTCTGAAGTAACAGCAACAAAATATTCATAGCCTTGGATTCAGTGCTTTGGATACTGTAAATGTAAATATAAATGTTTTCATTATCTGGGAACAAAAGATCTGCTTCTTGGGTGAAATCACCAGGACTCAACAATTGTGTGACATCCAAGGATACAACCACAGAGCTCCCAGTGTCCAAGGAGGGAGGGGTGGATTAAAACTAACAGCATTTGAACTGAATATCTGTTCTGGGATTTGCCTCAGCAAGGATCACCAGCCCCACTACTTCTCTGAGGCTGCTGTGTTCTGGCCCCACACTGACCACTGAAGTCCTGCTGGATCCAGTGTCTGTGGAATAATGCTGGTCCCTGTCCCATCCCAGGAGCATCCAACAAAGATTCACAAGTCTTTGCTGTCTGGCTCCCCACTTACAACTTGCTAATGGTTTACCACAATGAGCTGTGGCAGGTGAAGGCAGCCCAACAACCCAAGGGTGAAAATCTATCCTCTCCCAAACACCATCCTCTGTCTCAGGTCTGGAAAGCACTGCCTGCTGCTGTGCCCCATACCGTGGGTTTCCAGATCCTGTGTTTATTTACCATTGCCCTCTCTTTCCTTTCACAGCCTAAGAACCAGGAAATTCAGAATCATTCAGACATATAAATCTGACTGGGTCAGCTCTGGAGCTCGTAGATGTGAGTGTGGACAGTGTGTAAATACAGGTGCCATGGCAGTGGCCTCCCACATCAGTCAATCAAAACCAAACCAAAATCCACCCTAAAAGCTGAAGTTGTATTTACCAAGGAAATGAAAGAAAAATTAGACATAACATCCAAGCTCAGAAAAGAATTTCAAAACCTTAAGTTTCACAAAACTTCAGTTTCACCTTCAGTTTGCAGCAAATTGGTCACGATTCTCCTGTCATGTGTGACTGTAAGGGAAATTACAAGAAAGTCAGATGATGTCTGCAGTGCCGAAGGCCAGGAAAGTGCAAATATTTTACATGAAGCTTGAAGTTTTGAGAGGTTAAAGCTGTGCCTTAAAAAATGCAGATAATACCCAGTTACTTGTTGTATATTTGTCATTCGACTCTTACAGAAATTGGTGTTTTACATTTTAAGGAAAATATAAGAAATCTCTAATTATAATCTCTATATGTCAAAAAATGTCCCATCATTTCCAGAAACTGTCTTTTCTTATGTTCCTTCTCCCACTGCTTCCACCGACAGCCATAAAAAATATCTTAATTCTCAAATATCTGTTATTTGAAAACAGGTCTGGAATATTCTCAGTCTGCACTTGTGCACATTATTTATGCATGTTCTGGATCATTAGCATTCAGTTACTAAAAAATGCAGCTCACAGACCAGGCTTGGCTGCACTCATAACACCTCTGCTCACCGTTTTCCGCACTCCTCTGTAAACACAAAGCCTAATGTTTGGTAGGCTTTACATCTTCTAAAATATTGTACTCAAACATTTAAAATATTTTGGTTCCAGCTTTCTGGAAGGGCTGTGTTTATAAACAGCTGCTGCCTGCAGAAAGGTAAGTTGCAATTAAATTGGATCTGGGTTTAAAGCACTGCCATCCTTTTGGGACACGTGCCCACTCGACCCCTTGCAGCATCTTTGAGCCTTTTCTTTCAAGTAGGTGGAAGTATCACAATCTACTTCAATACTGTTAAAAAAAGCTGAAGAATTTCTGAACATGTGACCACACTTTTTTCCCAGGCATTTTTCCATGCTGACTGCTGCTGACGATGCTTTAACTCCTCAGCAACCATTTTAGTGTTACCTGGGCATGGCTGACACCAGTTTCCTAAAGACAAGGCAGCACTGAAGATGTGTTGCACTCCTGAGGCCCTCAGCAGGATGTCCCCTGGGTGTTGAGTATTTTCAGGTGCCTTTTTTTTCACCTCTCTGACACGGGATTATCTCTGATTTCTGTCAGTAAGAGACACAGAACAGCCTGGTCTGTGATACAGTGGCTGGAGATTCAATTATTGCAAAAGATGTATGAGTTTCCCAAAAGTCAGCTATTCAGAACAGGAAAAATTAAGACACAAAATAGTGGTAATTTCTTTTCTTTTTTTTTTTTTTTCTTTTTAACAGGCAGCCTACACATATTCTGTTTCTGCCCAAGAATCTGAGCAAGATTAATCAAACAAGAACATCCAGAGAATAGTAAGGATTTGTAAAGCAGAGTAAGTGGAGTTTAAGTAGTCAGAGAGCTGACACCGCCAATAAATGGCCATTTCCAGGGATTCCATTCCTTTTACAGCAGGGAAAGGAGTCCTACAGTCCTTTGTGACAGGAACTCTACAAGGCATTTGTGAGGCAAACAGCGTCCACCCACCTCATCCTTGCTTCTGCTGTCCAAGTTTTCAGCCCAAATCTAGGAGAGGATTAGATGTCTCCAGGTCACGGTTTGGAAGCAGACCTCAAGGTACAGCACATGGAGGTGTCCCTGCGTCCCTCCGGCAGCCAAGGATTGGGTGCGAAGCACGGGGACCCTGCGGACCCGGCTCTCACGATCTGGGTCTCCATCTGCTGGCTGCTGACCGACAGCCCCAGAGCAGGGGCTGCTGCCCTGCACGGCGAACAGGCAGTGGCTGTGCTCACTAAACACAACAAAGAGCACCAGTAGCCTCTAAATCCTCTAAAATATCCTCTAAAGCAGGGTAGAGTGTGATTCCTGCCACATAAAGTTACTGTATGATCAAGGACAACCTGGAGAATGGGTGAAAACTTACTACCAAGAAAACCAACCAAAAAAAAATCCAGGCTGCAGGAGGCAGAGACTCTTCATCTACCTCTGCCAGGAAGTTTTATGTACAATTAGGAAATACTTTGACAAGATGTTTCCCTAGAATGCTGCTCACCTCTGTCCTCTCTCCTGACTCGACATGCCAGACATGCACCTTTGTAAAGGAGTCTTGTCCTTGAAGGAGCTCCAACAGGGCAGAAAGGGTGTAATTCAGAGAAGTCAGAGAGATCCACAGACAGACAACAGGGTCTTTAAGAACTGTTGATTAGGTCTCTCCTATCCAGCCTTATATTCACCAAAACCAGTTAATTGAATATAGAGATTGTTAGATATGCCTGAGTAAAACTAATTTGTGGATCCTAGATTTTAGAAATTGGTATTAGAAAAAGGAGATACATTTTTTACTGCATTTGTTATAGCTTTATGAAGTCCAAACCCACAGATACTTAGTTGTTCTCAGCTGATAGCACCTCTTCTATCAGACACATTCCCTCCAAACCTGTGTCTTTTCCCCATCAGTCTTCTCTACTGCATAAAAGCATGTGGAATCAGAAAACAAAAGAATGTGAGATAAAATGCATGAAGAATGATAAGACAAATAAAATAAAATTAAGAACACAATATTACGGGAAAATACAAGATAAAGGCTGAAAGCAACTTTCAAGCAACATTTGAAAGTCAGCAGCTGTGGAAAAGAAGAAACCATAGAGAAAGTGCCCAAAGTGGATGTCACTGCCAGACAAACATCCAACAGGTCCAGGGAAAGAGCAGTGAAAAGACAGAACCAGTGCCAGCGAGTTAAGTCTCTCTGCTAACTACAAGAACCAGAGTGTAAGGTACTTAGAAAGGGAGTATTCTTGACAGGAATATTGGGGCTAATTAACGACATACTGTAATTAAACACCTTTTACAATCTGTGGACTTAATACAGCAAGACTGAGCTTCTCTGACCAAAACTATTTGTATAAAACTGATTTAAATTTTGTTAGTCTCTGAAGCCCAAGGCTGCACACAGACTGCACTCAGAGTACATTCTAGGAACAAAAAAAATCATGAAGGTAGAAATTTCATGAAGAAATAAAGGTGTTCACAGCCCTTGCTGCAGGAAAAGCAAAAAATAACTTCAGTCCAAAGACTGAAACTATTCCTACCAGAAAAAAATATGGATATCCTGAAACCTTCCTTTTCAGGAAGCTCATTCCTATCTCAATAGTCCAGGTTTCAATAAAAGGGAGCTTTGACTGGTGTTTTAATAATTTAATTAGGAACCTACAGACCAGGCTGCACCATGAAGAACGCAAGTCCTTTATGTAATAAAATGTTTGCAATATGAAGTGTGGGAGAGTAGTACACATAAACCCAGGCCTTGCATAAAATAGGAAGTAATTTTTAAGAGGGAAAAAAAATCATTTGGCAATTCTGTTTGAAACCTACTGGACACAGGAAAGAATTGCTGTCACTGCCATTGAGTCCTGGTCTGAGGGTCTGGATTTGGGATAGGCATTTACAGCTTGGTTCTGCAAAACTCCTGTTGCTTTTTTCCCCAAGGAATCTAAGGAAGGAGTCAAAAGGAGATGCCAATACATCCAGCAAAAATACTGCAGTTCCATGGGAGAGTCCCCACGTGTGAAGTGGGCGCGGAACCAACAGCTGGAAGGGGAACCCCACATGGTGTGGGCTTGCAGCTGCTTCAGCAGGAGGTGTTCCACTGGCCCTGGGAGGGACAGAGATCCTATCCATGCAAAAACCTCTCCAAATTAGCTCCTATCAGCTGCCTTCCGTATGCTTAGGACCGCCTTTTTTTTCCTTTTGACTTAAACCCAAGATTAACTCTGAATCCCCTTTGTCTCACTGAGGTGCAAGCACATTTCACACCAACCACACCAGGAGCAAGTTCCAGGTTATCGCCTCAGTATCTGAGCTCCACAGCTTTTACAGCGCCTGTGCTCTGTGTGCATTTACAAACCATCAGAATTATTAGGCAGCATTAAAAAGTAATTGCCTTCACTTCGTAAAGTACAATTCTTCAAGAAATTATGCAAGCATAGGAAGCAATTGCTGATAACTTATTTTTACAGAAATAAGAGCCCAGATTCTCAGAAACAGCTTCCAGTGTAATTGCTGTGAAACCTGAAGAGCAAAACTAGCCACTCTGTAAATACACAGATTTTACAATTTAAATAAATGGTTATTTTTTCCTTATAAAATAAAGTGTTACCTGATGCCTGAGAGCTTCAGATGGCATGAAAATTAGGCTTCAATTGCACAGAGAAAGTAACTGCTTTGTACTGGTAATGGCTAAACACAGTAATGATTTGTAAATGAAACTGTGCTGTAATTGCTGTGCAGAGCTCTACAGTAAGCGAGAGCATGGCAACCTCAGGCTTATAAAATCGTGTGACACGCATTGCATTGGGCTACTTAAGAACCTGCAGCTGCTCTAAAATGATCTCCAGTCAGTTATCCCCAATCTGTACCAGCACAAAGACATGGAGAAAGTGTTGCCCAAGCTTCTGGCCATGGCTTTGATCTCTGTGGTGGGAGCTACTCCCACTTTCTGTCCTACCACCTCTTCCCTTGGACAAAAGGGGAGGTTCAAACTCTCTGGGAAGTCCCTCCGTTGGGAAGCCTGGAGGTCAGTAAGAAAATTTTTGCCCTCTTGAACTGCCCCATATAATCCCTGAGCCATACAAGGCGATCTTGTGCCACATACGCATTAACTGGTGATTTTGTTGTGGCACTATAAACTCTTTATGGAAGGAGCTATGTCATCACAGGTCCTCTGGTTTGCCTTGGTAATTTCTCCTGGTTGGGTTTATCATAGAGACTCCTCCAGCCTCTCCATCCCTTACCTGGGCCTTTTGTCTTCTCTCCATTTTCCCAGGTCTGTGCCTTGCACAATCACCCTCTTCACCTCTGTTCCTCTCTTTCTAAAGCCTCCCTTGTTCCAATCCTGACATCACCAGCACTGCAAAACTGTGAACACTGGCAGGTTCTCATGAGTTTGCTTTGCTCACACTCCCCCAGCTTCATTTGCCCATTGTTGCTTTCTTGACTGTATTAACTTTATGAAATTGAGCACATTTCCAAGCAAACCCAAGCACTGCTATTAGAAACACAGGAATACTAACTATATTAATTTTTATTTTGAGCATGCTGAACAACTGGAAGCAAAGAATAAAAGGATATTAAAAACTAAATTACATAATGAATCAAGCATTTTAAGAAAAAAAATAGCTAGCTAGAAAATTATTACCTGGACATGGTCTAGAAAATACTGCTCTATTTTGCAAAATTACAGAGTCAGAAGCTCTAATATACTTAATGGAATATTTTTATGTAGCTTTACTTTATTAGAATAAGAACCTTGTCATTGCTGTCATTTTATTCATGAACCCATTCCAGCAGAGCCTGTGTTTGGATTGTCTGGCCTAATCAATGATAAAGTCTATAATTAGATCAGAATGCTGTCATTCAAACATACTTAATTTGGAATATATTATAGATTTAAAAGCGTAAACAATGACAAGGAAATAGCGAGCTTAATACAGCAATTAGAGAAAGGGTTTCATTAAGGGTCACCCCAGCATATGGATTCCATTTCACAGAAAATATCTGCCACAGCCAGGCAGAAGCCACAAGGGCTATTGTGTTACAGAGAGTGGGAGTGGCTCTGAGGTCCCAGCCCTGCAGGAGAAGGGCTGTGAGTAAATCCCTGCTCTCTGGTGCCAGGGGAGAGCTGCCCACTGAAGCCACTGCACACCGGAGTGAGGGAAGAGGCATTTCAGGAGGTAACACTGCAGCAGAAGTGGCAGCCAGTTCTCCCTGGCTGTGGGAGCAGCACTGAGCTTCATCTGTCACCTGCCTGCCCTGGCAGCACCACCAAGATGGGCCTTTTTTGCAGTTTACCACTTAAAGCACGTTTTTCCTTCTGTTACTGAAAAACAACACACGGTGTCCTTGAGCCACATCACACTCTGTGCAATGGCAGAACATTGGTTTGTCTGCTGTTAGAAGGGACCTCAGGATGGCACCTGCCTGTAATTTCATCACATTAAATGTAAAAATCCATCAAGAAAATGAAAATTGGATTTAGGTTACATATGCCTTCAATGGTTCCCTTGCACCTCAAAAAATATACGGACTTACGAAATTTTCCAAATTCCCTTTTTGAAGGATTGCCCACATGTCTGGAGGCACAGCTTTTAACTTTTTTATTATTTAAATAAAAGAAAGGATTATGGAAGCTATAAAATGCTGTAACATGCACTGCTTCTTCATAAATCAACTAATACCTCTTTATAAAAAGATACAGACCCCCCAAATCAACTTCTCTACCCTGAAGTAACAACATCTCCCAGACTTTGAAGCTACCACCTCTTCAGAATTTGCCTTGCTATGGTTTACAAACACTGCTTTCTCCTGTTCTAACACAGATGAATCCGTGAAAAATATCTGTATTTTTTTAAATGGCATATCCATAAAAAGAAGTTCTAAATCTGTTGCTTTATGCATTGTAAGATTTGCAAAACTTCCCACCCCAGAAGAGCTGCGCTCGTGACTCCTACCCAGCCCTAGAGACTGGTTTGAGGGGGCAAGAGAGTCACACTTGTTGAGGAGACCCAGAAAAGCAAAATCTGGGGTGGCACTGGACATGATATGATGTCCCTGTCTCTTTTCCTTGAAAAAGGACCGTTTTCACAAGATTTCTAGACCAATGTTCAGGCATTCATCAGCAAAAAAAGCCCAAGGCCGCTTCACCCTGGGCTGCAGCCCCGGCTCTGAATCTGGCCCTGCTCCTGGAAAACCCTCCATACAGGCACAGGGATTTATTTACCTGGTGCACAGCATCAGGGCTGTGTGCCCTGCCCCACTGGGAGCTTCCAAAATCCCCCCACAGCAACTCCCCTGGGCCTGGGACCCCTCAATTCCCACACGTGAGGAGCCCAACTGCTGAATTCCCTCTAAGCAGCACTAATATTGGTTTGGAACAGTGCTTGAAATGCAGAGATACTGGTGGATTAGAGGTTGTGTTTCCAGGATGTTTTGGGATTAGCAGTAAAAAAAAAAAGTCTCAGAAACAAGCTAGAGCAACTGCTGTGTGTTAAAGCAGGACGGAAAAAGTTATTCTATTGATGCCAGCTATGTTAGTCCACTAGCTAAATGATTAATGTTGATAATTCCTCTCCAGCAGACTCATTAAACCTGAACTTATTTTTCTTACAGGCCTTTGACATTTCCTACTTTCTTAATATCAGAGGTAATGACAGTGGCGTGATTATATACTTATTCCTTTCCACCTTCAAGCAGTTTTCTTTGGCAGGAGTTACTTTTTCAGCAGAAAACCTGCACACGAGGATTCATTCTTTCCCAAAAACTGTTACAGCTCCATTAGCAACACTAAATGGCAGTGCCTTAGAGGAATGCACAACAACCCTTCTAAAAATTAAATAGTCAAGGTATTCAGAGCAGCACCACGAGAGATGTTTTCTACAGAACTGCAATTTATAACGGTAGGGGCATCCTGTGCTCTCCCCCCACATTTCTTTTAGATCCTGTTGTCAAAAAATGTCCAAGTTAAACAAAGAAGAAATTACAGAATGAATCTGGAGCTTAGCCTTGAAGAATTAGGTTTCACTCTAATTGAGATCATACGCTGCATGTGCAGTTTTGGCACATAAACCATATTAATCAGAAAGTCTTTAATCGTGGATAATTTCTCCTGTGTGTGCCAGATTGGGCATTATGCTGCTGGCCCAGCTTCTAAGTCTGTTTAAGAGTCCACCTTTGACTTCATAAACACCCGCTTACAAAATTGGGGTCAACTTCTTCCTATGAAGGTACGCTACACTGGTGCTAAAAAAACTCCCTTAATGATTAAATTGCATCTCATATGGAAATAAAAATGTGCAGATTCCAAAGGAGTGACTGTTTGGAGTGATTACAATTTGTGCTGGAAGTAGCCCTCACTCAAGCCCGTCTCTGTGAAGTACCCAACAGACGAAAACCAGGGGAGATGATCCAACAGCCACGGGATGAAACCTGATGACCGACTGAGCATCATTTAATCTGCTGTTGTTACACTGCTGCCGAGACCCAGGTCCAGAAAGAGCAAACAGGACATAAAAATGTTTCCTGTATTCAGGGCTGAGCAGGGAGGGTGAGGAACTAAAGCCTTGCCAGAACCCACTGGATTTCCATCCCTTTGCAGTGGGGATGAAGCTGCAGCCGCTGGGCACACGGGGAAATGCTCCACACACACAGGTGGAACCCTGCTCCTGCCCAGCTGGAGCACGAATTCTGAGGCACCATGGCTCCAGTGGAGTCCACATCTTTCCAAAAGCTGGGCTACAATTGCAGCAGATCAAAATGAACAGCACTGCTCCTACTGAGAACAATTATCACTCACATCGTTCATACCTTTCATTGTATTATTCATACTCTGAGAACTTTAATATTTTAAACTTTAATATCCACAGTGCATACGCAAAACTGTAAAACCTGGCTTAGATTTGTCATAATGCATAAACAGCCTCTTGCAATAAATGGATCTTTCTGTAAATTGCTGCACCTGTAGGTTCAAAAGGAGCTTTTGTCCCCAGTGCTCCATTTGATATTTAAGCTAGTCAACAGCATGACACCAAAGAAAGATAAAATTACTACTAAAGAATTACCCTTCTTTGAGTTCTAAAATATTGAAGCAAAATCAACTGCAGCAGAATATAAAAACCTGTAAAAAAAAAGAAAATAAAAAATATTCAGAAGGGAACCCTCTTTGCTTGAGCGTTCCACTTCCATGAAACCTCTCACATGCTGCTCTCCTGTCCATAATTTATTTTAGAGGTGACTGCTGGACTTTCCATTATAAAATTTCCAGCTTCAGACATCTCTCCTTGTTTCTACAACTTCTCATTAAATAGCTCCAGCCTGTCCCACTCTCCCTGGCTCTCCCTACTCCTCCACTTCTCAAAAACAAAAATTTTGCCTCCTTTTTCTCTCTTTACACATTATTATCCTCTTTCCACCTTCCATGTGAGAAGGCCATTTAAAATATTATCTCTTCACACAATTAACTCAAGGAATTTTTCTAATCTGTCTAAGTTAATACTTCCCTCTTTGCCCGTAGATGCTGTGATGTGGCCCCTTTCCCCCTCAAACAGGGTTTATTGCAGCTGGGTTCTGCTTCTGAAGGAGGACCTGAAGTTCTGCATATTGAAAAGTCAGGAGCTGGAAGCTACTCCCACTGGGGCAGAAGAACTGAGAAAATCAAGAGCTTTAGCTCCCATAAAGTCTGTTTGGGGGTTTTGGATGCCTTTCAGGGAAGGGAAGGTTTTCTGACTCACCTGTTTTGGAGAGGTATAATTTATTAGTTATTTATTAAATATTATTTAATAATATTTAATTATTAGGTATATTTATATTGGTTTTATATTTATTTATTAGATCTAATTTCCCTAATTATACCTTATTTATTATATATCATTATTTACTAAAAGTAAATTTTTTTCAAACTGTGTAAAATCCCAAACAAAATCCGTCCATAAATTATTTCTTATCGAGGAAAAAAGAAAAAGGTTCTTCTTGCATTGCATCAGCTAATGAAAGAATAAGAGTCTACAGACTGATGGTAAACAAAACTGACAAATATTAAAAAAAATATATAATCAACCTTTCTATTTTTGAACTGGGTGAATTGGGGAGGAAATTAAGGGCCACTTCACTCCTTACAATCCATGGAAAATTGTTCTTCATGTCTTCTTTCCAAACTAGCATTGCTTTTCCTTATCTGGCACCCAAGCCTCACAGGAGAAGTGCGCAGCAGGCTGATTTCTGGTGGGGCTGGCGGGGTGTCAGCAGCAGTTACCGCTGCTCCTGCCGGCAGCGCTCCGCGCAGTCGGGAACGGAACCCGCAAACCGGAGCAGCAGCCTCCCCCTGGGAGCCTCCGGGCTCCGTGTCCCAGGGCTCGTTCTGCTGGTTCAGAGGGAAATAGCTGCAGGCAGCTGAGCCCCCGCGGTTTCACACACACGGAGATAACGGGAGAAATCTCTGACTCACTGAAGTCAATTGCCCCGATCCCAGCAGGGCCAAGGTATCAGTGAGGGAATTAAGGCAGCCTAGGGCAATAGATACGGCAAAAACGTCTCTGAAAGAATGTTCATTTCCCCGTGAGATAATGGCACCATCCACCAGCAAGAATGACATGTTTAATCTGATGGATTGAGCATCCTTTAATCCTTCCAGCTATCCATTAAACTGTTTATTCTCAATGTAAATTGTCCCAGCCATAAATTTACACCGGCTAAACTGCCCATCATTCTGCTTCGTGCTCAGCCACAACCACAACCACAATTTCTGTCTTTTCTGACACACATCTATAGATTTTCAAAGCTTGTATTGTCTAAACTTAAAATCCTAAAGCAGGCCAACTGAAAGCTGCGTTTTCCAGTAAGAGTATTCCAACATTTTGGAAACACAATCTCTATGTTAAAGGCATGCTTCTTAGATTGCAACCCAAATGCTTGTGTTCTATAGTCTCCAAATTGCAGGAGCTTAGCCAAAAAAATCTCTTTACAAATGTTTTGCATCTCTCTGGGCCCCAAGCACTGTTTGCTAGAGTTAGCATGATCCCTGCCCAAATTATCTGGACAGGGTTTGCAATGCAGCCACCTTAATACCAGCACCCATTATAAGGTGAGGGAAAAAACAAATGTGTTTCCTTAGAACTAGCTGCTGGACAGTTTTCTGGACTGGGAATGGCTTTCCTGGCTTCCCCCACCCAGCCTTCCTCAGCCACATTTAACCTTTCCCTTTCTGGTGTACAGGGATTTTTGCAGGCCCTACAAAAATGGCACATTTATTGTGGGGTGTGGGGTCCAGGGCAAAGAGGAGCTGCACACAAACCTCCAGAGCCTCCAGTCTGGTGCAGCTGCAGAGAAAGCAAGGAGCAGTCATGGACCTGGCACTTCTGCTCCCAAATCTGACACCACTGTGAGCAGAGGGGGAGACAGTGATACTTTAGCAACTCCTAGTAAAGCATGGACTCATTAGTAATTTGACTCCCAATCAGTGGACATCAACTGTATCCTAAATTATCAATTCTGATTCGTGTATTCCTGCCAAGGATACAATTGTTCACAAAAGTAGGACAAAGAAATTGAGGCTTATACTAGATAAAACCCACACTTTTCCCTTTTTCTTCTTAAATTCTGATTGCTGAGTCCCTTAAAAGTAAGTAATTTATTATGGAATTACATGTGACACGTTATCTGAAGGGAGGTGGCAGTAGAGAGGCCACATTTGTTGTGGTCCTACAGATGCAGAAGTGCAGGAAATTTCCAGGAGCTGCAGTTAAATGCAAAATTCCCATGACAAGTTAGGCATTGGAAAATAAGTTTAAGTGTACCCATAAAGTAAATCCCTTAATCCTCAGGTTAACTAACAAGGAGGATTTGCATACAGAAAGGATAAAAGGTTAAAAACCCCAGCATTGAGACAGCAGTTCAGAGCATCCAGCTTTTCCAGGAAACTCATTTGAGTATAATTCAGTTGCTTACAAAAAATATCATAGAATCACAGAACAATGGAGTATCCTGAGTTGGAAGGGACCCCCAAGGATCATCGAGTCCAGCTCCTGTCCCTGCCCGGACACCCCAAATCCCACCCTGGGCATCCCTGGCAGCGCTGTCCAAACACTCCTGGAGCTCTGGCAGCCTCGGGGCCGTGCCCATTCCCTGGGGAGCCTGGGCAGTGCCCAGCACCCTCTGGGGAAGAATCTTTTCTTGATATCCACCCTAACCCTGTCCAGGCCCAGCTCCAGCCGTTCCCCCGTGTCCTGTCCCTGTCCCAGGGAGCAGAGATCGGAGCTGCCCCTGTGCTGCCCCTCGGGAGGAGCTGCAGCCCCCGCTGAGCTCTGACCTCAGTCTCCGGTTCTCCAGCTGAGCAAACCAAGAGCCCTCAGCCACTCCTCGTGTGGCTCCTTCAGACCCTTCCCCATCCTTGTGTTTCTCCTTTGGACACTGTCTAATGGCTTCTTGCGTTGTGGTGTCCAAAACTGCTCCAAGGACTCGAGGCTGCACCAATGCAGAGCAAAGGGGGACAACCACAAATATCATCTACAGTGAACACTGCCAGTATTTAAGTTTTGTATATCTCTGCCGCTTAAAATTTGCACTTTTAATATTATTTTTGATAAATCCATGGGTCATTTACCTGGTCCAAGAGGCAGCAGTGCCGAGCTGCCTCCCAGGCACCCTCCTGCCACGGGAGAGGGCCACGGCTCGGAGCTGTTTGGCTGGAATACAGACAAGGGGAGGGAGTGAAAGGCTCTGTGCATGTGTGGGGAACATACAGTGATATTAATTATTAATTTTGACAAGTCTGAATACCTTAATAACGTATTATTTTAAGCTGCAAGCTTTTTAAAAAGCCATTGAGGGTGAAATGAGCCGACTTTGCGGCTTGGACTCTCATTCCTCAGCACACAGCAAAATGCACTGTGACAACAAAATGTGCTGTGACAGATTTTGGCCAGTGTGGTCTTGTTTTGTATATTTAATAAAGAGCTGATAAATACAATGTTTAAAGTGAAATGGTTGGGATATACCAGCCAGAAAATGCTATGCATTAACCACCTGCCAAGAGAGAAAAGACAATTTAAATTTGTACTTGCACAAACTGACCCATGAGCTGGTTTCCTCCTACTTCAGAACTCTTTAGTAACAGGATACAGGTGCAGGTATCATAATTTCTGTAATAAAACCAGATTATTTGTGCAGCCAAATTTACTGTGAGCTAATCCTACTCTATTCTGCAAGCTGCTGAGGGAGGAACTAGGTCAGATTTCCACAATGTATTTAAAAGTAGCTTCTGGGCTGTTGACAACATGAATTTCAGAAGCACTCAGGGAAGCCTCTCTTTTGACCCCACCTCCAACATCAATACCAAGCACAACTTAAAAACCCACTGTAAACATTTACAGTGCTTCCTACCTCTGGAGCACAGAACATTTTACACCTGTTAATCAGAGAAAACCTCTCAACACTCCCACAATTATGTATTTCTGCCATTATTAGGCAGATTTCAGAAGAGAAGAATTCATGAACTTGAACACAAAAGAATTCTCCCTCTTGGCGCAGATAAACTGTGGCTTTACTTGAAAGTGCCAGGGAGTGGAAAGTCAAAAATGAAATAAAACACCGGACTAACAATGGATGTATTTCAAAAGCAAATTTAAGGGGTTTTTCCCCCATCACTCTGTACAACTACAGAAAGATTTGCATATTTGATTAATCACACTTTTCATAGTGTAATTTCTAATGTGACCTCAGATGAAAGAGGAAGTTCTCTTATTCCTAGGGACTGGCACAATATTTCCTGTCATCTTTTACCTTGAATCTCATGGTAATGAGGGTGGGGGGGATTTTTCTTAGTTATTTATAAAATGAACTTGAGGCTTTAAGTTCCTAACCCTCAGTGGCTGAGTGAATAGTAAGAGCACAGAGAAGCTTTAAAAAACACAATTTAAAAATCACAAGCAAAACAATTACAGTCTCATTAAGTTATGTGATTCTTTTCAAACCAGTTTAATGATACCCAGGGCTTGACTCCTGATTCTGAGCTGGGATTGGCAGTTTTAAAACCAGTGGGAAATAACAACTGGGTACCTTATATCAAGTCATGCCATTCAGAAATTCAGTCCCTGACACATAAAGAGGTTTTATTGAGTGTGATATCTGAGTAGAAATGAAGAGATGTATTTCAGGTTTGAGGGAAACAGGAGGGAAAACAAATTCTCTTTCTCCTTAAATTCACCATACACACACTTAGGCGGGTGAACAATCTAATGAAATCTGTTTTCTTGTTTAATTTCCTCAGAAATTAGCAATTTTCCTTGTCAAAACCAGGGATTTTTGTAATAAACTCAAACTTTCGCTTAATTGCTTGTTGCTATGTCCCAAACCCAGGACTAAAAACCTCAAGGACAAGTGCCCTGTACTTCTTGGATTCACTGTTTTCTGATTGGTGATTCCTAAATACTAGCAGCAACAAAATACTTTATTAAGAAAATAAAGATTCATTTCATCTGCATCAACTTGAAAGAAAGATTTAGAATATTAAAAAATATTTAATATTTACAGTATTAAATCCAGATACTTTATTTACAGGGAGCCACAGTGAACAGGTAACAACCTTTGCATTATAGAAGGCTCAAATGACAAAGGCCAAAAAATTTACCTGCCCGTGTCAGAAGATCCAAATATTTATGCACCCAAAATCCTATTAAAATTGCCAGATTTATCTAGGAAACAGATCATCATTTTAAATGGTGCAAATTATTCATCATTCTCTCCAACTTTGCAAATATTTTGTTTCAAGGGAAAAATATGTGGAGTTCTGAGTGTAATCGCCCCAAGCTGCAGTCAGATGTCCAGGTGGTGATAACACCACATCCACCAGCCTGTGTGCACATGTAAATCCCATTTTCTGCACCTCACTTGGAGTCCTACTGAATGAAAATAGTACAAAATGAAAAGAACAGCTGAAGCTCAAGCTCTTAAGACATGCAAATACCATTTCTTAAAGAAAATTAAAATCTCTTTCCCAGTACTTACAATAAACACGAACTCTAAAACTATCTGAAACAATAAGAAAAGCACCCAGCTCAGTGCAATTACCAGAATCTCCTATTATGGCACTTTTCATTCACCTAAGTCACACACCTTACCCAGCTGTTATTTAATAAAGCCAATCTAGCCCTAAATGTCATCCTAAATCCTGTAAAGGCAAAGGGCTCAATCAGCATCACCGATGGCCCCAATCCTGTAAAAACCTTCCCTAAAACTTCTTCCGACAGGCCCTCAAGTACGTGCAAAGCCCTGAGTCCTGCTGACATCCCCAAACCTGAGAGTGTGCTTTTAAAATGGGATTTCTGCCAAAGTAAAGGCCGAGATTTAACAGGAACAAAGCAACCTAAAATTTAAGCAAATGCCTAAAAATAGCTGTTTCTTTTGTGAGGAACAGTATTGTTGGCTTCTTCCTGTGTGTTCAATTAATCAAAAAAAAAATCCTTTTAAGCAAGGATTAAATTGCAGTTACTACCAAGAAACCCTAGCAATATACACTATTTGAATGGATTTGGGGCTAAATAAACTCTCTTGCCTCAGTTTTTCACACAAGTATGAACACACAAAGATGCATTTCCCTGTCCCACCTGAAAGATGCATTGTGAAATGAGCTGTGTGCTCATCTTCCCCTGTTCGGCACAGCATTCTTCTGATGATTTCACTCGTGCTGGGGGAAACTGCTCACTCCATGAAGTAAAAGTGCTGGAATGTGGTATTGCTTTGCATTCAGCACCTTGGCAGGCACTGGCAGCACAGCGGGATCCCACTGCAGGAACTCACACAGAACAATTACAGATGGAGTGGAAAATCCCACTTGTGGAGCCCTGAAACAAGAGCAGCCATTCAGTATTCCCCCTGCCAGCACATCCGTGCCCGAGATACATTCTTTAACTGGGACAAATAACACCTGCATGACAAATGGGGCGGTGTCTCCTGTGGCTGCAGGAATATCACCGAGTAACGCAGTAACTCCTGCCTCCACCGGGAGAGGAGCCCAGGCACCCAGCCCGCTCCTGGCGAGGAGCTACAGCAGCAGCAGCAGCCTCAGGGAAGCCACCAGCCCCTGCTCCTGCTGCTCCAGCATCTACCGGGGCTTCTCCCTGCTGGCCTGGGGGAGTCCATGCTGCTTTCCAGGGTCATTCACACTGCCCATCCCACCACCTGTGGAATAACTGCTGCTGCATCATCAGGCCATCCCAAAATTCGGGAGTCCCTCCGGAGTCCCCGGCTTTTTCCTGAGCCATGGCATGACTGGGAATGGTCTCTCCCAGCCACACCAAATGTGTCAATCAGCACACACAGGTCTCCAGGGGGATCATCAAACCAACAGCAAAGGGTGCAGTTACACACAGATGACACTTCTCAATGAATATTCCAGCAAGTGGGGCACGGTTCCACATCAGACACAAGCAATGGCACAGAGATCCGAACGAGCAGCCGTACTGGGAAGCAGACAATTGTCACTGACTCGGGTAGAAGCACCACTTGAGAGGGGGCAAGCGCTGAGTAATAACCACACAAAAAGGAAAGCTCCGTCTAAGATTTGGTGTTTTCCTTGGGAACAAGGGCAGCAGTGAGACTCCAGGTGAGAAAATAACTTTTTCTTCAACTGCACTGTGGAACAAGTCTCTGGTCTGTCTCCAGAGAACTTTCCAAATGCAGCTCTGGAGCCAGCCTGCAAAGTGCCCTTCCAGCTGGGCAGTCGGAGGGGAGAGAGCGGCTAACAGGGCATCAGAACATCGGCCAGAGCCCTGGGGAGGCTGGAGCCCCCACAGCCTTGGTGTTCCTGTTCTGCAGCCACGCAGACAAACCCTCCCTCCAAGGCTGCAAATCCCGTAGCTTTCATAGGCACTGGATTCAATTAAAAAATCAAATTTAACTATTAAAAGCCAGTTTCAGTTGAATGCTAACTGCTTGCATCACCACTCCTAAGAGCTCGCTGTGGCTCCTGCTGCCAGAACTTCCAAATAAACTAAGCAAACTTGCTTATAATAGCAGGAAGAAATCAGATCTTTCCAAGCACTGAGGCTCAGCCAAATGCATCCCAGAGTCCTGTGTTGCCACAAACCATCCAGCCACCATCTGAACTGAGGCTGGAGCTGGTTTCCACATTGCTTTGTTTATATTGACTGCATTTATGATGCCTCAGAAGTTGCCAGTAAAATATTTATTTAGCAGTTAAAACATTCTGCAAATGATTTTGCTGTCCCAAAAGATAAATATTTCTCGGCATTCTGAAATGATACATTGATGTTTTTGTTAAGGAAATTGCATGTTGATAACATTTTCTCAGATTACACTTTGTCGTTCCTTTGTATTTGAAGTGGCCACATTAATTTTTTGTGATATTTATTGTAATTGTAAATTGCACCAAGATTAGAAACATTAAACTTACCATAAAATGAAACACATTTCAAGTATTTCTGAGTCATCTATGTAAGGGCTTGAGGGCACTTTTGATCCCTCAGGTTACCGGAGTGCCCTGCACTTACAGGACAAGGATCCAACACAAACAGAATCCCACTTTAAACTCCTGGGGAGTCTTTCTCTTCCTTTTTTCCCCCCTTCCCTCTTTCCTTCTTTTCTTGTACACTAATATCCAGCTTCACTTTGGGGTATCCCTGAACTGCAAAATTTCACTCTGGATTATGTTTGCAGCTGATTTGAGACTTATGCAGGCTATTAAATAAAAATAAACACAGCACTGCCATCCTTACTTACTCCTTCTGCTTCCTTTAGCCTCCCAACACCACTCCCATCCACGATTTGAGCTGAGCTTACCAGTTTAGACACCACAGGATTGTTTCTCTAGACAAGGCCAGACACTTGCAAATGAATGAAGGCTGTCAGTGCCCAGAGCACCAAAACTTCCTGGAACGCCGTGCTCTCGGAGCCTTCCCCCGGACACGTGGGGCATCTGGAGTGGAGCTGTACTGCTGTGAAAAGTTTCAGTTTTTCAAACACACCTTCAATGCAGCACCAGGGCTCCTAAATACAGCTCCTGCCTCTGCTCTGCTGTCCAGCAGCCTCAGCACTCTTAAAACGAAAAAAGATTTCGTCCTTAAACTCAGATCCTCAGTTACATCTTCTGAGAAAAATCAGCCTGGACGTATTACCTGAGTGCAGTCAGAAGGGATTTGTGGGGAGCACAGGGTACTGCCAGACCCCCCAAGTTTATTTTTCTCAAAACAATGCTGCACTAAACACCCAACACGAAAAGAACTCCAATGGGCTGAAACTTCCCATCTTCCTTTTAGTGCATCATATTACCTCGGTTTAAAACAAAAACTAAAAAAATTTAAATTTTTAAAAAAAATTTTAAAAATTCAAATCATAACAACCCCCCAACATTCTTCAAACATTTGGAGGGAATTTTTTTCACTTTTACCAATGCAAGAAACTTTTATCCATATTTTCTCCCTTTTGCTTGGTTTTCATGGGGGGTTTTGTGCCATTTGGCTTTAGAGAACATCTCTGAATTCACAGGGAATCATCAGGGATAGGATGAAACATTAGACATACAGGAAAAGTTCTCGTTATTGCTGTTTTCAATCCAAATTTTTAAACAGTCTACAAACACTTTTCAGTAATAAACCTTGACATCTATGAGTGTCAGCTCTTAACATGTACAGTTAATTAAAAGAAATCAAAACCAGCTTTATAAATGAGCAGGGTTGCAACCACAGTCTCTGTGGAGGCTTCCACCTTTCCCTCTGTACGGCACAGCTCCGCTGCCCATTCCAGAACCTCGTGGAATAAAACATTCAGGCCTCTTCCGTGGGAATCAAAGTAAAAGTTCCTCGGGTCATCAGAAAGCCTGAGAGTGCTCTGAGCAAACCATTAGAGGGCAACCTGATGGCAAGGACTGGGATTCACTCTGAAAACACTGATATAGGGAATTTGGGATACCGGGCATGTGCATCCAGGACTCTGAAACAGCTCTTGATAGAAGACATGGAAGAGCACCAGGCAGAATGGGACGTGCTGGGGTCTGGCTTTAAAAGCACTGCACATGCCTGCAAAGAGTCACAGAATCACTGAATGGCTTGGGTTGGGAGGGACATTAAAGATCATCTCCTTCCAACCCCTGCCAGGGACAGGGAAGTCACTGATGCTCTTCAGTCAGAAATTAAACCCATCACTCCTCAGACCAAAGAGTGGAGTGAACCTCAGCACAGCCCAGCAGGTATCACCTGCAGGCAGGAAAACACTGAGGGAATGATGGCAGAGCTCCATAAAACAAAGGTTTGCATGGGGAAGAAAGAGAAGAGGCTGTTATGCTTGTGCCAACACTCAGGGTAAGTGCATCGAGTGAAATTACCGGTGGAAATCAGCAAAGCAAGCAATGGGAAGTAGCTCCTCATGCGTTGCACAGACAACAGAACTTGTTCCCAGACAATCTGGCACCTTGCCCAGGACAACTTGGCTGAAAATGACAAACAAACACAAGAAATGCTTGCTAGAGCCTATTATACATGTCCACCTGTGCCTCGGGAAATCCTCGAGCAACAAGTGATGGAAAGCAAAGGATCAAAGTGAAGAAAGGGGAGCACAACCCAGACTGTAAAGTCTCTGGAGTTTTCTCATTGTGCATCTTCTAACTGTTGAAGTGGTTCTTAATCACAGGTCAGTTCTTAAGGGTTGCAGTGAAACAGAAACACAAGGGATCCGAATATAATCAATAATTTTGTGCCAGGCCCAGCTCAAGAACTTAAGCAGTGCAGAGAAAAACCTTATTATTAGGAAAGAACAGGATAAAACCTGTATTCCCTAGAGCAACCCTTATCTCCAACCCTCTTGTCTCTTGATAAAACCTGTTCACAGAAGGATTCAGGATTAAACTACAGTTTGCTCCTGGGAGGAGATGTTGCATCTCCCAGGTACAGCAGCTCTATTTATAAAATCTCTGACCCTGGCAATTATGCTTGGCCTTGGAGCTTTCACCTGCACTGAATGCAGGAACAGAATGTGTATTGGGGAGAATTTGTGGACACTAAGGACACGCTGACCATGAATACCAATGGAAAAATATCATCAGGAAAAACGCACCTGGAAATTGTGAGATCTGTGAACGTAAGGTCCAAGAAGAGAATTTTTGTAGAGCGCACATATCCGAGCCTAAGAAAACACGGCGGGGTTTTTAATGTTAATAGGTCAGAAAACTCGACAGTCTTTGACCCAGTTTTGGGTGCCGCCAGTTCTGGGCTCTCTGGTTATAAAGGCAGTATTTTCTTACCCAACCCAAACATAACTCTTCCAGATTCATGCAGGGATGGCATCTCCTCTGGAGTTTGTCTCATCTGGGAGAAGACACTGTGAGGGACTGTAGAGAATTGAAAAATGTAGATACAAAGAAATACCTTTTCTTACTATTTATTCCTCCACATCCAGCCAACAGCTCACATCTCAGTATGGTCACAAAAAGGTCTGTCAGGATGTCAGCTGCTTTTATCAATCCCTTCATAAAAGGAAAAAGGATGGCAACACAAGAAAGAGACCAGGACAGGATGGCTGTGCCCATCTGACATTGCAGCACCCAGGAGTGGGGATGCCAGGCTGTGACCGGAGCTCTTCAAGCCTTGCCAAGCTTTCCAAACCTTAGCAAACCACATCCCTTTGGACCCAAGTACTCTTTCCTGAGTCCTCATCATGCTGAGCCCATTTTCACGCTGAAAACACCAAATTAGGCTAAAATGATGTTTTCTGAAAACTACTGCAAATTCCTTATCTCCCACCCGGTGAAGGAGCTCTCTGGAGCCTCAGGAAGAGACCTTGACTTGCAGGACTCATCCCTGAGCAGTGAGCCCTGAGCAGCAGCTCCTCCTGCAGCCTTTGCGTACTGCTCCTGCCACTTGGGAGTTAAAGAGTTAAATACACACTGCTTACTTTTCAGCAGGAGCCAGTGAAAGCTGCAGACCACTAATGTGTGTGTTTATCTAAAGCTTCTGATGTTCCCTGTGTTTTCTTGAAGGGGTTTGTTTGGGGATTTTTTTTTCAAACCAGGTTGTATTTTTCCCCTTAAATTAACAAAAGTTAAATCCAGTGGGCTTAGCTGCAATTTGCACGCTGGGAATTGTAGAGCCCTGGCACCTACAAAGCCGTCTCCTTGCATGCATTACCTGCATTACAGCTCAGCCAAAAATCTGCAAATATTCATTGGAATTCAGAAGCAAATTCAGCCATATTTACAGCTGCTTCACAGACGCTTTCTGCAAATATTTGAACACTTGTACTTTACTAGTGCAAATACTGGTGAATAAGGAATTTTAACTTCAAATAACCACTGAGCTCAACATGCCCTGTTCTGTTTTACACGCATGGTCTGTACACGAACACTTGCCCAGTGAGACACGCCAGGAAACAAGCAGCACTCTGTGACTTCTAAAATTAACAGTACAAAATCTGAATATGAAATATTTACACACTCATTAACGTGGAAAGTTCACAGCACACCACAGAATTCAAAAAACCCTACAGGGCCCTTTAAACCTTACTTGTGGCAGCACGAAGCCTCAGGGAGCTGGAATGAGAGGAGGCTCTGAGCATCTGCAAGGACTGGCACAAACATCCAGCATTTTGCACAGTCTGAACAGGCCCTATGAGAATTTCTGTTCAATAAATGGGAATATTCAGCAACCCAGCTCTCACTTTTACAAAAAGAAGAGGACAACACACAGAGATTATTCGTTTCTTTAAACATCTACTAAAAGCTATTTTGACACAGACAAGATGTTATTCACGTCCATAGTTCAGCAAATTATACAATTAAGAGAGGATATAATTTGAAAATATTTGGGACTTGTATTCCTTGTGTTTAATCTTTGGTAAATACCTTAGGAAGTGTTTCTAGCAGCAATAACAGTGTGGGATCTCTCTAAGACCTTGTCAAGCAGCAGAGAAGGAAAAGCCTGATAGCTCAAAATGGACAGCCAGCTTCTCCCTCCGAGACCTCGCTGTGGTGAAAAAAGGTGCTTTTTGGGAGCACCTTCCTTGCCAGCCAAAGTCAGACTTGTGCTTTGCTGACATCTCCTGCCACATGTAGATTTTTACCCAGAACTCTTCTCTGACAAAATATTCATTCTTCACAAAGTAAAAGCTTGAGAGTTGGAGAGGATAATTGATAATAAATTAATCTAATGCACGTAAAATGGCTGTAATTTATGTAAAATGGCCCGGTGCAGTGTTTGAGGCTCTCCTCTCCCAGTTACTGTAGCCCCATGTCTCCAGACAGACGTCAGAGTTCCCAGGGC
Organism: Corvus hawaiiensis; assembly: GCF_020740725.1. Taxonomy (NCBI): domain Eukaryota; kingdom Metazoa; phylum Chordata; class Aves; order Passeriformes; family Corvidae; genus Corvus; species Corvus hawaiiensis. The sequence goes on along the minus strand of NC_063223.1, from coordinate 23,225,917 downwards.
ACGCAGCTTTCTGCTGCACATCTGCCTGTCCTGCTCCAGGCTCTGTTCACCCTTTATTTGCCTTGTGCTGGCAGGATGTCTCTGAGGGCTGGGGATGCTGTGCAAGGGAGCTCTCAGCTGGGCAGTTATGAAACATCAGGCTGGGAACAATTGCCATCAGTTAGTGGGGTTTGTGTAATTTCTCACTGCAGGTCACACCTGAGTAACTGCTGAGTATGGATGAGCAGGGACACGGTGTTTTAAGCACATCTGTACTTGAACTCTGCAGGTAAACTCCTCAACATAACTCAGGGGTTTCCTCCTCCAGTGGTATCCTGCATTTGAATAAAACCCTCTGACTTCAATGTCTTTTCAGAGGGCAAGTGTGCTCTGCCCAGTGCTCTCTAAACGAAATCTCTGAGGGGAAAATAATTTTGAAAAAGTGGAATCTCCTCATTCCAGCTAATACTCAGACTTCAGGCACAAATCTGTCCCTTACTCATTCGCCTTATGTACCATTTCAATTTTGGAGAGTTCCCACATTCCCATCCCAAAAAGAAACATGTTCTGAAAACACCACGAGCTTATTCTGCGGTTTGTTAATATAGGTGCAAGATAAACAATGGATTTGAGGATCTTGCAGAGGAAGAGCCCATGTTGTACATAATCATGTTCTAATGGACTGTGTTTGTAAACGGATGAGCCCATAACAGCCGTGACTTTTCCATCCACACAGAACTGCATGGAGAAGGGGATGTATTTTTAAAGCCATGAGAACTGCTGCCTGCTGACCCAGTGGTCATCACCAGCCTCATTAAAGGTAACCATCCCTGTCCCCAAGCTTTCCTTCTGGCACATTTCCCACAGATTTCATGGCAAAGCTCAGCCAAGCAGACATAACAGCACAGAGAGTTGTGTTAGTGTGGATAATGCAAACTTGCCCTGAACTTTATTTACACATTGCTGGGCAAAATATCAGGGAATCAGGAGTTTAGCATTTAGATATTATCTACTCTACAAGTCAGCTGAAACAACCAAATTTAATATGTGTGTAATGACCTCAAGCCAACATTTAGCTTAAGACAAACATCTAATAACAGGACATCACATGTTAGTTAAGGAGCTGCAGAGAATTTGACTGAAGTCAGGAGGTCACATCAACCCCTTTATTTGGTCCCTTTTGGACCAAACTGGTGAGGAAAAGTCCCAGGTAGATGTTAACTTTTTCTGCCCAAATCCAAGAAGGCCTGACCCACCCCAGCCTCAGCTCAGCACTCACACGTGGTGCTAGGTGAGGTGTTTTATCAGCACCAGTGGGGTGCAGGCTCCAGCATCCACTTCCCTCCTCTCCATGCCCCACAAAAACTCCCTGCACCCCCTCCCTCACAGCCCCACAGCATTCCCCCATCCACCCCACAGCCTCACACACACGCCCTTGCATCCTCCCACATCCCACTCCATGTTCCCTACATCCCCTCAAACCCCCCTTATCTCACTTCCCACCCTTCCATCCTCCCTGCATCCCCCTCCAGCCTCCTCACCCCACATCTCCCCACACACACCCCTGCATCCTGCATCCCCCCACACCTCTCACTATCACCCCCCTCCACATACCCTTGCATCCTCCACAGCCCCCTGCATCCCTACTCCTCTCTCATCCCCACATCCCTCCACACACCTCACAGCCCTCCATATTCCCTCTTGAATCCTCCCACATCCCCCTCCATTCCCCATCAAACCCTCCCCATCCCACTGCACTCCCCCATCCACATCCCCACTCCACCCCCTGCACACTTCCCCACCCTCTGGAGGGGAAAATGTAGCATCAAGTCTGTGCTTTTGGGGTTTTTTGTGAGAAATGCCCATAAAGCATTGCTCTAGGATCAACTTTTTCTTCCAGGAAGGCAGAGCAGACCTCCCATTTCTTGCAGGTGTGGAGCAGAGAGTCAGGACAAGGCCACTGCTCCCCAGCAGCGGGGCAGCCCCTCACAACCCTATGCTGGTGTCGGTCTGCTCCTGGCAGAGCAAGCACTGCCTCTGAATAAACACCCATGGCATTAATCTTCAAATCCCCCAGCTCCACGGAGCTATATTTAAATTGACATTGATGAAAGAGCAGAACTTTTCTCAGGTTACTTTGAGATGCTTCATAAAAAGGGAATTTAGGATGTTTGAATTGGAAACTCACCTTAAATGGACTTTTGTTAAGAAAACCATAGAAACGTTTGCTGATTACCTGTGACCCAAGTAGCATTCAAACATGGAAGGACCCACATTTCCAGCCTTCAATCTACACCCTTCTACTTTGTTTTCAGAGAAAACATGTGCTGTTTCACCTGTGCTGGTGTAATTAAAATGTGGAGTTCCCCAGTGTGGATGCATTTCTGCCAGAGCGAATGTGCACGGTAACACAGCTTATTTACAGAGGCAGAGAATAAACATCAGGTATATTAGCTACACAAATATATTTTATATATAAATATACTTTACTGGCCCCACAATTATACAGCACTGGCAAACTACTCTCGGGGTGGGGGAGCAGCTTTTCCAGCAGCTTTGGGGAGCTGCAGAGCGAGATCATTCCCACAGGCAGAACAGGGCTCTGAGAGGTTGCAGCACTGAACTGAAGTCATCCCAATCTTCCCCAGGGCTCCCTCCTGCTGGACATCTCCGAGTGTCTGGGCTGCCCCAGCTCTGTTGCTGAAGTGTTGTGGATGTGGGTATCGCCCGTCGCAGCCCAGCAGCATCACACGGGTTCATTACAGCTGTAAAAGGTAATTAGAAAGTGGAACGATTATGCTGCACTGTCCAAAATTATCCATCAGCACTAAACCTGTGTGCAGGTGAGGCCTGCTGTAATTTCCTTGTTGTGGCTCATTGGCCAGCGAGGTTTATTGAGGCTGGTCAAGGTGAGTGGCCAGCCCTGCTGTAAAATGCCTCGGGATGTTATCAAACACATTTGGAAGGGCTGTCACTGACCGCTGGTGGCGCTTGCCTTCGCTTTTCAAACAGAATCAGAGAATCTCAGAATGTTTTGGTCTGGAAGAGACATTGGAGATCATCTCATTCCACTCCGTGCCGTGGGCAGGAACTCCCCATCCATTTGAGCACACCTCAGCTGGGACCCTTCTGCTCCTGGCTCCCAGGCGCTATCACTCTGGCCAGCCCAGCAGGCAGCCTACCTGGAGAAGCTGTGGGAAATTAAATTTTGACAGAAAGCTATATATAAAATCGTTAAAACATAAAATAATCTAAATACATGTGTGTGTGTGTGTGTGTGTGTGTGTGTAGTATACATACATGTTACAAGAAAAACACGAAACAAAACCCACCAATAAAAAATCCCACGAGTCAGTTGTATTGTCGGATAATTCTAACAGGCTTCTTCTGTGCCTGAGAGGACCCTGGGTTTCCTTAGCATCGGTGAGGAGGCGGGAGGGCTCCCCAGCCCGGCTCATCCCCGCTCGGGGCTGGAAGCGGCTCCTCCCGAAGCAAAAGTTGGTCGTTAAATAGCGGCTAAGGCGCTGCTGGGCAGGCGGCGCCGCGGGGAGCCCGTCATTCGGAGGTGCCGTGTGTTCCTGCCCAGCACACCCGCAGCCGCTCCGTGCCCCTCTCACGGGCTGCGGGAGCCGCTCGCCCCGGTGCCCCGGGCTTGTCCGGCCGCGGGCCGCTGCTGCCCCACCGGGGCTGCCCTGCCCGAGGGAGGCTCCGGGCGCGGGGCAGCCCCACGCGGGACGGGGCTCTCGGGCACCTGCCAGGAAGAGAAGGCTCGCCCGAGCCCCCTCGGAGCTTTTCCTGCCGCGGCACAAGAAGAAGAAGTTTACCTCTGGGTCCTGCGTGGAAGCCGCGGAGCGAGGCCCCTGCGCGGGTGCGCGGCCGGCGCTGCCGCGGGACCGGGGGACTCCGTGCCCTGCGCCCGCACCGCCACCCCGGGCACCCCCGGCAGGACCGGACCCGCTGCTCGGCCCCGGCCAGGCAGAAAAGCAGCTTACCGGAGCATCCCAAACGCCTCTCTCGCCTGTCTACGAGAGAAACAAACAAAAAAACCAACCCCCCAAAAACCCAAAAACTTTCCCTATTTAACACCTTTGTGTGCTGAAAAAAAAATAATCACCTTATGATCTGAGAAAAAGTAATGGCTTCGCCGTCACTTACTCAACTGTGAAAAGAAGATATTAACATTCTCTCGCGAAGGCTCTAGCACCGAGTGAAGCCCGGCTACTCCAGCCCTCTGTGTGACACCGGTGACGGACACAGCCTGTCGTTCTGTTAGTTTAGGTTAATGTGCCTGCGAATCTCCCTTTTAATTAAAACCGGGTGCTGTTCCCACGCGCACTGAAAGCACCAGAAACAACAGCCAGAGGTGACGACGAAGTGACAAAGCCAGACGCCCACCGCGTCCTGCCCGCGCCGAAGGATCCCGCACACCCCCGCCTCTGTCAGCCCCGCCGCCGCCTTCCCTCTTCCCAGCATTCATCTTCATCCCCAGGTTAAATTAAACACTTCAAACCAATTGTTTGGTTAAATATCTAAATCGTTTCAGTGTAAGAATACGAAGATGTTTCCTGTTTACCCAGCACTGGCCGGATCCTCCACCGCTATCCCGGGAGCTGGTTTAACCCGGGCTGAATCCGGGGCACCTCCCGAGCCGGGCCGTGGTTGGCAGCGGGGCTGGAGCCGTGGAGAGGGGAAACGAGGAAAACTGGGAACGACCGTCAGGAGTTCAGCGCAGATTCACCTCGAGGTCTCCGCCGACGGCGATTCGGGGCTGGTTTGAGTTACAGCCCGTCGATGTTGTCTCTGTGCTCCGCTCCCGCCGGGCCGCCGCCTTCGTGCCTCGAGCACGGGCTGGAGCCTCCCGGAGCCGCTGCCCGGGCCCAGGGAGTCCCGCACCCGGCCCGGCCGGCCCGCAGGGCACCTCCAGGGGCAGGGTGGCACCGACGAGCCCTGAGCGCTAATTACCGCCGTTAACTGGGAGGCGCCCCCGCAGCAGCGGCCCGGCCCGGGGCTGTCCCGCCGCTCCCCGGCCCTCGCTCTCCGCCTCTCGCCCTTCCCTGCGGTGCTGCTTTTTTCTTTTCTTTTCTTTTCTTTTTTTTTTTTTTTTTCAGAATAGCAGTAATTGCATGTCTCGGTGGATGCTCTATAATTTAACATCCCAGCGGAAAACGTGGAGAAGGGACTCGGGGAAAACAAGCGAAAAAATAAAATTAAAAAAAAAACTACACCCGAACAGCAAAGCGCCAGGATTTCGTGCTACATCGCAGCAGGTCATGAAGAGCAATTTTTCAAAGTACCATTTAGGATGTCCAGTGAGGAAGTTAATTAATCTTTTGTCAGCAACTAACGTATCTTTAAAATCCGAAAGGATCCGAATTTGACCAAGGAAAGACCGAGGTTCTGGCCTCTCCCGGCCACGGCAGCCGAACGGTCCCGGAAAACAATGAGAGAATCTTCCCGGTACCACTGTGCTTTGCACTTTCTCTGTAGATCTGCCTGGAACTTGGGTTTGAATTTCTAACCTGCCTCCGTCGGGGAAAAAATAACAAATTCTTAAAAAGTTAACCCCAAAGCATTAAGTTACTCAGAGCAATAGTTCATAAAATACTTTATTGAAATAAAGTAAATATCTTCGCATTAATAAAACTGATCATAAAATGCAGTTTTCGAATAACTAGGGGCACCACAGGGTTTTAGACAGCGAGTAGATGTGGAAGGTGGGATCCAGTGTCCTCCTGGCCCCTCGGGCCATCGCATAACACAGCGGCCGTGGCGCGGCGCTCCGCGGGCGCGGAGAGGGGCGGCGGGGCGGGGGAAGACCGGCATGCGGCCGGTCAAAGCGTCCAAATGTCCCGAGGCCGAAGGCGGCCGCGGCCACTGTCCGAGCTGCCCTCCATCCTCTCGGCCGGGGCCGGCGGGGCGGGCGCTGCCCTCACTCCTCCTGGCTGACCTCGGCCGGGGAGCCCAGGCTCTCGGGCGGCTTCTCGGCGTCCCGGGCGCGCTCCTGCTCCGACAGCTGCTCGCTGCTGGGGATCGAGTTCTTCTTCGGGCGGCCCTTGGGCTTGGTGGGGGACTCCAGGCCGCCCCCCTGCAACACCTGCGAGGCGGGGAGGGGGCGGAGGAGGGGGACACCCCGGTAAAGCCGTGCTGCCATCAGCCCGGGGTGCAGGAACACCTCTCTCTCCCGTGCCCCGGAGCGAAGCTGCCGGTGCGGGTCCTCTCGGGCTGCGCCCACCGCCCTCCGCCCCGGGGCCGAGCGGTACAGCGGGAGGGCTCGGACAGGACCGGGAGGGGGGTCCGGCCGAGGCCCAGGAGATGCTGGACCAGGGGCATATTAATATTACCCTCATCGTTATTATTATTATTATTATTATTATCATCATCATCATCCCTAATGTTCCACTAAATAGCCCAGGGCCGATATGCAGAAGGACGAAGCCCTCAGGGCAGGGCTCGATGCCCCATCGAACGCGGACACGGCGCGCCCAAGGGCCGGACTGTTAAGCAACACTTACTATTTTCTTCCATTTCATGCGCCTGTTCTGGTACCAGGTTTTCACCTGGAGCTGGCTGAGCCCCAGCGATTCGGCCAGGTCTATTCTGCGGGCGAGAGAGAGAGGAGGTCAGGCCGGCAGCTTTCGTCTCGGATTGCAGCTTCCCGACTTTTTCATGCAAAATGAGCCCCGTCCCGTGGCGTCGCGTCGCGTCCCGGGTCCGAGGTCGGCCGTCGCCTACCTGTCAGGCGTGGAGAGGTATTTCTGCTTCTCGAAGCGCTTCTCCAGCCCCATGAGCTGCAGCTCGGTGAAGACGGTGCGGCTGCGGCGGCCCTTCTTGGCCTTGCCCGGCTCCGGGGGCCCCGGCTCCAGCTTCCCGCGGAGGTGCAGCTCCAGCGGGAGATGGGGCGAGGCGGAGCCGCCCTGCAGTCCCGAGCCGGCGGCCAGCAGCGCCGAGCCCAGCCCCGAGCAGCCCAGGGGAGCCAGCGGGAACTTGAACACGGCGGCCGGCTCCGCCTTCAGCACCGCTGCGGGAGAGAGCGGCGGTCAGCGCCGGGCAGCGCGCAGGGACCCCCGGGGCTGCAGGGTGCCCCGGCTTCCCGGGGACCAGCCCCTGCAAGGAACCCTGGCCCCTTCTCCTCCATTCTCGGCACTGACGAGGGTCCCGAGTCCCCCGGGTCCCGCCACCTCCGCGGTGCAGGGACATGTTTTACCCTTCAACGAGCAGATGCTAATTACGGAATTACTCGGGGGTTACAAGTGAAAATAGTTCAAAGCAACCCAAAAGCGTTCGCCTCAGTGTCACCCAACAGCTGCCGGACCCGGATGAACTCGGCGAGCAGCGGGGGCCGGGCACGGTCCCAGGATTCCCTTCCTAGAAGTTTTCAGGGTATTTTTGACCTGATAATAATTTCTATCCCTCTCCGCGAACCGCAGCCTACGAAGGAGCGCCCGGGGAGAGGACATCGAGCCAGCCCCGAGGATGCTGCTCCCCGCGGCCTGGGGCCGCCGCTCGGCCCGGCCCGGCCCGGCCCAGCCGGGTCCTTCCCGGCGCCCCCGCTCCGCTCCCCGGCCTGGGCCCGCGGGTGGCCCGGGGACTTCGGTCCTGCTCGGCCCGTCCTCCCCGCCAGCGACACAGGGACCACCTCAACGGCGGGACAAGGACTCGAGGGGAGTCTCTGCGGGGTCTTCTCCTCGGCCTGCGCTGAAATCGCCTCCCTCCTTGCAGGGTCCGATCCTGCTTCCGCTTATCCCTGCGGAACTGAGCCGTGAGGGATGTAAAGAGCCTTTTATCTGATCCGCTATTCTGAGTAGTTCTGAATAGTTCATCTTGAAAATAATACTTATTTCTAGATATTCTAATGCATTTTGCTCCTTTGCTCAGGGCCTTGACGCTTTCCTCTTTTTCTCTTAAACGCAGAAAAAGAAATTGGGATACTCCTTTTCCATTCAGGTCTATGGATAAGGGGCTACGGCTCCGCAGATGAAGATGGCTTGGGAGGTGAAAGCTTTCACCATCACACATTTAAATATTGGCCTTTAAAATATATTAAGTAATGGCCTTCAAAATATATTAAACACTAGCGTTAAAAAAACTTCAAAACACGCACACACAAAAAAAAAAAAACAAAAGAAAAAACCCACCTAAAAAATCAAACAATAAGAATGAAACCAATAACAATTTAAAAAAAACCCCAAACCTTATGTGAATATGTTAATAAGCTGCATTTGTCCTGGATGTTTATACGACAGGAGAGAGCATGCTGGCACCCGTTTTAAAAAGACCCCAAACATGTAAGTATTATAATATGGACTAAATATTGTATCTTCCATCTTCTATATTATTATCATCTAAACATAGCATATATTTATACACTAAATATAATATCTCGTTATATTATATATTTTTATGTTTACACATATGTCGGGTTTCCAGCTAGATCTGTGACCGCAGGGCCCCTTGCCACTCTTCGCAGCCACGCACAGATCCCGCTGCTTATCTCCAGCAATTCTCACCTCATCCAAAAACACGGGTGAAAACCCCAAAACAGAACTATCAACAACTTCCTTCCCTGAAATTCAAAGGCCATTCTGAGCAAGGGCCGCTGGAGTCGTAAAGCCGCTTCCTTGGGTTTTAGGCCCCGAACACTCGGCTGCTCCCGGTCGGAGCGCCGGCGGCGCGGCGGGAGCCGGCGGGGATGCGCAGGGCCGGCAGAGCCCGGCAGCAATTTTTGTAGGCAGAACTCACAAGGTTTTCTCCGAGGAACCCGGCTCCCAAAGGCGCTGGAGACCATCGGCGGGCGATGCCTCCCCGCCTGCCGCCCCCAGCCCGCCCCCCCAGCCGCGGGGAGCTCCCCGGCACGTACCGAGGTGGTTGTGGTAGGGCCGGGCGGAGAGCAGCGCCTGCACCCCGAACTTGAGCAGCTCCCCGGCCGGCGCGGCCCCCTTGGCGTCCGGGGGGTCGGTGAGGATCTCCTCGATCATGAAGCTGCGGTAGCGGTGGGAGCGGTGGTCGGGGAAGGCTTCGGCCGGGAAGTAGCGCGCGGCGCCCAATTCCAGCGGGCGCTGCATCCTCGCCGCCCCCGGGGCGCGGGGGGACCCCCGGCCGCCGGGGCCGCCCTAGCGCAGCCCCCCGGCCGGCAGCCGGGCAGCGGGGGCTCTGCCCATCGCCCCGCCGCCCCCTCCCCTGGCCCTGCGCGGCTCCGCGGCGCCCTGAGCAGCGCGGCGGCCCGGAGCCGTCCCCGCCGCCTGCACACGGGGCGCGGCACCGGGCAGCGTCTGTCTCTCCGCCCCGGGACCGCGGCGGCGGCCTATTATACGGCCGGCCCCGGCGGGGCCGTCAGCGCGGCGGGGGAGGGCGCGGGAGGGGCTGCGGAGGAAGGAAGGGGCCGGGGCGGGCGAGTACCTGAAGCGGGGGGTTACAGCCCAGCATTTGATCCTCCGCCATATAAAGCAAATTACCCGTTCTGCTCGCTGCGGGAGAGCAGACACCCAAACAGCCGCTGGCCCCTCCGAAGCGCAGACCCGGCCCCGGCCCCGGCCCCGGCCCAATCCTTATGACCATCCCCGGCCCCGGCTCCAGCCCCGTCCCTGTTGCCATACTCATCGCCATCCCCGTTCCGTCCCAATCCTTATGACCATCCCCGGCCCCGGCTCCAGCCCCGTCCCTGTCGCCATACTCATCGCCATCCCCGTTCCCGTCCCCACACCAACCTTCCCATTCCCGTCCAGTCCCTTTCCCATTCCCGTCCCAGTCCTCATCCCCATCCCCTTCTCCCGATGGGTTAACCACGGCTCCGGGGTGCCTCGACCGATGGACGGAGCCACGGAGCCACACGGACCCTCGGAGGCCCCCAGCCTCTCGGCCCGCACGTCCCCGAAGCACCGGTGGCTCGGAGCCCTCAGGGCAGCCCCGGTGCTGTGATCAGGGGCCCGGAGGAGCCCAGGCAGCCCGAGGGCAGGCGGGGGCCGCGGTGCGGGCCGGGGCTGCCCGTGGAGGGGCCCAGGCCCTATGCCTCCAGGCCCGATGCCCCCAGCTCCCGACCTCGGCCAAAGCGGTGTAAACGTCTCAAAGGAGCTGGTGAGGGAGCAAAACTCAGCCCGAAGCGGAGCCTTTCCCTGCACTTTTAGATCATTTACACGAACAACGTGATTCATTCTATTCCCTTTAGCCTGTGTCACGCACAGCAGCAGAGACCCACGAGCCGCCCCTGCTCGTTGCTGACGCGCTTCGAGGCAGATTCGTGTGCGGGAGCTCCAATCCCTCCCGAAAATGTCGGCACTAATGGATTACAGGGGGATCGTTTCGGCGAAGCCCCGAAAGCTCGGCCGGGGGTCCCACGGCGTGGGGCGGCTTTGGGTGGGCTCGGCCCCTGCCCACGGCAGGAGCTGCACACGCGTGACCGGGCCTGGGCGGTGTCCGCGGGAGGCACCCACGGGCTCAGCCCACGCAGAGGGACGGGCGCCGGGCTCATCCCCAGGGCAGGGGAAGCTCAGCCTCCTTCTTTACGATTTTTGACCAAAACAAGGGGGTTCTGCCCGTTTTCCCGGCTGCTGCGGGGGATGCGCAGGGGAAAGCGGAGCAGCCGCGGGCTCTTGCCCGGCTCCCTTTCCTAAGGCCTAAGCAAGATGGGACGGCCACGGGAGTCACCCGCGGGCGCCGTCCGTGAGCGCAGCCCACGGGGGGACGAGTCCCAGCGCTCGGCTGCCGTCGGGGCCCGAGTGTCCGGCCAGCTTCCCCCGGCGCCGGGCTCCCCCCTGCGCCCTCCGGGCTCCAGCTCTCGCGGGTCCCGCAACACGCGTGGGGGACCCGCAGCCACGGCCCCCACAAAGCCAGCGAACAGCCCCAGGGGCTCCGCATCCAGCTGCAGATGCGGCTGCAGGGACCCCCGGCCCATCGGGACCCCGGCCCGGTAATTTGAATTAAATATCGAGGCAGGAGTAGGTGGAGGCATTCAGGGAACTGTGGAGAACACGAGGCCGCCCTGCTGCGCCTGTCAGCGCTATTTGAGTCCTGCTGCCGTTTCGCTGTTACTGCTCACCGCTGCATGCGACAACAACGAATTAATTTATGCTCTGTACTTCGCTGCCTGCCCACATAACCTCTTCCATATGGTTACTGCGACTTGTACGGAGCAGTTTCGCGCGGATTTGTTCTGGTTTCTCCACGTTTCTTCAATTTAAAATGACGCCACTCGCTCTGTGAAACACTGATGGGCTGAACCCCCGTTAGCTGCCCGGGTGCTCCCGGCTGTTCGCGGGTTGTCATTTATTCCGACATCATCTCGGTGGATGCACCGCCAACGAGTTCGTGACACGCCACAGAGCGGGGGCTGTGCCCGGGAGCCGGCGGCTCCTCCCGGGGGGCAGCAGCGGGGACCGGCAGCGCCGAGCCCACCGAGATGCTGCGCGGCCCGGGGGCTGGGCGCCTCCATCCTTTCCCCACTTCCCCTAATTCCTCCCGGGAATCTCGGGGCACCAGTGCCCCTGCGCACACCTGCGCTCCGAAGAGCCCCGGCCGAGACCAACGGGGCCTTAAAACTAATCAAAAATCCCAAATCAAAACCCTCCCCGTTTCCTGACGTGGCTTTTCGTCCGCCCATCTTTTGTCCATCGGCTCTGTTTGGATCACAAGGTGTTCCCGTGCCAAGGTGCTGATTGCTTACGGCCGAGGACAAAGAGGCCATTGGAGCTATTATCATGAAACGAGGAGAATAATTATGAGTAAAGTGAGAAGAATTTTGGACGCATTCAGGCGAGCAGGCAAATCCACATCGGATTGTTTAAACAACCTTGCCCCCGAGACCGGCGCGCTCATAAACAAATTGTGCACGTAAAAGAAATTACCCACACCTCCCTTGGGGTTTTTGTTTCTTTAAAATAAATCAAAACTCAAGAATAACTGTAAATAATCACACTTCCATCCCCACCTCGGAGCAGGTTAGGATCGGAGCGGTACAGACCCGGTATCATTTCCCATCATACCGCATCAGCTTTGATAATTTAAGTTTTTATATTCCTTGGGATCCATCTGCCCCGAGGCTGCTCATGAGAGCAGCCGCAGCCAGGCAGGCACGGACGGTCGGCGGATCCTACACCCACCCCGGGAGCAGGCCTACAGCCCCCGAGGCCACTGAAAAAATAAAATAAAAATTAGCATTTCTGAAAAAGCCCCTATTGAAAGATTTCTATTCTGCACTGAAGAAAAAGAGGGTGAACTTCACCATCTGGTCGCACTCACAGTCAGGAGTTTAGAATCTTTGCAAAACAAATCCTGTATCGAAAAGGACATCAGATGATGATGATGATGATGATGATTATTATTATTATTATTATTATTACTACTACTATTACTGCTACAACTTTTACAGCGCCTGAAAATTGTCTAATTTCCTGTACCCTTACAGCGTATATAAACCCGTGCTTTTACTTCGCATCGATTTGGGCGGTAGATTCAAGCAAACACTTTTATAAAAAGCAGCCTGTTAGAGTGGGAGTTCGGCAAAATACGTGGGGCTTTAGGGAGCAGCCGCATGAATAAGCTGCAGGCCCCAAATTTTATGCACTTTTTTCCTCCCAGCAACCAGAATGGAATCACCTTTATCTGCGAAATCTCTCCTCATTTACTGAGCGGCTTTTTTTTTTTTTTAAATTGTTGTTTTGTTGTTGTTGTTTTGAGGGTTTTGTTTGTTTATTTGCGTTGTTTGGGGTTGGGCTGTTTTGTTGGTTTTTTTCTTGCACCAGGTACAGAGTTTATAGGACTGCTAGAAGCAGACTATTTCTAGAGTTAGCTTTCTTTAAAAATAATTTTTATACAAATGTTCTTAACTGGTTTCAGAAGCTATTGATGCATCTATCCCATTACGAGGCTCTTCTAATCTTCGTTTTACATGAAAGCAGAGCGCATTTTTAAAGGCTCCTCTCGCTTACTTCCACGCTTCAGATATTTTGATGTCTCTATTTTGGCTGAGTAACTCAGACGAGGATGACAGTTCCACCCGTGAAAATGTCGCTACGAAAAAGGAAACAATTTCACCCAGAGTTTTAAAGCTCTTCCCTGCGGTGGGAATACTTTTGCTCCGCTGATTCATTCCCGTTTTGACGGGAAGAAGAGTTTTGCTGGATTCCCGCCGCTCTCCCGACTCCTACAACTGTAACGGGGAAAACAGCGGAACGCAAGCTCTTCGCCTCCCGGATCCCTCGGGAAATATCCCCGTCGGGAGAATATTTTTAATAGCAAGGGCAGCACAGGAGCCCCGCGCTGCGGGTGCGGCGCGCACGGACCCCGCCGGGCACGGCTCCGCACGGACCCCGCCGGGCACGGCTCCCGCACGGACCCCGCCGGGCACGGCTCCCCACAGACCCCGCCGGGCACGGCTCCGCACGGACCCCGCCGGGCACGGCTCCCGCACGGACCCCGCCGGGCACGGCTCCCCACAGACCCCGCCGGGCACGGCTCCCGCACGGACCCCGCCGGGCACGGCTCCCCACAGACCCCGCCGGGCACGGCTCCCCACAGACCCCGCCGGACACGGCTCCCGCACGGACCCCGCCGGGCACGGCTCCCCACGGACCCCGCCGGGCACGGCTCCCCACGGACCCCGCCGGGCACGGCTCCCCACGGACCCCGCCGGGCACGGCCGGGCAGGGCTCTCGCAGCGAGATCCCGGCTCTCCCAGGAGCGGGGGGTCCCCGGAGCCCGGTCACATCCCGATCTGCTGACCGGGACCGGGGTAGCCGCGGGGCCGCTCCGCAGTGCTGCTCCGCAGCGCTGCTTAGTTTGATTAAAAACTCGGGTGGTTTTGGTTTTTTACTTGTATCAAAGCTCTTAGTGAATTTTAAATACAACCAATTCGTCGTTTTCTCAACGTCACCTTTTTAAAACCTCTAATAAAATGTTGCCGTCTCTCCCATCACGCCTGGCGAAGCCCAGCGCCGGGGGGATGCGGTGCCCGGAGCCTGCCGGGACCGGGCTCCCCCGGCTGTGGGGCTCTGCCCGTTCCCGGTGCGGGACAGTGCGGGGAGCCCGGTGCCATGCGGGAACATCCTCCCGAGCAGCCCCTGCCCTTCCCACGGGGGCCCGAGGAGGGGGGCCCGGCACAGCCACCTCCCCCCGCTCCCTCCTCACGGCACTTAATATTCAGGAAATCCACAAAGTGGTACGAAGAGAGTGGAAAACGTGACATCACGGGCTAATTGGGAAGGAGCGTTCGGGCTGAGGGAATAGCTCAGCCCTGAGTAATAAGTTATGTTTAATGGCTGAGTAAAGCTTCATCAGCAGCAGTTAAACACGAATCCCTCTAAAAATGATTTTCTGTAAACACCTGGCCCCGTCAGAAAGTCAGAATATGGAATTGTCTTTGAGAGTCACGTCCAGAGGATGCAGTTTGGCCCTTTATTTCCCTGCCCCTCGAGGTCCATCGTCCATCCTTCTCCCTGCTGCACACACCCCAGCAGCTCTCACAAACAGGGTGTTCTCCATTTCTGTCCAAGCATAAGGAAACCATCCCTGAAACTACTCTTGTCTGAATACATTTCATTTATATCCATTAGAATAGCCAGCAAAATGAGAAGCTCCCCATCGTGCCCTCTCTGTCCCCACGGCTGCCACTGGCTACCCCACACCCGAGTGTCACACCGCGTACCCAGCCGTGACACCTCTTTCCCGAATCCTTTCATTGTGCAGGGCACCAAACCAGCACAAACAGCAAGGCACACGCTGTGAAAGCCTCCTTTTCTCTCTCTTTCTTTTTTTACATAAAGGATTTAAAATTTTTATTTATTTGTTTTATTTTTAGTTAGTTCACAGACAAGGGATGCAATGCTTGGAAATACAAACCAGTAACCAGCCTCACATGTGGCTGAATTTCAGTCCAGGCAGTACTTCCTGGGACAGCCTCTTCTCTGTGAGCTGATTCCCGGCCATGAAGAGATCTGTAGGTTCAGAGCTGCTTCTCCAGCCCTGCCAGGAGCGCGGTGGCTGCTCTAAAACCGGGGTCCCAGCTAAGAGGTGAGTGCAGTTACCGCTCCCCTTGGTGCCAGCTGTACCCCCGTCCTTCTCTGCCCAGAGCTGCTGTGGAAAAGTGGTGCCATGGCCTTGGGCTCCAGTCAGCGCTCAGCACCAAGCCCCCAGCCCACATCAAACCTGACCTGGCCACAAGCAGAGCTGTGGACAGCAGCTGGGCAGGTGACACTGCGGGTGACAGGTTCTGCAGATGGTGGGATACACATAAAAGGGCGAGTTAAACATCAGGGCACTGGTTCAGTGAATAATCGCACTCCATCTGAAACAGCACCTCTGGCTGCACCATTCGTGTCTAGGTGATAAACGAGGGTGAGGCAGAAAACAATGATTTGTCCTTATCACTCTTGTATGAGCTGAGATCCAGCCAAGCCCTGCATCTGTGGAAGTCAAGGATGCTTTGGTGACACCCCGTTAGCTGTAAACACCCAGTGTGTGCTGAGGCTGTTCCCTGTGGTCGATGGCTGACGGCACCGGGACTGTTTATGGTTCATAAAATTAAGCTAATGACTACATCTGTGCAGGGCTGGGGCCTTCGGTTTTTAAAAGTGAAGAAACAGAATGAAATCCTTACACTCTTCAGTTTTATGGTTTGCCTCCAGTCACTTTTGTTTCCCAGTTCTTGAGTGCTAGGTAAGATCTGGATGATTTGGGTTTATCGATCAGCAGGGAGATGTTTAAATCATTAGCACAATAATGGCTAATTGAAACATTTTATTTTAAAAATAACAGGATGTTTATACATAAAAAAATCATATTAAAGCTGGCTTCCCCATCCCTCAAAAGCACCACTACAGGTATTTAAACCCCCGAAGTTAAGAGACCTAGTTACATAAAATAGCTCTCACTAAAGGCCAAACAATACAAAACAATTAAGTGATGAAGGGTTCTTGGAGTGATGAAGGAGTCTTGGTCATAAACCAGTAGATGAGGTTAAAATGTTTAAGGGAGACACCTGTGCTCAGCATGAGGGACAGAGGTGACAGGGCTGGGCTTCTCACCTTCACCCGAGTGCAGCAGGTATTTTAAATTCTAGGTGAGAAACCCTTGCTCACACTGAAGCCACCAGCAGGAGATCTTCCATCCACTTGAGGCAAGATGAGACCTGAATTTCACATTGCTTACCCTGCAATTCCTACATCTGATATGGCAAATTTCTATTTACTGTGCTCAGAACTACATTTCAAACCCATATATGGCCATGGCTGCTTAAGAAGTTTAAACAATATCCCTTTCCGTACATATATTATGACACTTGCAAATTTTTGGACACTAATATGGCATTCCGAGACCCACTGATAGCGATCTGCCGAGCTCCAGATGGATTGATTTAAAACGGCCCCTGCTCATCCTGCTGGGCTTGGAGGCCCTTTCCCAGCCTCTCTCCTGGGTTGGGGTGATCCTGAATCCCGCATCCCACATCCCGCATCCCACACCCCCATCTTGCACTCCATCCCACAGCCCTGTGCTGCACCCCTATCCTGCACCCCCCTCCCACACCCTGTATCCAACAACCCCATCCCACACCCGCACCCCACATCCCCATCCTGCACTCTATCCTGTGCCCTGTATCCCACACCCCGTATCCCACCCCCCATCCCGCACTCCTATTCTGCATCCTGTATCCCCTACTCCCACAGCCCCATTCCCATATCCCAATCCCATATCCCCATTCCCACACCCCTATCCCATATTCCCCATTCCTGCACCCTGTATCCCGTATCCCCCTCCCCGTACCCCCATCCTGTATCCCCCATTCCTGTATCCCCATTCCCGTTCCCCGTATCTCCCATTCTCTCCCCCGTGTCCCACAGGCTGTATCCCATAGCCCCCATTTCCATGTCCCATAGGCTGTACCCACTATTCCAGCACCCCATACCCCCCATCCCATATCCTCCATCCCTGTATCCTGCATCTCGTATCCCCCATTCCCGTACCTCATATCCCCCACTGCCTGTCCCCATGTCCCGTATCCCCCATTCCCTGCCCCCATTCCCGTATCCCCCATGTCCCGTATCCCCCATTCCCTGTCCCCATTCCCGTATCCCCCATGTCCGGTATCCCCCATTCCTTGTCCCCATTCCCGTATCCCCCATTCCCTGTCCCCATCCCCTGTCCCCATTCCCGTCTCCCCCATTCCCATCTCCCCCATCCCCTGTCCCTATCCCCTGTCCCCATTCCCGTCACCCCCATCTCCTGTCCCCATCCCCTGTCCCCATTCCCGTCGCCCCCATCCCCTGTCCCTATCCCCTGTCCCCATTTCCGGTCCCCATTCCCTGTCCCCATTCCCTGTCCCCATGTCCCGTATCCCCCATTCCCTGTCTCCATTCCCGATCCCCATTCCCTGTCCCCATTCCCTGTCCCCATTCCCTGTCCCCATTCCCGGTCCCCATTCCCTGTCCCCATTCCCTGTCCCTATCCCCTGTCCCCATTCCCTGTCCCCATCCCTTGTCCCCATTCCCTGTCCCCATCCCCATCCCCGGTCCCCATTCCCTGTCCCCATCCCCATTCCCTGTCCCCATCCCCATTCCCTGTCCCCATCCCCATCCCCATTCCCTGTCCCCATCCCCTGTCTCCATTCCCGGTCCCCATTCCCTGTCCCCATCCCCATTCCCTGTCCCCATTCCCTGTCCCCATTCCCTGTCCCCATCCCCATCCCCATTCCCGGTCCCCATCCCCTGTCCCCATTCCCGGTCCCCATCCCCTGTCCCCATCCCCGGTCCCCATTCCCTGTCCCCATCCCCATTCCCTGTCCCCATTCCCTGTCCCCATTCCCGGTCCCCATCCCCATTCCCTGTCCCCATTCCCGGTCCCCATTCCCGGTCCCCATTCCCTGTCCCCATCCCCATTCCCGGTCCCCATTCCCTGTCCCCATCCCCATTCCCTGTCCCCATTCCCGGTCCCCATTCCCTGTCCCCATCCCCATTCCCTGTCCCCATTCCCTGTCCCCATTCCCGGTCCCCATTCCCTGTCCCCATCCCCATTCCCTGTCCCCATTCCCGGTCCCCATTCCCTGTCCCCATCCCCATTCCCTGTCCCCATTCCCTGTCCCCATTCCCGATCCCCATTCCCTGTCCCCATCCCCATTCCCGATCCCCATTCCCGGTCCCCATTCCCTGTCCCCATTCCCTGTCCCCATTCCCGGTCCCCATTCCCTGTCCCCATTCCCTGTCCCTATCCCCTGTCCCCATCCCCTGTCCCCATTCCCTGTCCCCATCCCCATCCCCTGTCCCCATTCCCTGTCCCCATCCCCATCCCCGGTCCCCATTCCCTGTCCCCATCCCCATTCCCTGTCCCCATCCCCATTCCCTGTCCCCATTCCCTGTCCCCATTCCCGGTCCCCATTCCCTGTCCCCATCCCCATTCCCTGTCCCCATTCCCTGTCCCCATTCCCGGTCCCCATTCCCTGTCCCCATCCCCATTCCCTGTCCCCATTCCCGGTCCCCATTCCCTGTCCCCATCCCCATTCCCTGTCCCCATTCCCTGTCCCCATTCCCGGTCCCCATTCGCTGTCCCCATCCCCATTCCCTGTCCCCATTCCTGGTCCCCATTCCCTGTCCCCATCCCCATTCCCTGTCCCCATTCCCTGTCCCCATTCCCTGTCCCCATGTCCCGTATCCCCCATTCCCTGTCCCCATCCCCATTCCCGATCCCCATTCCCTGTCCCCATTCCCTGTCCCCATTCCCGATCCCCATTCCCTGTCCCCATCCCCATTCCCGATCCCCATTCCCGGTCCCCATTCCCTGTCCCCATTCCCTGTCCCCATTCCCGGTCCCCATTCCCTGTCCCCATCCCCATTCCCTGTCCCCATTCCCTGTCCCCATTCCCGGTCCCCATTCCCTGTCCCCATTCCCGGTCCCCATTCCCTGTCCCCATCCCCATTCCCTGTCCCCATTCCCTGTCCCCATTCCCGGTCCCCATTCGCTGTCCCCATCCCCATTCCCTGTCCCCATTCCTGGTCCCCATCCCCATTCCCTGTCCCCATCCCCATTCCCTGTCCCCATTCCCTGTCCCCATTCCCTGTCCCCATGTCCCGTATCCCCCATTCCCTGTCCCCATCCCCATTCCCGATCCCCATTCCCTGTCCCCATTCCCTGTCCCCATTCCCGATCCCCATTCCCTGTCCCCATCCCCATTCCCGATCCCCATTCCCGGTCCCCATTCCCTGTCCCCATTCCCTGTCCCCATTCCCGGTCCCCATTCCCTGTCCCCATCCCCATTCCCTGTCCCCATTCCCGGTCCCCATTCCCTGTCCCCATCCCCATTCCCTGTCCCCATTCCCGGTCCCCATTCTCTGTCCCCATCCCCATTCCCTGTCTCCATTCCCGGTCCCCATTCCCTGTCCCCATCCCCATTCCCTGTCCCCATTCCCGGTCCCCATTCCCTGTCCCCATCCCCATTCCCTGTCCCCATTCCCGGTCCCCATTCCCTGTCCCCATCCCCATTCCCTGTCCCCATTCCCGGTCCCCATTCCCTGTCCCCATCCCCATTCCCTGTCCCCATTCCCGATCCCCATTCCCTGTCCCCATCCCCATTCCCTGTCCCCATTCCCGGTCCCCGTTCCCAGTCCGTGTCCCGCGGCGCTAGCGCCCCCTGGCGGCGGCGGGACAGAGCGCAGGTAGCCCCGTTGTCGCCAGGTGGGGACCCCGCCAGCCCCGAGCGCCGCGGGACCGGGCTCTGCGGGGTCCCGCTCCCGGTGCCACGGGCCCACGGTGTGTCAGGGGGTCCCTGCTGCCAGTGCCATGGGGTCAGGGTGCCTCGGGGGTCCCTGTTCCCAATGCCGCGGGCTCGCCCCGTGTTAGGGGCTGCCAGCCCCCAGAGCAGCCTTGCCCCAGCAGCCAGGGAGAGGGAGCTGGGTGGGCACCCGTTCGGTGTTTTCATGTTAAATACAAGCTGAGAGCAACCCCTCGGCTTGCCGTGGAGACAAGCACAAAAGGGAACTGCAGAGTAGGAAGAATGTGAGTGCAGAGGGCAAGAGAAAGAGGGAATATCGAGAGGGAGGACTGCCAGTAGGCCGTGCCTCCCTTCCCAGCCCTGGGGGTGCTGCAGCTGCAGTGCTGGGTCCAGTGCTGGGCTCCTTGGACAGGAGAGGTCTGGAGCTCCTGGAGCGAGTTCAGGGGAGGCTGGGAGGGCACTGGGGGTTTGGCAGGTAACTGGCAGCGCCAAGACACCTGCACAGCCAACAGCTCCTCTCTCTGTGACCGGGGACAGGACCCAGGGAATGGCTGGAGCTGTGTCAGGGATGGTTAGGGTGGATGTCAGGGAAAGGTGGTTGGGCACTGAACAGGCTCCCCAGGGAATGGGCACAGCCCAATGACCCCAAAAGCTCTCCCACCTCATCCCGTTACTGAGCACCGCCTTCCAGAACACACTTAGAGCTGCAAATAAAAAGCAGAGACATACAGAAACCTCTTTAAAAGAAGTTAAAACAATGTCTTTTGAAGTTTTTTTTGCCTCCCTGCCTGTGGCCCCCTTTCAGCACCCTGCAGCCACAGGCCACAGCCCAAGCACCAACAGCACCGTGTGGGAGCGGCTTCCCAGGGAGCTCCCAAGCACAAACCCAATGCCAGAGTGATCAAGAACTTCTGAGGTCTTTTAAACCACGTCCAAATTTCCCTGTTCTCCCTTCAGCACTCCTGCTGCCGGTGCTCTGTTCAGGGGCATGACCACTAACTCAGGAGTGGAAACTCAGGATTAGCTTCTCTCACTGGAGGACTGTTGAATGACTGGCTCTGAGTCTTCACTGAGAGCAATCCTCTCACAACTCATGGAAGAGCCTTGGAGTTTGACATTTTTATAAACATCGACCTTTTAATCCTCAGTGTTTGTTGTTTGAGGAAATCCCTTCTAGTTCTTACGCGTGTATAACATATAAAACAATTGAATTAATACCATATGAGGGTAGAGGGGTGAAAAATCATGTCTATAGCCAAAATAGTTCAGCAAAACTATACAGCTGAGATTTAAGACTGCCTGTGGTGACTTTGTATTTTGTTTAAACATTGGTGTTAATACTTCATATAGATATGTGCAGCACAGATTACAACAGTATGTGCTGTGTGTTGTATAATTTATGAACTATTAAACTTAATTCTTATGTTTTGAGGTTGTGAGTTATAACTAAACAGAATCTAAACTGCCAGCAAATGAAGTTTTTTTTAGATTGTTTTTTCTGGATTAAACTGTTTTGTGGGGCTGGGGGCAGACGGACCCAAAGCCAAATACTTGCACACTCACCCTCAGCACGCAGAGAGCTCAGGCTTTACAAATTTAGGTATCTTTTATGTTCTGCACATGTATAATACTGGAGGACTTCCAAAGTACAGGTCATCTGGCTAGTTTTGGGCTGTGTGTGAGAGGAGGATCCTGGCACGGAGGAAAGGCAGTGGGGAAATGCTTCTGCTCCCTCTGAACTACAGGGGTGCAGGAGGAAGGGAGAATGGCTGTATGGCATCACGTCAGTCCAGGAAACCTCCAGGCAGCACAGCAGTGGTGTGTCTCACTGCCAGGCCTGGAGCTCAGGCAGGAGC